>NC_083645.1:12306333-12647048 GCF_963576545.1 Limanda limanda | reverse complement strand
TGCCTCACATGAGCAATTGACGAAAATCATTTGTCGCTCTCATCAGAGATTCTGAAGCCATTTATACTTCCATCTGCACAGCCTATCAATAAGCCTCTAAGCTGGGTTTCAAAAACTAATAACATCAATGACTTTAAAAGGGAAAACAAATATCAAAGGGAGGCGGTGTGTATTAGCCAGCAGAGATTGTGGGTGAATATTGAGATTTGAGTCTGTAGATTTGGATGTGAAGGGCAGAGTGGGTCTGCTGTTCCGTCCCGTGCCCTCATCGTTATTACCTCCCTCACATACAAACACACCGTACTCACACTGTCACTCTGACTGACACCCCTCTCTGCCGCTCTCCCTCTCCTTTCTACTCCTGCCCTCCCTTCCCCGTGCCAGCATGCTCTCTCTTCCTCTCTTTCTCCCTTTTTTTTCTCTGTGCATCTCCTTTCTTCTCCTTCTGTCCTCTGCTACCCCCCCCCCCTCCATCCGCCCCGCCTGCCCCTGTCCTTTGGTTTTGAAGCCAAGGAAAGGAGTAGCCTTCTGAAGCAACGGGGAAATAATTTGTGGCTCCGAGAACAAAGGGAAGTCTTTACTGTGAGAGTAATGGAATGGGTTTTTTCGTGATGTGGATGAAAACATGACTTCATTTTAGAGGCGCGTTTAGGAAAAAGAAACAAAGTAGTAAAAATGCAGGATGCACTATCTGTTGGACATAAAGGATGTCATCTCAGGATCTATAGATTTATAGAAATAGTAAAGACAAATAAAAATCCCTGGCTTGCCTACTATGTTTAACTTTATCGTGCCATTGTTAGTTTTTTGGTGAGGATAGCAGTCTAGTACAAGTTTGCATCTGAATTGCAACAACTGCAAATTTAGGACCAAAATGCACTTTTAAAATGCTCCATTTGCGATCCAATATGGTCACGTATTGACGGGAAATTCCTCAAAGCCCTCGACAGACCTCCATGCTCGCTTATTGAGCTGTTATCAATGAGCTGCTTTTGTCTTGGCTCAAGAGACTGCGGATGTATAGTTGGACATTTATTCTGCTAGAAAAGATGGAATTGGGGGAGCTGGAGATGCTGCGGATCTGTCGGCCCGACCCTCTCGCTCCTCAGTCTCCTCAGCAGATATTTTGTGCTCCTTGACGTTTCAAACTGCAGATTTCTGGCGGCTCCTTGTCTCACAAAGTTGTTTTGTTTTGTCAGCAATGCTTCTCTACACAATGGAGCCTAGGAGAACGCCTTTGTGAAGAATTGTTCTATTTCTCTGCACTGCATACATGAGTCAAAGTCAAGATGCCAAATGGAAAAGAGAAAGAAAATGTGACTGACCCGTCAGTGTAAGTATTGTGAAAGCGCGCGATTAAATCGTCTAAACCACTAAAAAAAGATTTGCAATTATTTCCAAAGAAAGTGAAGAAGTGTGCACAAATAGGATTTAATGATCCACATTCGGTTTATTGTTAGTTGGCTCTTTCTGCAGACCTTTTGGCAATGGCTGAGTTGTTTTTCATTGAAGTGATAGAAAAGTGGTATGTCTGGACACACGGACTGAGGAGTCACTTTAGACCTAACCAGCACTGCCTCTGTACTTTGCTTCACAACCTTGCAGAGGTCATTTGGTCTGAAATAGTTTCCAGACGTTACAGATGTTGATACATTTTCAGAATGATAATATTTTGTTCACCTACTTGTTGCTAAATTTTCCAGATATTTTGTTCTGCGCAGGTTCTGAGTTGCTTTCAGACTGTCACTGAAATGTGAACATTTTCCCGAGGGACTGAATGTGAAGACGCAAATATCTGAGTCAGTTGCTCTGGACATTTTCCAAAAGTTGTCCTGCCAGTCCCCCAATAAAATGTCTGGAAAATGTCCAAGTGAGACTACAGCACGATAGCGAGTGGGCGTGTTGACGATATTTCTAACACGTGACAGATGTAAAACTAAAAAAGAAGAACATAAAGAGGATCTAATATTTCAGTGAATAATATCTGTGTCACACACAAAGAAGACGCCGAGGAAGATGCCAAATTGGAAAGACAAAAAGTTTCAAGAGCTTTTGGAGACAAGGGCCGACGCCCCGGTGTTGATTTGCCGCTAACTAAAATGTGATTTCTGCAGCAAATGTAAACGTCCTGTTCTGCCTCCGACGTGCTCGACTCAGACCCCAAATTCATGTCTGAAAATCTTTGGTAAAACCCAAACAATGATCTAAGTAGCCTAATACCAGAGGTTTGAAAGGTCAGTAGTGCTGCACAGTTTGGGGATGATTGACTCTGTCAATCCTTGCACACAGTGATAGGTGTTGCTGTTCCTAGGTGTATTTTTGAACTTTGGAGAGAGTCAGGCCACCTGTTTCTTCATGGTTTCAGTCATTAAACTAAGCTACACTGATTTAATTGCCATCTGGCTGTTGGTGTGTCCGTGTTTCAGGGCGACAACGTGTTAACAAACCCAATTAATATGTAGAAGAATCACAATGTGATCTGTTAGGCACGAGGTAGAAATATACATATTCCTGTTTCCTATCAGGATCATTAAAAAACAACGGAAAAGAGAACAAATATTATGGTACTATTGTGTGTTGTGATTGGTTTACGATGTATTGTTCATTTATATCATGTATTATTGCTTTATTTAACTATATTCTGATATGAAAATTATATAATTCAAATGAGCTATAGCTTTTCCGCCGGACCCTGACCTCAGTTGACCGACTCAACTCCCCCTCCAGGCCCGGGGAGTCTAGCAGTTGCAAGTTTAGTTGACAAAAACAGAGGTAGCATGTCTGACACCTTTTCAGATCCCATGTGAAATAGAAGAAACAACAATATGCAGGTGCAAACAGTGCATGAATGAACACGCTAATCAGTGAAAAAATATACTGGGTACTAAAAAATGCTTTATCCAAGACAATCGTAAATAATGAAATGTTCTCAAAGTAACAATATAGTAGCAATATAACCAAGGAAAGATATCTTCAAAGTTGCAAAATGCATACATAAAAATGCACCTTTTTTATTTACAGATATCCCTACAATATCCCTTCTATAAACCTTTGCAGTTCAGTGACTGATAGTATTAAACAAACCAATATCACCTCCACAGATAAGTTGAGTTAGTCCATGTTATGAAACACTTTTAAATGAAATGCTTATCAGACAAACGTGGAAGCAGCAAACAAGATGCCCCAGAATAATCAGAGCAGCAGCAGCCTCTCCTGCATCACGTCTGCAGCCCTCTCACTTCTCGACTTTCACTAAGTTGAAAGCGGCAGTGGGAGAAATTATGTCAGCTTCTTCTCTGCTTGCTGCTGGAGTCACAGTCTTGGTCATCTATGATTTCCATCCATTGAACAGCTGACAGGGCAGCAGACCTTACAGTGAAACACCTCCACAGTACGTTTGTCACCAGTGATGAGAGACGATGGTATAGAAGAATTTATCTCATCCTAGTTCCAGACTAAACACGTTTCCAGCTTTAAAATACACAAGTTCTTATTTTATTTAACAACCAGTAGGTCTTTAAAAAGATTTGTTGCATTCGGCCTAAGAAGTACAGTTAACAGTACAATTACAAGAGCACGACTGATATGGAATGTTTGGGGCTGATCCTGATCGAGTAAACATTTTCCAATATTGCTACATTGGCTGATATGTATGTAAAATATAAATGCTCATCTTATTCTGTAAAATAGTTTTCATATCTGCAAACCTTAAGGCAAATACCGATATGTCTGTGAAAGACAGAAATTATCAACCAACTGAGATATTGGTGGGACTCTATAGGATTAACACATTATGTTAAAATCAATCAGTGAGAACACTTCACTGCATGTTTACACTGTGAAAAAAAAGGGAAAGGGATGTGAGTTTTTCTTTGTTTCGGGGAAATCAAAGTATTTTATTTTTTTTAATTGCAGGTGCATTGTAGGTGTAAAAAAATTCAGTGAAGATTTCAGCTGCTTGTGTTCATCACAGTGCCTGTTTCGTGTCCCACACAGATCTCTTTGTGATACATATAACTTCTTGTCGGGTGGGAGATTGAAGCAAACCTTAACAAATTAGTGTTCAAGTGAGAAATCCTTCTAGTGGCTGTAATAATTCTGACAGAAGCAAAGGACGACATACGATGACGTTGTTTTAGATGGACGGGTAAACACAATTGACCTGTCAGTCGACATAAAAACTATTCAAATGTTCCTTAACCCTAACCTAATTTTTTATTTTTATCCAAAACATAATCATTTTATGCCAAACTCCATCATAACCGTAACAGAAGGACTATTATATGAAATTATTAACTAAATAAAATATTATCTTGGATTTTTTGAAATTACTAATGATGTCGATAAGTGAGTCACGTCAGAACGATTCACACAGGAAATGAACAGTGCTCTCCGGTGTGCAGGTCCTGTGATCTGTACATCCAGTCCAACCTGTTCACTGCGGCTCCTGAAGGTTGCCAACGATAAAGTCTCCACTTTATTATTTTGAAAATTCATTATCATTGTAAACAAGGCAATTTTTCCTAATTGGAGAGGCATGATTTTCATTGCATAGCTGTGTTTTGCGTTCCAGTATTTGTGTTAACACCTTCTGGAATAACTCGAGGTAACCAGCAAACACTAACATCAGCCAGCTTGGCGGGAATACGTGTTATAAAGGTGGTCAGGAGATGAAGCTGTTCCTGTCCTGAAAGGTCCTGAAGGAGCAATCAGAAGCATCCTCCATCCCAGCTGTCATCTCCTCCACATCTCTCTTTCACCTTCGCTGAGCTTCAGCAGCCACAACGTGAAATGGGATGTTGCCTGTGCATAAAGACATTAATCACAGGCCCATAGGTAATAAACATCATTTGATGGTCATTAGAAAGCAGTTCCATTGCAGAGGTTACTGTGTCCAGCAGTTAACCTTCTCCTCCGTGATGTATAGAAGGGTGAGGTTTTTTTGTGGGGGGGGGGTGAGGGGAGGGGAACATCCTCACCTAGCCTGGAATGTCCCCTTCACCAGCCGCTTCTGAATCGTTGTGCAATCATTGTGCAACCTTTTGTTTCCCTCCCCTAATGCTCCTGCACCCCCCTCCCGCAACCTCCCTCCATCATTCCCTTCCTCCCCCTTTTGTCCCTCCCCCCTGTCATCAGAAATGTGCCCTGCATAAGTGGAGGCAGCTGCTTAAGTGCTGGGAGAGGGAGGAGAAGGGGAGAGTGGAAGTGGAAGGAGCGAGGTGAGGGCCGAGCAGAGAGAAAGAGAGTCTGACTCACAGTTAGATTTGCTTTCCCTCCCTGAATGCTGCAGCATCTACTCCTCCCATTCCACTCAAGGTCTCTCTCTCTCTCTTTTCTCTCTCCTTTTACACACATACACGTGTGCTTATGTCCCCATGCACACACTTCCACGACCATACATAAGCTGGATTTAGTGTTTTACTTCAGGTTTCTGGGTTGTTAGAACATAATAATTTCTATTGTGCTGCCTTGGCGCATTATTTACTGGCGAGACTTTATTGTCGTCGTGTTTTTTTTTGTAATGAAATTTTAATGCGAACCCTCATAATTAGGGTGACTGTATTTGATGCGGCAACCAACCTTATCTCTGTTGTGATTCAGTGTTGGGGACGGTAGACGCCCGGCTACTGATGCAATAACATACCCTTAGAATAGTGACAATTGTCTCTGTCAATAAAATGTCAGAGGAAATGTCTCTGGAGCTTAAGGCCAATTTGGCGACGGTTTGTACCTGTGTCTTTAGTGCTCTTGTGGCAGTGGGATTCATGGCTAAAAGCACACTCCCCTGTAGTGGAATTACATAGCGGCGGTGATGCCAGCAAAAGCCCAGGGCTTTTATCAGCTGTCATTCACACAGGAGAAGCTAGATACAGGCGTCAAGGCCAGCCAGGCTTGGAGCAGTACAAAAGCTACTGGACTGTAATTGTCAGGGAAAAAATGGAGTTGAGCAAGGTCAGAATGGCACCGTGATTAAGTCGGTTTGCTGTTCCAACGACAAAACTCCACTGTAGCCTGGATTTGAATCAACAAATGCACTTTCAAAGAAAATGCTGGTATTAATCTTACATCCATAACATCAGTTGGTTGATAACGTGTGGCAATGTTGTTTCATGCATTTGAAATTTGTGGAGGTCTGTGCATATCCTCATACACGCTTCTATATTATTATGCACATCTATGTCTTGGTCTATAACAATACAAATTACAGCTATGTGTCAAATTCATATAGAATGAGTTACTGTGTAATAAAAAAAATATATATCTCAGTTTACTTATTATGATCCATAGGAATACTTACATCAGGAGCCTTAGACTGTATCTAAAGATGGGATAGTATCCAGTCAGTATTCACAGGTCTGCAGCTGTAGGGCTAATACCGCACGTATAACTTTCTTTATTTGTCATCCTATGAAAGGTTCATTTGAAAAAGTGAATATGTTTTATTAAATTTGTATTTCAGGTGATTAACAGTCCCCATTAATCCAGTGTTTACTCTTTAGTAATCATATAATTTACATTTTGAAAAACTCACTTGAAAAGCCTACCCGAAAGGACACAGGACAACAGAGAAACATCTTTGAGACGTATTTTATTCCATCTTCTGTCGTCCTACTAATCAGATAATTATATATGAGCTGTTACTAGTTTAAAATATGTACTAATATTATTAGGTTCACTTTTCTATTGTATTTATTTATTTATCCCATGTATTCTAGGCCAAGGTAGAAGAATTCCATGTGGGTGTGTATGTATGTATGAATGAATGCGGGCTGTATGTATGCCTCAGTGGACGTACTGTCTTTTGCGTGTGTCCTTGCTCTCTTTTTTCCATGTGCTCGGCTTGAAGCCAAAGACAATATTCCATTCTATTCTATTCTATTTGAATAATACTTTATTGTTACAGATTTGCATCCTTTCAAACTAAAATTGAGCAAAGATAAACCGAGTTTTGGTTCAACATTATAGTCAGTGCATCAGATAGAAGTCAAGAGGAGAGCAAGTCACGTTCTGTGGACATCTTTTCTCTTTTCTTTTTATCATAAATATTAATGATTAGGCACAGGCCTATAGGTCAGTGTGGGCTGTGAGGTTCCTCCTTCAGATCACGTAAATGGAAAATTCATGAAGCAGACAGAGAAAATAGATAAATGTACTCTACATTTATCTATTTTTTCTTCAATTTAGAAGCTAAGACCTACATACACCTCTAAAGTAAAAATATGTTAACACAATACATTTTTAGTTAATTTTAAGGATATAAATAAACATAAATTCAGTTTTAAAGAACATACAGGAAACTGGGCTGAAGCCTAAATGCAAAAATGCAATTGTAAACTCCAGGTACGTATGGGTGTGGTCCAAATATTATTGGGGACCAGGGCTGAGTGCTGCAGAGTCTGGGTAGGGGGGGGGGGAGCTGCCACAGGATTAACACATTGTTAGTTTGGAATAAATTATCAGCAAGGCAGCCTCGATAATGGCCAATCAAATCAGCTCCTCTTATCCCGTTCAAAAGCAGACGATCGTTTCCTGATGAGGACGGTACAGGTTGGATGCTCCCATGAGGAATATGCAGCAGACCAAATACACTGTCAAGGACAGAAGTATGTCTGTCGTCTTTTGATTACTAAAGTGATTCATAAGCAGTCTGCACTATACTGTCATAATATTCTGTTTGTGAGCTGAGATCTTCATTAGCTGTTGGTATCACAGCGGCTCCTCTTCCTCATGTCCATATAGATAATACGCATAGACAGCACTCACACATCATTACACTGTCATACACTCGCTGCACCCATATGCTATTTGAAAAAGTAACCTGTTTCACTGCTGCATTTCTCCTGATTGTATCTCTGCTATTCCCACAACGGTCCCGTGTTCATGCTTGATATATATTGCACTTTTTATTATTGATAAACAGAAAAATCATATTAGGGGGTTTTGATTTAGCAAAACATGTCCTCAAGTCTTTTGTAGAGCCCGGGAAGCATCTAATGCTGTCAGAAATGTGCACAGTATGAACTTGTGTGGAATACCTCATCACTCTGGCGTTTTACAAAGTGCACTGCTTTGTGTATTTATTTTTCCTGGTGCAGTGGTTTGCACCGGCACCTCACTGCAAAAGGTTCTTGGTTCTTGGTTTGAATCAAGATTCAGTCGGGTTCTTTCTGCGTGGAGTTTGCACTAACCCTAACCCAAAGACATGCAGAGTGGGTTTAGGTCAATGGGAGAGTCTTTGGCTGTTTTCACACCTGATTGTCCAAACCAAGGTTCATGTCTTTGATACTATGTTTACATTTGATCTGGTTAGTTTTGGTTTCATATTGCAATTTAGAGAGCAAAATAAAGAACTTTGTATGACATGCGTACTTCCTGTCATCACAACCTACGTGGGCTGCATCTTGCTTTACTTGACTTTGATTGGTTTGTAGACGGGTGTGTGTCTGACATAAGCATGTTGTCAATGCAGCTGTTGTATTCACTAACTTTTTTGAATAATAAACCTAGTCTTTCTCGAGAAAATTTAAGAACTGGTTCACTATGATCCTTTCGTTGCAATTCTAATTGCATTCTAGTTATTATTATGGTTTTACTACCAGCAAAATGACGTTGGAAGTGAAGACTGCAGTCAATCCTTTGAGCAGCTTCTGCTACTTTTTCTGTTGATTTATTCTGACCTGCAATACATCCGAAAGTCCGAACTATCCCAGTCCCAGATGGACACATTTTGCAACATTTTCTCGGATGCATCTGAACAATGCTTTGAAAACCTTCGATCCCTTCCTTTGCTTAGAGATAATATAAACACAAGACCTTAAATACCATAAAAGCAGATGATTATCCTTAACCTACACAGACTTTCCTGCCATTATGGTAGTTGGATAAGTGCGTACTAGTCTAAAGGTTTCCTGTGAAGACTTGATATACTCACGCTAAGGCGTGTTTAAGGTAATTTGCGCCTTTTTACCATCTAATGCCATGATAATTTCTCATAACCCTTATGTTAACAAATAGTAAAATATTGGAGCTAGCAGATATACAAGTGCAATTTCATGCCAGAATAGCTGCCAATATTCCTCACATGTAGACGTCTCTCTCTACTCCGGAGTATAGACTCTGAAAAGGTGTTCCAGCTGAAGGGATCTGGTCAGAGCTCTATCTTGGTCGTCACTGACCTGTGAGGGTGTGAGTCTAAATAGTGATGCTGTCCGGGTGCAAAGATGCTTCTGGATAATCTTGTGATCATGCTTGTACTTGTCTCTCTGTGTTTTGTGGCAGAACCTGCTCCCCAATGTTATCCACATTGTGATGGACTCGTGCCCAGCTTTGATTTAAAATGTAATTTGCCATTTTGGGCTCCAACCTGTGGCAGAATTAAGACGTCTTGGACGTCATTATGAAGCTGTGTGCTCAGGACTCTGATGCAGTCGTTAATTTCAAGTCTCATGCTGAGGGAAGCTACGTTCTTCAGGATAAAATTCACCATTCACATGGTATTTATACTACAACACACGTGTTTAAAATTAGAAATGTTTAATGTTTCAGTTTAATATTTATTTTCATATAAAATGTATTGTATATGAATGAATGATTCCTTTCCTAATTTAATTTGGACATTTTTGGGGGTATTTTTCCATGGCTGCTTGTTTATTTCTTGATATGTGGATGTTTTTGTATCAGGCTGCGATCTCTCTCTGAAGTTATTCATCCTGCTTTGAGTCATCTGTCCTGGTTTATATAACTGCTTGTGAGGTGACTGAGGAAGTTTTGATCTCAATAAGTTCAAGTAAATCCGTTTTTTATATTTCTTGTTTTTGATGTCTGTCAGTGAGCCAGCGCCTCACAAGACTAGTTGAGGGTTTCCTCTCAGTTTTTTGGCACTTAAATAAATAAACAAAATGGAAAGTAGCGAAAGAATGGAAGGTTGATTAAATTAAATTAACCAAGGCAAATTGCTTAACATATTCAATTTGTAAAAGAGCTTGCTGACAGAAAAGTTTCTACTGGTGTATCAGGGATAACAAGTTTTTATATCACTACTTCTCAATTAGTACCTTTTATAACCAGAGAGAGAGAGAGGATGAATGCCATAACTTACTGAATATATTTAGAATCTTTATTCACATGCACATTATAACCTGATTGAGTAAAACAAGATCAAGGTAATTGTTCAATTAAAGCCTTGTTCGCACTATGACAAATTTTTTTTTCAAACTGATAATCCCCCCTTGAGTCTCTAACCAGATTTATAGAAACTGATATATAGTGCATATATGGCACGTGATCATTACAATTCCTGGAGACTGATCCGGATTCGGATCAACACCAAAATGTAATTGGTTCCTCCCTGGTACATACTGCATCCGACCACCAGGTTTCGTATTAATCGATCCTGGAGTTTTTGTGTATTCTTGCTTAGAAAAAAAACTAAAAACAAAAACACACAGGGGTGAGACCATCAATGTTCACCATGCAGAAACTCGAGTTTGGATGATGTTTACTTGTTATGATCAGGTTCGGTGAAAGAAGAGTTCGTTGGTGCCTGGAGAAAATATCTTATTAGTTCCACAAATTAAGAGACGGAAAAGGGAGGGTCATTATTGTTTCGACGATTTCCTGCTGTCTCTCTAAAAATCCAGTTACTCCTTCTCTGCCTGTATCTGCACCAATGTATATCAAACCAGGTTTTAAATTCATGTACACAATGATTGCTCTGACGGAGGTTTGACAAAGCTCTACACATGGTGACAGTAATTTACAAGATTGACAAGTAATCTGGGTTAATCGTGTTATTCCTGCCTTAATTTGACTAACATGAGCCTGGATAACAGTGGAGGTAATTGTGGTATCACTTTAATCTGGTTATAATGATAATGGTAGGAGGCTGAGGAGATGCAATTATACCTGCTACCCTACATTTTAACATTAGAAATAATAAGAGAAAAAAATAAAATAGTGTAACAACAGAAAAGCCAGCTGGAAGTGCACTCAGAAAGACCTGCAGCTAATGACAAATGATGTGAGGGAAAATGTGAGCCGTCTCCTTGACTTTCTTTACCCTGGGTGTTTTTTTCTTTTAAGGGCTCATCAGAAGCACTGCTGTTATGTTGCAAGACCTCTGTTATTTGGGATATGAGAGTCTATCCGTGCTGTTACTGGGGGAGCGTCTCTGAATGGCTGCCCTGGGCATCGAGCAATACGAGGCTCAGAGTGAGCTGCAGCGAGCAGCGCTGGAGAAACAGCAACACTCTTATTCAGCCCTTGGCCTGTGCTCCAGAACATTGTGTGTACATCTGTAATCTTACGTACCCCCTGGGCTCGGAGTAGACCCCCCAACCCCTCCACCTTCTCCCTCTTCTTCTTCTCTCTCTCCGCCATCACCACCATGTTCTCATTTGCTCTCAGCCCTCATGTCCATATTCTCTCTCTCTCTCTCTCTCACTCCGTCGCTCTCATCATCACGTCAATCCCTTTTTCTCTTACACAAAGATATAGTCAAGCAAATACGCCCACGCACTTTCTCACATTGACACCCATACACAAACACACCAAGGGCCTTGAAGATACACCCATGTGTGAAGATCACAGTCGTAATGCGTCGCAGCCGCAACAGGCAGCTCGCTTTTTCTATTAATTAAAAGGAGACATGATGTAAATAAGTCTCCATTTTGGGGTCATCTGCGACTTTTCCGCTCACGAGGCCTGTGCTTATTATTCCACACACACACACACACACACACACACACACACACACACACACACACACACACACACACACACACACACACACACACACACACACACACATATATCTATGTGTAGAAATACCAGCCGTTTTTAGCTGAAATTGAACTGGAGTTGCGGGTGTTTAAATATACATGAAGGAGAGGGCTACATGAATGCGATCCTGTCCTGGATGGTGAGCAGATATGAGCTGTGTCATGTGTCTGCGCTTTCGACTTCTCTATGCAGGGCTTTCATCAGCCTCTGCCTCTGTCACTGAGACGTGCCCCGCTCCCTCCCTGCTCCCAGCTCCACTTTACACACTGTAATAAGGCATTCATACTCTCTCTCTCTCTCTCTCTGTTGCCTCGACTGTTTTGCCGCACCACTACATTGCAGTTCAAGTGTAAAAGCCTGCTTGTGTCAGTGAATGTGAACGCGTGCAGCTCTTTGTTGTGCACTGGGAACTCATGTTATTTTAGTGCGTGTGTGTGTACGTGTGTCTATAGTAAACATCTATATGATTCACCAGCTGTCACTTAAGGATTAAAAGCGTATTTCATTATTTGTCTTTCACTTCATTGTTATTTCCTCTGACGCACCTGCTGTACAAGGTGATCGACTTGCAGCGACCAGGATATCTCGTGCATTGACATGTTGTGATAATCCATGTGATATACCGCCGATGACTGGTTAATATGTGCGGCTGTTTCCTTGGGGATAAGACGTGGCTGTCATACTCCACTTCAAGACATCATGAGATCACGCTACTGCCTCAACTTTTTTAATTGTTTTCATTACCTTAGCAATCGATCATGCTTTGACGCAATTACTGTACCTTGCATCTATTTTTTTTTCATCTCTGCATTATCTTACTGTTAACAATGTGTCCCTTTCCTACGTGTTTACCTCTAATGGAAGGCATTCTGAAACACACCTCTTAAGCTCCCACAGAGTTCAAAACAACAGGACTGTATTCTTCTCCCATGTCTTTTCTTTTCTCTGACAGCAGCAGCTCTCACAATTGAATTTGAATGCCATGCTTTTAGCACCGGGGTTGTTTGATTATCCACAGACAGGGAGCTGTGCTGGATTCCATTCCTTTCATCATGCTTTAACCAGTGTGAGCTGGCTCCCCTGTCGTATTTTATGAGAGGTGATTTTTGTGCCTCTCCTTTATGTAGATGATTTTGGCTGCCTCTCCCCAGTCTAGTCTTCGAGACGTGGATATTGGTTTTGACAAGAGAGCTAACCCTGCTACCTTCGTTCTCACCGAGCTGTCTTCCTGACGGCTGCTCCCGGTTGGATATTCTTGGCCATATGCTAATACAAATTACATTTAGTGAAAGGGAGGATGCAGCTACAGGTGTTTTCAGCATGATGCTACATGACACTAATATTACACCGGGCTGGAAACCGCATTGACCCTTCACATTATTCCCATGAGAGAGGTTTGATATACTGCCACTGAGCCATATATGGACTATATTTGCAGTAATGCTCGCAGTTAATATCCACATCAGATGACAGGGGTCCAATGTATTCATCTAAATATGGGAATTACAGGTTGGTGCGGAGCCTCAGTGGAATCATGTGCTGTCATTTACATGATTCGCTCCTTAAAGTGATGTGTGTTAATACTTCCTGTGCTTACAGCCACTGAATGTGCACACATACGCTATGCAGGGGTTGTTTCTATTACATACAGCCCGAGGTACATGTACATCTCATTCATGTGTTAAAACATGAGGCACCAATGGCTGAATGTAAAGTAAGTGAATGGGAATAATGAGCAATGTTAATAGGGTATTTCTGGTCTAGGTTCAGTTCTGCCAATGCATCAGCATGTTTAAAGGTTCAGTGTGTAGAATTTAGTGACACCTACTGGTGATGTTGCATTTTGCAGCTGAATACCCCTCACCTCACCCATGAAAGAGAACCTGTGGTAGCCTTCAGTTGTATTAAAAACACAAAAGGTGTTTAGTATGTCCAGTCTGGGCTACTGTAAAAAATATGGTGGCCTCCGTAGAGAAGTATTTAAATACAAGGGCTCATTCTAGGGTAAAGAAAACAATAATTCCTACAATTTAGATGATAACACTTGTGAAAACATCACTAGGATTATTTTATATTCAATTTGCTAATAGATCCCTTTCACCTAAATCTTACACACTGGTCCTTTAAAGCCACATAAACAAACAATGTTTTATTACCATGGTGCATTAAAGCACTACACAATTTTTTTATGAATGGATATATGTTTTAAAATAAATATCTCCATCGAGACAAGTACACAAAAATAACATCAAACGCTCAAGCATGCTGGGCCAGTAGGTCTCAATAAATTCAACATCAACAAATACCACAGAAGAACGCTGTGGTCTAATCACAGGGCGAGGCAGACGCCTGTGATTGTGGTGCAGTGAAGCTACATTTAGCTGCAAACTTGTAATTAGCCCTAGCAGTGATAACCAAACGTAGAGATATATAACCGCCATTGTTGTTTCTGGTTCACTTATTAGACAAAGCAATAGTGGGCATCTCTGAAAAACCTGTGACATCATCATGGTCTGTTTTACATAGATACACAGAAACTAGAGTTTTTGAAAATCAGCACTTTGAAATACATTTGTATAAATCTCTGTTTAAGTGACTTAAAGTGACATTTACGTCTGGATAAGAGGCTCAAATGCTGAGATTTTTTTTGCAAAATAGCCGCATTAATGTGGACCGGGCATAAATCGACTTGTTGAGCTCAGTGAATGAACTAGACTGCTGTTGCTTCCGTGCTACTCTAATTCGGACCGCATTGTTGAAGAATAGACTGCATTCACACAGGAGGGTGATCATGTTGCTGTTGATGCCGAAGCTTGAACTATGAAGTCAGTCATACAGCGTGTGATAATCATGCCTCTCTTTCGCTCTCCCTCTCTTCTGTTTCACTGACTAAGTCGAGGGCTTTGCATGATTGCCTGGATGAGTGTTCCCCTCAACGCTGCATTGCTATTGTCCACTTGTCCCTCCTTCATCTGTGTAATTGTATGCACCAAGTTTCAGCTGCAAATCCCAGCTACTGGCAGGTTTGTCTGCTCCTGCAGAGCCCGGCATTGTGGAAAGCCATCGGCTGAGGGCTGTTGTTTTTTCTTTATCTGGCAAACATCACAAACGATAACACAAAGAGGAGCTAGGTAGGTCGGGCTGCTCTTTGCTTCTTCAATCGAAGAGATTGGGAAGAAAAGGCAGACGGCATTCGTCCCTCCACCCTCCGTGCTGAAACAGATAGAGTAGCTGTGTAGAATAAAGGAGATGCTTCTCTCTCTATCGCACTCCATCAGCATTATTTAGCAAACCTGCCAGTTGCTTTGTACAGCACCTCTCCCTGCCAAGTAGGCGACTGGCGGACGACCAGGGGCTAGTGACAACAGGCTACAGTGGAAAGCAAGGAGAGCTGTGTGGATGAGCCAAGTCTATTCATTCCCCTAGGCCGCTGAGTGAAGCACAGAACTCTATCTGCTCTCACTGCGGAGAACACTTTATGCAACGCTGGAAATGATCATAAACCTGGCCTATCTTTTCTAATCAGAGTAGTAATGCCACAGAGTGCAGTGTTGTAACATTAATGGCTTCACAATGATTGTGGATGCCCATATCCCTTAACCCTGCAGGTAGAAGGATTATATTAACCACGAGGCTTCAAGAATGTAACGTGTATTGTATGTAGCCGACTGTGCCGGACGTGAATCACACGTGTCAGAGAGGCTGTTAATAAATACATGTTGTGTTTGTCGTCCCCAGCCACACTTCCATCAGCCCTCCTCACTGAACCTATGGAAACATCAGCAGTCGGCGCTCGGAAACAGAAAAGTGATTTTTTTTCTGCTGTGTGTCACAGATGGTGGGAAAGCCTTTGTAATGCTAATATAATATCACACTGTGTCGGCCTAGCTCTGCAGTTTGCTCTGTGCACCAAGCAGCCTGGCTGTGGAGTGATTTACCCAGTATGGAGAGAAAAAGACCTCCCTCGGTTCACAGTGAAAAGGCTGCGTGGTTGGTGGGTCCTGCCGCTTGGCCTGCTGTGACTGGGCCTGCCTTGACTTTATTGATTCCGTGGTGCGTCCAATGCTGCGTTCCTGTTAATTAACTCTGTGTCGGAGCATTTGTCCCATTGTGTAAGCTTAGGGAAAAAGGATATTACTGAGAGGATATAGGAGGCATATAGTGGGTTATTATTCAGAAGTCAAGGCAAAGGAGCTGCGGATTTAGAGAAAAGATAATCTGCATTTCGTACGGTATTCATATTCACACAAATGTTTTCATTCTCCCGTGGAAAGCAGGTGTTCGCAGTAAAAAGGCACCTGACTATCTAATGTTGTGCCTCCTAGCACCACTGCTACGCCACCTCCCAACACCCAAGCCAATGGAAGGCCACTTCCTCCGGCTCGAACCAATGACTTTGCGCCTCTTGCCGTGGAAGCGAGTCAGCTGCCAGAGGGGAGGGGACCGGGACATTGATGTCTTTCTCTCGCTGCGCCACGTCACATTGTTGTCTATTCGATTTCCAGCCCTCATCCCGGGTATTTGAATCACAAGGGGGAGTGTTTCATATCCTTGCTGGGAGAAGAAGGGGGATCTTGTCTATCTGAAAGAGCATGCTGGATTAAGGGGGTTATTTCCCCAGAGGGGGGGATATGAGAGTGAGTGTCACTCACACAGCACTCACTCTCACACTGCCTCTGCCTCTGCATGTTGCCAGGGAGCCCCGGCTTTGACTTCTTCCCCTCTCCTCCCCTTTCTCTCCTTCATCGTGTAATCCTTAGCTTTTTTTTTTGCTTTCTCTCCCTCTCCTCTTCCTCTCGACTCGTATACATCCGCTTTCATTGTCCTCCATCTCGTCACACTTCCTTCCCTCTTCCCCTGCTGGTTAAACGCTGCCCTACAGGGGATGGAGAATTGCCGGGTTCGGAGTATGGTTGTTATTCCAATCACACCTCTGATGCAGCGAGGGTCCAGTAAAATACAGAATAATTGGCAGGTTCCAGCAGCTTCAGCAAGCCATTCTATTCTAATATGTGTGTGTGTCTGTGTGTGTGTGTAGCTGTGATGAGAAGTGGTTATTGTGGTTGCAGCATTCAGAGGTCATTCCATTAATTACTCGCTCTTGTGTTACGTGCGTGTTCTCGCATTCTGTTTGTCAGTCTGTGTAGCGATGTCATGTACGTGCTGACAAAATGTAGGACAAATCGCCGCTAATGTAATAATTGAACCCACATTTCCACTGTTTCATCAAACCGGCCAATACTGGTCGGTACATGTCGAGGAGCTGAAATTTGGCTGCAGTTGTTGCGTGTTTATATTTTCATCTCACTCAATATTTAGCCTACATCTGCGTCATAACTCACTAACACTGTGTCGTAATTGGGATTCTTTATTTCAGATAGCAGGGTAATGGTGCAAGCGGAGCAGGTGTTTGGAAAACACACACCTAATTAGCTGAGGGTCACACGGTGTCAGAGGGGAGAGGGCAGAGGTCGCATGTGTTCACCCTTCTGAGAGTCCCTGACTGATAGGGCTCCGGGGGTGACCACTGATACACATCAATGGAGTCAAGCAGGGCAGCTAATCAAGCATATGGGGTGTGGAACTGGGGACAAGTGTCAAGGGGGGGGGAAACAGTGCTATCTGCTGGCAAACACATTGACCCACAGACTTAATGGTACACGTCTCACATAGGTGCACTGCTCTATTGATTAGCCATTGATGGCCGTTGTAGCCACCACTGATATTGAGTGTGATTTTGCTTTTTTTTCTTGTCTCAGCCGTGATTGGCTGCCGTGGAGGCCAGCACCATAGCGACCATCATCACTTCTTGTTCTGGTGCCCTTTCCCTGTGATCCAGCCTTCACCTCGAAGGTCTTCTCATTTTGATGGACTTTGAGTTCTTCCACAAACACACAAGCGCAGCATGCACACATTCGCACACACACACACACACACGCACAGTATATATACACAATATAGCAGAGTAAAAGTCAGACTCTCTGATAACTGTCAAAGACACAACCTGAGCCAAATGCCTTTACATGTTTATTTAAAGTAAGGAACACACACACACACACACACACACACACACACACACACACACACACACACACACACACACACACACACACACACACACACACACATTCGGAGGAAAAGAAAAGCACTGGCCCTGAAATGGCATAAATGTCAATTATTCTTGAGCGCATGCGAGAGAGGTAGAACAAAGTGGTGGTAATAAAAAATATTGATCACTCCAACACATAATGTGTCTGACAGGCATTGTTGTGGCAGAAACAGGCATTGACTGAGTGCCTTGGCAAGCGTGTAAACCTGCAGGACATTATGACACTGTATTCGCACTGATCACTGCGGTGTAGCTGCCCCCCCCCCCCCACACGCCCACACGCACACACACCCAGACTGATTTAGATTCAGCAAAGCAAGCGAAGCGTAGCTCTAATAAATGCACCTGTTGGAATTATGTTAATTATGTATCTGATGGCTGACCTTTCTTCACGGCTGCAGTCGAGATTATTTGATGCATGTGACGTTAGTATGTGTGAGTGGCTTTGTGTGTATCAGTCAGGAGTTTGTAGGGTTGGTCATGATCAGTACTTTTGGCTCTGCGTGTCTGGAGGGTGGATGCATCTTCTGTATTTATCCACACTTACTCATACATCAGCATCTTTTTAACTGTACTGAGTGGGAGCGCAATGTGTGTTTGTGTGTGTGTGTGTGTGTGTGTTTGTGAGATTGTGTGCAGAAGCTCATTAAATACGCAATGGTTTCATAAGACTAACCCTTCGTGAGCAGT
The DNA here is from genome assembly GCF_963576545.1 of Limanda limanda. Classification (NCBI taxonomy): domain Eukaryota; kingdom Metazoa; phylum Chordata; class Actinopteri; order Pleuronectiformes; family Pleuronectidae; genus Limanda; species Limanda limanda. The sequence goes on along the minus strand of NC_083645.1, from coordinate 12,628,468 downwards.
GGATGGACCAAACATAGATTTTTGCTCAAATGAGCAAATTAATCTGTAATATTAAACTTTATGGCCTATTGTGTGTGTTTGTGTGTGTGCGTGCATGTGTGCGTGTGCGTCTGCCTGTGCGTGAGTGGATGTGTGTTTTGTGTTAAAAGAATGTATGAACCTACAGTGCATTTGCAATATCTGCGATCAAATAATTTAGCTTTACATGCCTCACCCAGATATCCTCATGCCCTGGGTGTTCTCGGCTTGTTATAGCAACCTCAGGCAAGTTAAGATGTATTTTTGTTAATGTCATCACATTCACTGGGTACTGCCGTGTTCTTTCATGTACCATGAGAAGATATCCGTACATGGGAGCAGGATATATCCATGTGTTAGTGAGGATTCCATTGCCTCTGTCTCATTAGCAGCAGTGCTGAGGCCCTGAGCTGCTTCTCCTGCTCCATTGGGACGGCTGATGAGGCCTGACTATGTGACCTTTAACAACCTAATCAACTTTTAACACCTCGCCTACTGGCTGCCTTATTGCCATTCTTCTCTCTGCCATTCACCGGCAGGGCCCCATCCCCATCTAGAATCTTTATTATCATTATTTAGGCAGGAGCCTTTTTTTGACTGATCATCTGTGCAGGTATGAATGAAGCAGCACTGTAAACACATGCTGCAGCAGCAGCAGCCTCTGGAGGCACACAGAGATGTATTGTAATCGTCTGTCTCTCTTCTCGTTCTTGACCTTCCCTCTGCTTAGTTCTCTCCTCTTATCTCTCTCTGTCCTCTTCTCCTCGCTGCTGAAGAGCTCAGCCTGTGCAATGATTAACAGAGAAACAGACATAGTTATCAGTTTGTATATTGCAATTTAAAAGTCAGATGTCATACAGCATGTTTCTGCACTGGACAAGAAAACTACATGAATTGATTATTCATTACATGTTGTATCCTCTTGTATTATGTCTTTAGTTTTCAGCAAGTATTTAACCAGCTTAGTCCCATAACATAACTTATAATTACTAATCAAACAATTCATTTATATATTTCATGATGACAAACACTGATAACAACAAACATAGTTCGGCATCTTCAATCTTCTTAATCTGAACAGCTGCTGCAGTTGTCTGAATTCATAAATTATAAAAATGCACTGCAGGGTCATCATTTAAGAAATATGTTATACGCTATATGTTTAAAGCACCAGTGTCTCACAGTTTTGACAAGGCGCTGAAAAGGAAATGCTTTTTACATCTGTTCAATGATTAATAGCTAACAAATAAACAGACCTGAATTGGGGGATTCAAATTAAAAATACTCAAATATAATCATAAGAATGCAATTACACTAACACCTGTGAAATAGGGCTATAATTGTAATGCAGTTTCGTGTAATTGTTACTCTTTACCATAAATACTATCATTGTGAAGAGATGAACATGTAATTTAATACAGCACAAATATCCAATACTCTCCAGTCCAATCCAATTACATTCTCAGAAAATAATATGTGTTGTTATAGTATTGTCCCTTGTTCTGACTTGTTAGCTGGTGGACTGGAGTCATAAATTGCACTTTATCATATGATATTTAATGTTTTAACAAAAATAATTGAATTTTTTTTTAGTTTGAACTTTTATTTAATTTGTTTTAATTTGTAAGTATTTGCCATCTTGATCTTGTTAATGCTAATTCTACCAACCAATAGTCAGGATTAAACAATCCAAAACATGCATCAAATATTAGCTTAGCATAGAAAGTTTTAGATAGATAGAGGAGAATCCTTGAGGTTGAAGGTTTATTGTAGATCTTGACCTCAGCTTTAAGAGAATTGGCAGGAAATTTAGTTTTTTCCTTTTATCACATGACCAAAATGTGACATTTGCATGGTGTGTGATTCACAAGACATAATCATTGATCCGGTTCATATCAATATTCAAAGACCATTGGCAAGATCTCCACAAATAAGGTGGTGAAATCCTCCTTTAATTAGAAATTAAACCGAGAAAATGTCAGCAGATTTATGCTGAGAGATAAGTGAAAGCAGATGAGAGGTGTCGTCTCTGAAGCCACATACGGAGCTGATTAAATCCTGAGAGGAGTGTCACTCACATACTATATCTCAGCAGTGCTACGATCTCATTAAGAGCAAAATACTAATAGGCCGAGAAGCCCCCTGAGAAAAACACTATATGAGGCCAGCACCTTCCCTCTGTGGCAGCTGTGAGACCTTGTAGGTGACGGCGGTTACAATTGTCGCGGTCTGGATCTGCGGGTTGTGCCGATAAGAATCAAGCTCTATAATCCCAATTCATACTGAATCTCTCCCTATTAGATGCTTCCCCGGGCTCTTCAGCCGCCCGTGATTGACGATGATTATCTCAAGCATATTCCATATCTCTGCCATCACCGGGGCCATGTCAGGGTTTTCAGGTGTGAAGGTTTGATCAAATACAGCAGCAAACATCTGGCAGAGACGGTGTACAGCACCAGACGCGGATGTAGAAGGCACCGTTGAATTAAGATATACAGATAAGGATGTTGTTTTTTTTTCTCCCTCTCCCTCTTGTCATAGGTCCTAGACAAAATCATTGAGATTTGTCTTCAGCTGTGATAATACCTGACAAGTAATTTTCGTGGCCGAGTCAGTCCCTTGAAGCTTTGTGTTGAGAAATGAAAAAACAGACACGTTTCATGAAATACCTACAAACTTGAGATCTGTTATGTTCCTGATTCACTCAGCCAGCACTTCAATCAGTTGCTGTTGTTCTCTTCTACATTTTTAAAACATTGATTTTCTTTCTGTAATGTTGTTTTCAGACTACAAAGAGGTTTACAAATCATAAATAACGTGATTATATATCATCAATATTATTGACTGTTATTGTTAAGTCCCTGAATTCTATTGAATTCTGTTTTAAAATGATGTTGTCCAAATGACTCTTAGTAAGTCAGAGCAAAGAAAAAAATATAATTTAAGGCTGCTATAATCATGTGTGTGTATTGAAATGGGTCTGTGATTGTGATGAACCCCATCTCGACAATTCACCTCAGCTCCAGGGAAATGTACAATATCTGTTAACTCAGGTTCTTTTTTGTTTCTTGCCCAGCACAATCCAGCAGCATTTGGTGAATCAGTGGTGGATGTGCAGGGCCTGTTCAGATTCGGTGCCTAAACTCTAACCGATTCATCACATTTCGTCAGCCAAAAACCCAGCTGGTCTGGAACCAAGAACCATTTAGGTCAGGGGCTGGGGTTGGGAAAAATGTGATGAAAACCGTAGCCACCTTATTGGAAAATGTTCAAAATCACCATTAAGATAATAACATGCCTATGTAGCCTTGGAAAAAACAATATTTTACCATTAGTGTTGTGCTTGGTGCGAGTATCGCATCAAAGAACTGGACGTATTCAGATATAAACATTGACAATCTGACTTGGCTTTGATGACTGGCACTAGAAGCCCAGTGTTCAAGCATTTAAAGAGTCAGATTATAACCCCTTAGAAATTGGAGAAGAACAAAATTAAGCAAAAGAGTGAATATTGGAAAATATTGGACTTTAAATACAAACTAATCATGCTCCATATCTGCACGGTATTTGGCACGCAGCTTGTTGCTAACATGTGCAACATATCAACTCCATAAGGTAACAAAACAATACATAAGCATCTGTTTTATAGATTGTTTCGCTGCCCTCAAGTGGCCACAACTAATAAGACAGGTTTAAGTTTGTGTTTGACATAAGTAAAGGTCAGTCCGATGTAGTCCTTACGTATTACTTCTTGAGATATAGCAAATTGATACAGAAAAAGCTGTATTAACCCGCTCTAACTACAACTGCTGAGGTGATGCAACGTGTCTGATGTGATGAGCCGAAGACAGTGCTGCAGCTTTGTGGTTGGCTTGGTGAGTCAGAAGAGGAGAGCTCTGTTTCAAGGACAAGTGTTGAACTGTCCTGACCTGATGAGCCGTCGACAGAACTCTTTATGTTTGTGAGAGAGAAGAAGAAAGAGAGTTAATGTCTCTTCTGCAGCAACTAGGAAACAAAGACGTAAAAGACGTAGAGGGCTACGCAAGAGGTCTGTGGTCCGCCGATATATTAACAAGAGAATCTCCACATTCAGTCACTGAATGGGACGAAGAAACAAATGAAGTGGCATGATGGATCAGTGGGCAGCTTTGTTGCCTAATCTCAGCACAGCAGAGGTATTTTTTGCATGTTCCCTCTCCATTTTAGTACTGCCCTTGAATCTGCAGCTTGTCTATGGGTATTGAAGAAATTACCCTTCTCAAAATTGGAGAAAAAGTTGAATTCAGAGACCTCGGTATGAGTAGAATGTGCTCGACATTAAAGACACTTTATCTTACAATAAGGATCTCAGACCTTCACATTCTCTGTGTATTTTTCAGTGGAAGTTTTCCTCCCAGTTATATAAATCCTGACCTTTAGGCTGAAGGACAAGTTCCCACCTGCCTATATGCGTCTATAAAAAGTTCTGCTCTATAATATTTCTAATTACTAGTGCAGTACCAATTCAAGACATGCTTATATGGAATGGGTTAATTTTTTGCTTTCTGCAGCCTTTGTGTGAAACTCAAACAAACACCTTCACACTGTGCTTTACATGACATGATATGCTTTCATGTATGTAAAGCGACTTACAATTTGCAACTATTAGGGGAGGTTCAGCATCTTAGAACGTATTGGAGTTTTTGTTGATAGCACAGTGACACTGTCATCGGCCCTTATCACCAAAAAGGTATCTTGACATCTTCTTTTGTGTCGTCTTTGTGTATGGCAATGCTTTTTCATCATGATGTATTTGCTTTGTTTTGTTTTTTTTTCACTTTTGGTCTTGCATGTTAGAGTCGTCATCAACATTCGCTCCCTGTGAATTCTGACATTCTCCGGAGTTTTTACCAGTAGGCTGGCAGGAGTAACTCTCCTCATACAGGCCCGCCGGAGGATGTCAGGAGATTTTCCGGGGTTCGGTGTTTCTCTGAAAGCAGCTTTAGATTCCCTGGAAAAAGGTTGACGTTGCCATTAGACTTACTGGGCACCTGTGCATATATTTGATCTGTTCTTCTCTCTCCTATACTGCTGCAAGTTCACAGGCTGAACAGTGTTACTGTGAGTTGTGTGTGAGGCAGATTACTTAGTCTATCTGCAGCCAACCATAGGACCTGCTCTGAAACCCTATACCTGTGCTGAAAAGCCGAGTCGCCATTTCAGCGCTGTCTGTTTGGACCAGTGTTCCCTGTGGCGCTCAGCCCTCTTTGAGAGCTCGGCTGTTGGGGATCTTTTCCCTGGCCCCTGACTGTCTCCCTACGTTGACACAATGAGCCTTTTGTACCTTCATGTGCTACTGCTGTGAGACCTTGCTTAGTATTTTTCGACTATTACACACGATCCCACTCCAGCCATCCCTCCTGTGGCCGCTTCATTGGAGAGAAATGCAATCGAATCGAAGAGAAATGCAGTGAAACGAGGACCCGGAAGGAGGCTTGCAGGAATTTGATTGTGGTGCTGATAAGTTCCATATAGCACGAGTAAACATGGTCTTATCTTGTTATCCAGCTTGCACATTAACACATGGTGTGTGGAGGAGGGTTTAAAAGGATAAATCAAATCCTAATTACTTTGTTTGGCTTTTCCGACTCTCTGCTCTTTGTCTCTGTTTCACTCTCACACCGTGCAAAGAACCCGGCGCACATGCAAGAACAATGGAGGGGTCAGAAGTACGAGCTATTTCCCTACACCTGCTGAATGCTCCAGAAATGAGTGCACAGTGATTACGTGCCCTAATGTGTGGTGTTTAAAGAGCGGTTTCCTGCAGCAGAGTTAAATGGTGGTGCCCTCTGTGAAGTATTAATGATGTGGATGGATGAATCAGGTCGGCGCAAACCCGTTGATGGCAGCCGCGGCGCTCTCTTAAAGCTGCACCCAGACATCAGGCTTAACCGCTTGGCAAATTGGACATGCTTGTTGGCTGTAGCTCCAATTTATGTGCACTCTCTATTGCAGTAAGTCCATCTTCATTATTGAAATGGCCTCTCGTCAGGTCTTGACAGAGTGGTGGAGATGGTGAGGGGAGGGAGAGACGGGGGAGCATACAGGAGAAACGTGAATAATGTGGAAAATAAACACATTTGAGGCGCTGGAGCTGGCTGGCGGGAGGGGGTGCTGGGAGTGTTGTGAAATTCCAGGCTTTCGTTCTCTCTCGCCGTCTCCCTCCATCTCTCTCCTCATGTGATTGTATGCGCAGCTTCTGCCAGTGGATGCTGATGCTGTGGATCCGCAGCCTTGGGGCTTTGTCTAACACACATGCAATTGGGCATAAACACACACAAACACACACACATGCAGAGACCTTGCTACACATCCACAAGCAGCTCTAGGCGCTGAGCTCTGGCAGGACCTCTGTAGCCTGACCAGCGGCCCAGCTGTGTGTTGTGTCACTGCCACTCCGGTAACACACTGCTCGGTGGCAACAGCCTATTTTTAATAGGGTGCTGCTGTGACTCTGTTATTTCTCGGAGTCCTTGGCATTGTTGCATTGATGAGGCCGGGCCGAGCTCATCTGGGTCAGCCAGTTCAGGAGAAGATATCCAATTCCAGTTAATGCTTTGTCAAAATAGATGTCTATATTGCCAGATGTAGACTTTCGGTTTCTCAGTGTGTTGAAATGGTACAACATGACCTCAAAAACCATCTCTTAGTCAGGTTGCGGCTTTAGGAGTAACAGCGCCACTCTGTGAGGAGAAGAGCAGGTTCCGGCTGGGTCTATCTACAGGGTCCCTGTACCTGCTGCACACATGAGCAGATGTGATGGCTCATGAGGTAATTACCCACTGAGCCGGTGTGTCTGCAACTATAAGCTGAAGCAGGGGCTCCCTTCAGGTAGCTCTCCCGCTCAGGTCAGCGAGCAGCTAATGACATTTAGAAGCAATAGGATGAAAGAGATGGCAGTTTGTTTGTAGTCAGCCGCACACTACCTTTGTCTTATTGTCTGCCGTCTGTCTTAATCTCCCAGCAACCCCTTTCACACCACAAGGAGATCATGTTATTAGATCCCCTCCCCTGGCTCATTTGTCATCCTGCAGCACCACTCCTTCAGAGAAGGACTGCAGCAGCCGAAAGAAGGAAAACAATATAAACAGGCGGGAGGCCACAGCATCAAATCTTCATCATTTACTGGCCCATAGTCGCTCGTAGCATCATTATTATTTCAGGAATCACACTTGTTTAATGTGCTTTGCCTTCCCTGTGCCACCCCACCCAATTTCAAAGGGCTGACAAACTTCCACCCCTCTTCTCTCTCTCAGCCTTTTAACGCATTGCTTTGTATTACATTGTACCTGCACTGCATCCTGCCACATATGCACTCCATCATACCCACCCCCACTTTCACAATCACTCGCTACAGTAAAAACTATTGTTAGTGTTCACAGTTTGCTGTCACCGCCTCAGTCACATCTCTTTAATCTCCCCCTTCTTTGAGCCGGGTTGGTTTTCATGCTGCTGAGGTGCACATAAGGGAGGGAGTCGGCTAATTACAATAAACAAATATGCTCAGAGCTGCCTATGTAAGGTTCGCATAGGTTAACAACTCTGCTATAAATGTTAAATGAAGCTTAAAATAGGATAGTATGTCATACAGTTGCCATAGTGATCTTGGCTGTGATTCTTTGTGTACTCTCTTGGTTGACAAAGTTAGAATTATTTTAAGACACATATCTGTGATACACAGGAGAAGTTAGAGATTGTTTGGTGCAACGGGGGCTTGTTCGATGGCTCTATTACGTCTGGGGCTTTTTCTACTTTTACTGCAACAGTTTGTTTGTCTCCATGTCTAGTGTTGTGTCTTTGTTGTAATGAAATCTAATTCGGTTAATGTTATTCCGCATTTGACATGTGGCAGTCACCCATTAACGATTGCCTTCATGCTAACGTCTCTTCTCTCTCTCTCCCCCCCGTCTCCTCTGTTTCTCCCTGGCTCTCTCTTTCAACAGGTGGGACAGTCAAAATGATGCGTAGGAGGTGCAGCGCTGAGTCGTATTGATGGATGTGTTAACAGACAGCGGTCTCACATTGATTGTGAAGACTTCAGAACCAGAGAATGCAAACGTATTGGAGAACACAGGTGAAAACTGTTCACTTTATAGAGCATATGTGTAAATGTATTTGATTGATCAACAGCATGATGTTTAACCCGTTTTTTCAAATTAAGCCACGAAGATGAAAATGCTATTTTTTTCTTTTTGATTCTTTGAAAATATGCTTTGAGACTCAGGTGTTGACCTAAGAGAAAAATAATTTCATCAAGCATTCATTAGAATAAATGAAAGCTTTAGAACAGATTTAAAACTTTGAAACTGCAATTTGAAGTAGCTGTCTAGAATTAGCTTTTCACTCTCAGTTTTTAAGCTCTTTGACAAGATACAGGAGAAGGTGAAACACAACCTGTCTTTTAAAAAAAAAGGAAATATGCAAAAGAAACATTGTATGAAGCCTTTTACGCTATTGTTAATCCTCTCTCCTGATGCTTTCACATCTCAGAAATCTACCTTTTAGCATATAAAAGGTGAAACTGTGAAAGAGGAGGCTGCAATTAATTCTTTCCCATGCACTCACTCACGTTTATTAGCACAGACAAATGAAGGTTTCAATGTAAGATAAGAAAAGATGAGATTTATTGATCCCAAACCAGGAAGATTCACTTGTTACAGCAGCAGATAGTCAGAATGAGGTAGACCATAAATATGAATAAAGAATCAAATTAAATAAAAATACAGAGAATATGTACATTCTATAACTTTTTTTTATTTATTCATAGAGATGTACTTGAGTAAGGTGTAGTGTCACAGGATGATGGGATGAGGATATATACTGTATTTGCGCGTAATGTAGCTTATATTGAAATAAACATATATACGTATATATATATATATATATATATATAAGCTGTTATAAGTATATAGGCAGGTATGTAATACAATATCAATTTGAATATAAAAAATGGCATGCATTCTATATATTGATTCTGAATAATGTCAATGAAGCGTAATAAGTTGCAGTATTCTATGTATATACTATTACTATATAAAGGTAACATCTCAACTCAGTATGCATCTTAATATCTCCATGACGTAAGCGTCTGGGTAAAAAAGTTAAGTTAGCCCGGGGACATTTGCAGTACACTCCGTTCTGTTCACTGGACTAAAATCCTCACTGTTGTTGTGCATTTTCCAAGACTCATTCAACCACTGCCTACTGCCCCCTATAGTTTACCTCTGCCAAGCACCACTGATCCTTAGATGAGGGTTATCTCAGTGTTTCAGCTCTGGTCAGGCTCAGTGGGGACTGACCGGTTCCCACTGTGAGAATCACACAGATTATCCCCCAGCACTGGTCTGGTCCTATGAGGCACTGAAAGGGAAAGGAGAGAGAGGGAGGGAGAAAGAGGATGGAGAATGAGAGCAGGAGAAAAGAGAGCGGTGAACGCGGCGCCATTGAGCAGGAATAGGGCAGCTCTCTGAGGAGGATGGCCATGAATCATGCTGCAGTTACTCACCACTTATTATGAACATCCTGTACAGGCTGGATTGATTCTACCCCACAACCACCGCCACAGACGCCGCCATTCACAAATTCTCCTATAGTGGAGACGGAGCAAAAGGTAGCAAGCAGCTTCTGTGGCCGGCCCACCAGCTGGATGAGTGAATGCCCCGGGTGGCTGAGCTGCAGAATGGCTAACTCGGCATTTTGCCACTGAAAAAGCCTCCGTGTATCAGGGATGAGGAGCAGGGAAGTTGGAAGGGAAGGAGATAGCGACCAGAAAAAGGGAGGAAGACAGGATGGAGAGGGGATGGAAATGAGGAAAGAGGAATGATTTCAGAAAGCCATTAAAAGGAGAAAAAGGGCGACTGTCAGCTGTTTTCATTTGCACTGTACTTTATATAATGATAATTGAGCTTTTTAATTCTTTCCACCACATGGAATGGAAATATGGATTTTATCGTATTAGTAGCAGAGGCAGATCATAGACATTTCTTAATTAATAATTAATACATTTTCTATGTTTGTCTTATTTAGATAGTGATGAGAGGGAAAAGTAAGAGTATATATGCATATGTGCACGTGTGGCTGTGAGTGCATGCATGGAGTCTGACACACTAATAGATGAGGCCACAGACGCCAACTTGTCTCTCTCCTCATGCCCGTGACCATGTCCCTCCACATGGGCTGGTCTCCCTGCAGGCACCTCCCTGCAGGCGCCGCCTGGCACAGGGCGGCTTACCTCAGGTGGACCGAGCCCCGAGTATCATGGCTGGAGAATGGGGGTGTGTTGGGGGGAGGGGGTGAGAGCTCCGAGCGCTAACTGGTCTGGGCTAGTTTGGCTGTGGTCAGGCTGTCTAGCATGGCTGGACTTGGCAGAGCTGGGGATCAGCAGATCACCACCACCTGCCAGCAGCTGGTGTCCTTCCATATGTTCACTGGTGGATGTCCATGCCAGCTTTCATGAGCTGTGTGACATCTAGGCTCGCTTTCTATTCGAGGAGCCCGTCTTCTCATAACACACTTATGAAACTTGAAGAGTGTTAGAGTGATCTCAAAGTCAATCAATCAATCAAATTTTATTGGTATAGCCCATATTCAGGAATCACAATTTGTCTCAATGGGCTTTACAAGGTGCGACAGCCTCTGTATATGAAGCTTGTTTTCCATTTATTAGCACATGAGCTCCCTTTTCTGTACGCTAAGATATTGAAATGTGGCAGCAGTGAGAGTTTTGGATGTTTATCTTGTTTGCATTTGTCAGGGTGACATTATGCTGTACTGTATCAGTTAATATGAGGCTGCCGTTCCCCCTTTGACCTCCAATGTCAAACTCTATTTGTCAGCTACAGTCATCGCTGTAAGAGCTAGTGTGTATGTGTGTGTTTGTGTTTGTGGTTGTGGTTGTGTACCTGTCTGACTGACTGATCTGTGGCACATTCTGAACAGCTGAAGAGCTAATGGTCCAGCTGGAGACAGATGGCCTCTCGATAACACTATACCCCCCAGCCAATACTCGCACTCTATCTCTCACACACACACACACACGGCAGAAAAATTGCATGCACGCACACATGGGATAGGATAGATTGTTAATCCATTATAAACCCTGAGGAAACACATTTCTCAATATGAGTTTAATGTTTCACAGCAATTTTGAACAATCTTTTGGCAACATTAGGAGACAGCTTAGGTTTCATGCAAGCATGGGGCGAGAAATGAGGTTAATTTCTTACTCCATCTGTTTCCTTGCTTTTTTTGTAGAGTTAATGAAAGAGAAGTTATCAATTCTTTATATTTGTCTTATGTGAGAACTGGTAGATTTTGAGTACTCAGATACCAGAAATGTAATTAATTATTAGCTATTGTCGTCTTGCAGTGAATATACTCAGAGCCACACAAAACAGTGTAGCCGGTATAGCCAATGTGGAATAGGATATATGTCTCGACTCTCCACAGAGAACATGTGTCAGTCACATGTTTTGCTCGGAGGTCATTTTGGCTCGCAGATTGAAGGGAACCGATGGCAACCGCCTCGCAGTGTTGCTTCTGCAGCCTCTGACACATCCCGGCTGTAACAGTTTCCCGAGAGCAAGAGGGAAGGTTTTCTTCATCAGGGATGACAGTAGCAAAGTTCTTTGCTTTAAGTAGGCGTTCTGGGTGCACCAGTGCGTCTGCAGGCCGCAAAACCCACAGAGACACGCTCTCAGAAATTTAATTACCTCGTCAAATCACTCTCGAATCATCACCATGTTTAGAGATCTACTTACCAGCAATACAGCCATGTTGAATACTCTTTTTTAAGCTGTCCTCCCCTCAAGAATGTATCATTACCTCAGCAATGATTAGGCGCATTCATTCTAAAATGGGGGGAATTTGCTAGTTAACCTCACTGAACATATTAACTGCTGTGGTTTGTTTTTCAGTTAATTTTTTTTTTTTTGCTGGCATGGTTTTAAAGAATATGCGTGAGGCAGCAGCTTGGGACTGTAGCGGGAGGCAGGTGTAGATGATATTGGTTATACAGTCTCCAACATATGGGCCTGTCGTGTCCCATGTGTACGTACCTGCCTCCTCTGCTGTCATCTAATTATGCAAAGCAAACAAAGCTATCTGCCTGCTGCTACAAGCCCACTTCTGTGGGTTTTGATTGTTACTCATCAGATGGATGTCTTCAACTGATTAAAACCTGGTCCCAATCGACCTCTTGAAAATCACCTTTCACTTTTAGCCATCACCGCTGGAAATCTGTGTTAATTTGGGGTGTCTTGTTGCTTAAAGAGAAGAGCTGCATCTGCGTCTGTACAGATGAAAAGCTAAAAGGAGGGGGAGGTAAAGCAATATGACTGCATTACTTTAATTTACTGCTCTTGTGTCGGTGAGGAAAAATATACAATACCGCAGTGCTGTTGTTGTATATTGATTTGATCAAGCAGATGATTTCTTTACTCACATTATTTTTAGTTTGCTACTTTAGAAGTGACTTTTTCAACTCTCTCCATGGATGAGAGCTATATTTACAGAAAATAATTCTAACATTAACAACTTTTATTTATTGAAATAACGTTGCATAATTGTACAGTCAAAGCAATGACACTGATCACTTTTATCTTTATCTCTCACATACCGTACAAAGAATGCAGGAGGAGATTGTCCAGATCGGACAAAATCCCCATCACCAAAATCTCTTTATGTCTCTTTGTCTTTCCATGTTGTCATTTTCTTCAGCATCTTCTTTGTGTGTTGTTCCTCTTGGTCATTCTGAGTTTTTTATATTCTTTTGCTTTCATCGCATTTGTGTCTGTATCATTTTAGAAACGTCATCTTCTTTAGAGAATACCCTGCCATATTGTCACAAGGGCTCACCTGGACATTCTCCTGACATTTTACCAGAAGGCCGGCAGGTCCAGAGAGGGTTCGCAGAAACTGGCTCACATTCTCACATTCTCACAGCCCCTCTGGATCATATCTAATATTCAGAGTTCAGTGCATGTCTGAAAGCAGCTCTACACTCGTGGATGAGGCCCACTTTTTAAGGGGGTTTTTGTTTCTGAGAATGCTGCAGTGCTGCGCCTCTCAGCGCAATCACAGAGCTAATGATTTTGTTGAATGTTGCTGAACTTCTAGCAGCTCTTTAGCACTTTCACGTGTTAACAGGATGTGTGAGATTCATGGGTCTGCATTTATACAGCTCTTTTCTAGTCTTATAGATGACCACTCAAAACGCTTTTCAATACAGTTTTGTTATCCGCCCTTTCCCATACATCATCCAGTGCTGGCACAGGCTTCAGGGGCAGAAATAAGGGGGATCGAACCGCCGAATTTATGCTTAGTAGACGACCTGCTCTATGTCCTGAGTCACAGCTAATTTGGAGTTTTCACATCTGAAAATCAAAGTAATGGGTAAGAAGTTGTCATTACCCAACTTGACATTGCTAATATCTCTTACTGAATCTAATACCAAAGCTGACTTATTAATGTTTAAAGCTGGCATCACAAAATGACACTTTGAGCTCTGGGGGGTTAATTTACTGTAATTGCATTTCAGCAGCCCAGAAGAAATGTCAGTGTAGCTACAGAACAAAAACAATGTAATTTAACTTCTGACTTATGGTTCAAAGACGTGAAGGAATTGAGATCTTTCTTATTTTTTCCCTCAGGGGCATGTGAGCAGAATGCTGATCTGAGTCTGTGCGGGCTCGTTGATGCTGCTCTCCCTCCATCCTCACCCCGACCTGCTGCAGAGACGTCACAGCAGGCCAGTCCAACACACCAGAGGACCACACCTACACCACCAACCCTGGCCCTGCCCATGCCCCTGCCCTTACCCCTGCCCCTGACCCTGGCCCTGGCTCTGCCTCTGCCCCTGCCCATTGGCACTGACCCCTCTCTTGACCTGACAGCAGCCCCCTGCCCTTCCTCCGATGACTCTACCACTGTAGTCCCCCAAATTCCCCAAACACCCACTCCCACTTCCCTTCCCTCTCCCGCTGTGAACTCCTGGGGCTCAGCGGGAGACACCGAGAAGACTCCGCTTCCGCTGCCCATCGCCCTTCCTCTGTCGGCCACAATGATGGAGCCTGGCACTGTGTCTGCCCTGACAGAGGAGTGTCTTCTTCAGCCTTCACGCACCTGCCTTGGCTGCTTCATTGAAACCTGTGATGCTACTGACCCCAATTCCATCCAGAGCCCACCGCATGACCCTGACACTAACCCAGACACAGAGACTGGGCTAAGTGTAAGGATAGGGGATGTAAGCCGAGAGGACTTCTCAGACATTAACAACATCAGCATCCAGTGCCTGAGTCATGCAGGAGAGGCAGTGAGTCACTTTGGAGAACAGCTCCTCTCTGACCAGCTACTAAGCTTTCCTCTGCCGAAAGCCCCAGGTGAGGGCAAGAGAGTGGATGGAAACAAAACAACAGAGGATTGTGATGATGCAGAGGATGATGCAACAACTAAGAACTTGTATGAGGGACTCTTACTGGACAAAGTGAGTGGAGAGGAGGTTCTGTTGGCTAATGCCGGCCAGGACTGGGGCTACTTTGAGTCCTTCATCAGCGAAAGTAAGATGGAACTGCTGGACCTTTGTTCTAAGAATGAACTGTCAGTCAACCTCTTCTCTGAGGAAGACGTCGACAACCTCTTTGATGATGAAGATGATGATTCAACTTTAAGCAGTGATGTCTGTTCGCTGAAGATTCGTTACGAGTCTTTCCAGGACAACATGAGGGAGAAAACAAATGTGCTCCAGGAGGAGACACAGTTCAACTTCTTCCCCAGTGTCCTGGCTAACTGTGCCAAGAAAGAGGAAGGAGTGGGCGTCCTGAGGAGGAGTGCTGAGGAGCTTCAGCCCAAAACTGATGAGCTCATCCTTGAGACCAGACAGGAAAGAAAAGCTGGGGACTGCAGTGGTAGGAGCCCTCTTGACGGCTCCCAGGGTTCACCCATGTCTACTCCCAAAGTCAATTACTTAATGGACTTCAATTCCACGGAGGAGTCGGGAGAATTCAGTGATGACAGCTCCTGCACGGGCTCCTCCTCAGACACTCTGCAGGAGGGCAAATTTAAAAAGGGCCACTCAAAAAGATTCCTCAGCCCCTCCAACCCACTGAACTATGGTTTACGCTCCAAGAGAAAGGTTAGATACAGCGATGATTACTTATATGATGTTGACTCGCTCGAGAGTGAGAAGAATGCTGAGAAAAAGGAAAAAGCTCCTGCTGGTCAGAAAGAGGAGGAGGATGTGGACTGGTGCCCCAAAAAACGACGGAAATCCTGTCGCAAGGAACCACCCGTGGTCATCAAGTACATCATCATCAACAGGTTTAAAGGAGAGAGACTCATGTCAGTGAAACTGGGAAAGTTAGACCCTTTGGATGCTACTGTGAGCCTAAACACAGACACAGTTAGCAAATATGAGAAACTGGCTCCTCTGAAGGATTTCTGGCAAGAGAGGCAAAGAGAGAGACAGGAACAGCTTAAGCTGGCTGCCAGAGATAAAAAACAACGCAGTTTCCATCTAAACGGACGCCATCATCGCCCTTTTAATTCTAGTCATCCCAAAAGGAAATACAAGATTGCAAACAGGCTTAAGGTTCAGAGGATTCATGCTGTGGAACAATCAGCAACAGCACAGGGCTCCGCTCTCTCTGATCAGGGCCAGGGAGGTGTCACTAAAGAGGAGGCCACCCCCATGGTAGGGGGAATAATAGCAGCTCCAGGCCTCCCAGTCACATTAGACACAAGCTCCATCACGCACACAGTCACAGCCAAGAGCCGCTCCCAGGAGAGGGAGGAGAGGGAGGGGAGGAGATTGGGAGGAAATAAAACAGTCAGGATAAGGAAATTCAAAAGCGAAGCCAGGCTGAGGAGCAAGAAAATGCAAGAGGCAGAAGGAGAGGAGGGGAGGAGTGTGACAAATGAAACGGATGCCTGTGTAGCTGCGGCACAGATTGAGAACCCGACTGCTGGGCTAGAAGAGGCAGGCATTAGCTCAACTACAGTCAAACCCCGTTTTTCTGACAATACCACCCCTGCTCACACAACTGAGGAGAAATTCTCCTTTGATACGTCCACCTGCTCTCCTGATAAAGCTCCTTCCTCAGAGGAGGTGGAGACAGGTGTCCCTGTCATCCCGGGAGGCTACCTGCAGACCCTGTTAGATGCTACGGATTCCTCTGGCGGAGCAGCTATCTCCTATTTCCCCCAGCAGTCCTCTAGGCAGCAGTATCCTCTGGGGCTATCCCTTGAGGAGAAACAGTTTTCTTCTCTGCAGCTTGCTCAGAGCTGCGTCCTCTCGCCTCCTTCTGAGTCCGAGCTCCAGCAGTCCCCCCAGAGCTGCTCCAGCTTCCCCCAGATGTGGCACCAGCAGCTCTGTGCAAGTCACAGCCAGAGCTTTGGGCCCGAGACCCCCGAGACTCCCATCTTACCCAACAACTTCCCAGGTGCCGTGCCCCTGACCGAAAACCTGCCAGTGTCTAACTACAGCCAGCTGAGCCCTGAGGCTGACAGGCTGCTTTATGACAAGAGCTACCTGACTGAGGCTGGGCTGCAGCCCGGGGCAGATGTGCAAGTGTGTCAGTCTGCCTGTGTGGACGGCCAGGTGCAATACCAGAGAGGGTCCTTGTGCACAGACAATGGCAGACTCGTCAGCTATGACTCAGTGGGCTCTCTGTCAGCCTCCTCTAGCAATTACAGCTCCCTCAGCCTCAAGTCTTGTGAGCGAGAGGGTGAGGAGGAGGGTCGAGACAGCTTCTTAGCTCATTGCAGTCCAAAAGTGGTGATTCAGCAGAGTGTGGATGCCCTTACCCCACTCAGGGAGTCCTCAGACCTACTGGATATCTCCAACTTTACCCCTGACAAGTTTAGACACTCATCATTGTCAGAACTGTCCCCTCCTGAGACCCCCAACCTGTCCCCGCAGGTGGTGGGGCGTGAGATGAAGATATCGGGGAATGCTGGAGAATACCAGGATGTTAATGATATGACCATGGACTGCAATAGGGAAGTAAAGTGGAACTGTGATGTTATACAGCATCAAGAGCACACAGCAAATGCATACACAGTGGAAGACAGCCAGTTTCCACTGCACAACTTCAACAATCAGAATGTGTTATGTATAGATAAAAAGGAGCTGTGTGTTACAGAATTTGATGAACAGACTGGTGAGATGCTGACTGGAGCGAAAAGCATAAAGTCTAAGAGGAAAGGCAATTGCAAACAGACAGCTGCAGGACAGAGCACAAAGAAAGCCAGGGCTCCCAGAGCTCCCAAGTCAGAAAAGGTAAAGACGCCCAAACAGAACTCACGTTCCACTAAAAAGATAAAGGCCATGTTAGAGGGTAAGGCAGCAAAGAACCAGGCAGGTGGTTGTGCCACAGGCCTGACTGACAGTAGCACCTCTGGGGACTGGTCTGGCAGCGGCTGGTCAGAGAGCAACAATCTGGTGGGGGACGACCAGAGAGAATTCGAGGAGCCCTCCAATATCCTGTCAAACATTGTCTCTGGCATGGCTGAGGTCCAAAGGTTCATGATGGCCTCCATTGAGCCACTGTGGAATCCCATGTCGGAGGCCTGTATACCCTCCGAGGCCAATAGCCTCAACCTAAAGACCCTCAAAATCTTGGCAGGCACAGAAGCGGACCTGAAGAAAAAAGGAGCTGTGCTCACAGGGGCTGGGAGAGGCAGAAAGGCTGGGGGAAAGGGAGGAAAAAACCAGGCCAAATTCAACCCCTCTCATCCCTTATTCCCTCAGCTAGCACTGGGCTGTAACATGTTTGATAAACCCAACTTTATTAACCCCGGGCCTGCGCACAAAAAGCTGTACCGCCACAAGACCAGTGCAAAGTTCCCTCGGATTGAGACATTGAAGGGGAAGCGAGGTGAGAGGGATCCAAATAAGGACATAGCACTGATGACCTCTTTTGAGAAACTGAGGTAATATTTTGTTATCAGCTGCTGTTGCACCCCCTCTCACTTTCCCCCCCACTACCTGCTCAGCCCTCCCTCCCAAGCATACCTACACTGACGCTATGCCAGAGCTGCATGAGTACTACGTTCCCCCTGACTACTCCCAATTCCTTTTAACCCCCCGAAGATGAAATTAATATCTGCATGAAAAACTTCTTGTACTTTGCAAACTACCTATTGAGTGATTGTGTCAAGCTTGATTGAGATTTGAAACGACCATGGCTGCATTTTTCTTGCTTTTGTTGTTCCTGCTTTGTTTGTTCTTCTTATAGTCGTTTTTGGTTATATTTTTGTCTGAAAAAAAAAAGAGAATAAGCCTTGAAAACAGTTCTGTCGCCTTTTTGAGAAATTTTGTTTTTGTATTTTCTCAGCAGAACTAGCTCCCCTGAATTATGTATTTATTCCCCCTTTTTCCCTAAAGATGTAGCTATATACACAAATGCATTGAGTGACATCTACGCACCCCTCCTCATCTGTTTTTGTATGCAGAATATGGATGTCCTGTTGTTGCTGTCCTTCATACACTGCCTGGCTCATTTCAAGAGGGAAACCTACATTAATGAGCCCTATGTAAGCCCAAGACATCTTGAAAACACAAGATGGGACCATTTTGTATACATATCAGACAATGTTTTTTTTCCCTCAAGGTTGGAATGACTCTCCATTTTTTCCTTTTATTCTTTTTCGTCTGGGGTTTAGAGGAACTGGTTATCTAAATTTACATTTTTACGCCTTGCAAATTCACAAAAGCTCCACCCTCAGAGTATTTTTGTCAATGTTGTTGTACAGGGACATGCAATATTTGCAAAAAAAGATGATTATAATCTTAAAATCAATGTGCCAAAAGTAACAATGCTGTGTAAATGACCTCTTATATATGTGTGAATATTGGCTGTTCCTCTTTTCTATCCATTGGAATATTGGCTGCTCGGGCTGGAGACTCCTTACAGAGACTTGCCACTACAGGAATTCTTTATTTGGGACTTTTCTCTCTCCTCCGATGAAAGGCACCAACAGCTGGCAGTGGTACACCACCACTCACTAAACCAAATCAGAAAGACTCTGAATTCTCCTCGTTTTCCCCACTTTGTTTGCCAAATTCAATTTACCTCAACATCGCCTGGCACTGAGAAGCAACAAAAGAGAGGCAAAGGGGAGATGTGCTCTGAAGGCTACTGTAGAGGAAGAAGATGAAAAAAGAGATGTTCAAATGAGCTTTCTCTGGACCAAGGAGAGTGTAGTGCAGATGTTTGAGGGTAAGCTAGGAAATTATTGTCATTTGTCAGAGGCAGCGCCTCACTGAATACCTATTTTGTACTGGAAATTCAAGGTGGTTTATTACTCATTGAGATTCTGATGCACGCATCAGTTATGAATGGATATTACATTTTTGCAGTTAGATTTAATGTGAATGTGAAAGCAGTTTTCAGTACAAATGGAATCAGTTATCTTGTAAATGAAGGAAAGCATGTATTTAGCTCCACTTGGGAATCTTACTTCTATCTTACCTGAGACGGTAATTTAAACAGTAATTTTTTCTTGACATTCTCATGTAATTTATTTCTTAACGCTGCCATACTCAATAAGTTGTTTCTCTGGTTATTTTGGACCATTCTGTCTCATAATGTCTAAATTTAACCTAATTTTGAAGGTACCTTTCCTTTCTGTGTTGTCTTTTATAATCATGCTCACAAATTTGGCAGAAAATATTGTCAAAGTCAAGACCAATAAAGGGGAAAATTCTGAAAATAGAAATCTATCGGTACGATCTGATCCAGTGGATGCCTGCGCCATTTATATTAATAACTTGGGGGATCGTTCACCTCAACACTGCCCAGAAATAAATCCAACTTAAAATGGAGTTTACAATCATGTTTAATCTGCCATGAAAGTGTTTTTTATAAGATAAAAATGTCACCTGGTTTTACAAGTATACACTTAAACAATAGGCTTATATTTTATCTTTGAAAGCTAAGTATTATTTAAAAAATATAGCAGTAAAACATGAGACTGCATGGAGATATGCAGACAAACTGAATCTTAATTTAAAAACAGGCTTTGTTACACTGGATATGGTAATTTTTACGCACACATGATGGTAACTGATTGCTTGCATATGGCAGCATTCATAATCAATCTTTCTCTGTCTCTTCTCTCTCTCTTCTCTGCCATGATCCTTTGTTTCTTTTCTCCAGTGTATCAGGGTTAGGACCAAGACAAGCTGCTGATGGGAAGCTCCATGGGCTGCACGCCCATTTAGTCTGCCTTCTCTCATTTCTGCCTATTGTCAAATTGAATGTACTTCTCTGAGTTCATAGTTTTTTCTCTTTGTTTGTTTTCAAAATGTGCCACTGTTGAGCTGCCTCATGTTAATGGTGCTAAGAAAGCTGACAATTATTTCTGTTCTTTCCCTTTTTTTCTCTTTGTTTTTTTTGGTTTTCCCAGAGTTAACAAAAAAGAAATGCAAAATAGATTAGGTACCTAACCCTCTTTATGAATGTATATTATACTGTTATGTTTGATGTATTCACTTCATGATTCTTTGACAATGATTGGAATTACTTTTGCTCTTTTCATTAAAAGATTACCGAGCTTTATATATACCGTCTAGAGTTGTTACCAGAAGGAATCTTAATGAACTCTTGACACTACAAAATCTTGTATATTTTTTGTGTGCCAATTTGTAACATATTTTGTAAGTGTATATTTTTCTTAGAAAGTGCTGTGAAGTATTTGTGTGTGTGAGTAACCTTTTATGCGCCTCTGTGGGCAGTGGAAAGGATATACAATGACAAGTTTCTGGTTTTAAAAACCAAAATATGAAAGTATCAACAGAAAACTAGAAATATTTACATTTTGTTGGGAGTTTTGTAATAAGACCATGATCTTGTTGTGAGAGTGTTGTGTTACTGTGCAAAACACAAATAAGCAAAGAAAAAAAAACGTGAAAACTCAGAAAAAAATATAATTTGTGAACAATTTGCTGTTTTATAGATTTTCATGTAAATTATTTGAGTATTATTTTGTTTTTTGTTTCGTTGTAACTGTTGCAAAGGTTTTAAATATTTGTGATCAAGCCTGTATGGTGATAATGTAATATTGGTAACTTGCTGAGTTTTGTAATAATGTTTATGGAGTAAATATACAAATTAAAATAAGATTTTGAATGCTGCTTTCTGAAGAGAGTTGGGTTGTGTTTTTTACCGCCCACGACTTACTGTAGCCAGTAACTACAGCATAACATCTCCATACTATTAGTTTCTTTGAAAACCAATTTTGTTCATTCAAAATAACAATTAATCCTACAAAATGCTAAATTAATATTACAAACTGATAACTGAGATTTCTGGAGTGAGGTGTAAGTGGCATATCATACCTCCCTCTGCCACAGTGATAGGAATAGGGAAGAATATAATCTGCTGTATTCGGTGCTTCGTCTTTTCACAAAACGTGTAAACATAAATACAACTTCAACAATTCCAATTAGCCTGTCCCTATTTGTTACACTGGAAGTCTGGCTTTGGCTCATGTTATTTTAATGTCATATCTAATTAGCACTCAGGCCCCGGCATTGCTCGAGTGACTGCTCATCCATAACTCTGAGCTGGGCTGCAGTGGTCCACACTGCAACTCATTCTGGCATGCTTAATTGGAGCTGGAGATACTGTCTCAGACCATAAACAGATCCTGTGATGTATGCCTCCAAATTTGTCAGGTGGTATTAGCATTGTTTTTGTTCCCTAGTCACCCATAGCAGATAAGGGAGCAGGCAAATTATAAGACGGATCGTCTACAGCGATGGATGAGGTGCACCTGTGGTTATTATGTTTGTTCGGAGTTGTTTTGTCAGTGTGCGTTCACGTTGCATTAAGAGTCAGTAGAAGAGTTGTTTATGCGTTTGTTTTTGTCATCATTACTGAGAAATGTAACACTTAAATAGAATCTGTACATTTATATCTGCAGTGTTTTGTAAAGAAGGCACATAGTTACTTATTGAGTCAAATCACGAGAACCTAACACAATTAGTCAAACACATTTTTTGTTTGGCTTGCACATTAGAAGAAAAACATGCATTTACATCCAAAGCTTTTTAGGCAAATGTGATGTGTAAAATCCAGTAATATTTGAAGTGTAGTAATCCTCGATAAATCCTTAGAACAATAGCTTTAAGGCACTACTGAGGTTTTCAACCCCAGCCCATTAGCCTCTTGTGGTTTCACTGAAAGGTTATGTATTTCTAGGTGTTAATTAAATTGGGGAATTAAGTCATTTTTATGAAAACATCTCTGTGATTCCTGTAACTGTAGTTACAAGGTTAATTTTTTGTAGGTTTGGTTTAAAAACAGCCTGTGAGCAGATGCCCCCGCCCCCCCACCCCCACAGCTCAGGGGTCACGACTGTGTCTCTACTGACATGCTGATGTATCAATACTGTCCCACCTCCACCCACTCGAACTTCCAGGGCCTGGTAATAGCCTGCAGTGCTTGTCCCTCTAAAAATCTATAGTTTCAATTTTTTGGTTCATTTCATTTTAGAGGTATAATGTTATTTCTGAATTCTACAGATGAGTTGGATGTTCGGACCTAGTTTGACCTTAACATTTGTTTTTGTGTGAGAATTAACAATACTATGTGATAGTGTTTGTAAATTTAAATTGATATCCCAATTTAGTTCATTTTAATTCAATATGTCTTTACAAATATAATATGTCCTATGCTGTATTATGCATATAATAATATCAGATACAGATACAGCTACTTCCTTTGTCCTGATACCTAAATTATTTGTACAAAAATATTTTGAATTTCTATTTATATAAAAATCGTTTTGCTGAAATAGTACAGTTTGTTTGAAAATACCAATACATGTTGCTGCAACAACTGACAGAGAGACATCACATTTTAAAATTGTATAGTCGCAAATAATTAATGGAACATTTCTTTTCAGTGTTGAAACTATTGGAAGTTGAACTCTGAAGAACGTCGT
The DNA here is from genome assembly GCF_963576545.1 of Limanda limanda. Taxonomy (NCBI): domain Eukaryota; kingdom Metazoa; phylum Chordata; class Actinopteri; order Pleuronectiformes; family Pleuronectidae; genus Limanda; species Limanda limanda. The sequence goes on along the minus strand of NC_083645.1, from coordinate 12,605,464 downwards.
TTTTTGCACTAAACTGTCCTTTCAATTCATTTAACTTCTTGATTTTACAAGAGATAGATTTGGAGGTGTATCATTTACATTTATACATTTGAGGAAGATCTCCGAAATTTCAGTCAAACATGTTTGGGGTTAATCAATTTAGGACCTTACACATTTATTTTATTTTATTTTTTCGTTTACTTGATTAAATTGTCTGTCCATGAACATGCACTTTAAACAAAAGAATACGCTTTAAATGAAGTGCATCTCTTTTGAAGATGTATCAGGGGACATTGATTCATTAACACCAGTAGGGTGAGAGTGTGAGATCAAATGAAACATTTAGGATGCAGAAATAGTATTAAATTGATAGTAGCTATTGCACTTCTTCCGTTGCCATCTAATAATGAGACTCAGATATTTATTCTTTACCATTATCATAGTCATATTTCATTCAATATTGAATATGCTGGACCACAAAAGGTCAAAAACTGACTAAATACCACTATGGTAATGATATAATTGGCTACTTTATAATATTAATAATATGAGTGCTGCAGTTTATGATGTGACATAAATCATTAGACGCTACTGGATAAATACCAGGCATAATTATGTTCGTAAGACAGATGGTATTGTTAAAGCAATGGAAAGACGATGTACGTTGGCCATTTAAGGACACTGGTGTTTACAGATATTTGTCTTCCAGGCTGATTCTGCAGAAAGTAGGAGTATTTATATTTGCAACCGCGTCGTGGCGCTATAGCTGAGCAGAGTCGCACCGTCCAAAACAAACATCCTTTTCTTTCTGACGCCGTTCTGAGAAGAAATTCCTTGGTCTATTTTGCCCTGCGAGGTGTCTGTCAGGTAGACACGGTGAAGTGGCTTGGCCCGCCTCCCTCGTTGTGATTGGCCTCCGCTCAGACTGCTCAGCCTGAGTTCGTGAGTCGGGATTGGTGCCGTGCCCGTGTCTGCCTGTCAGACCGAACCCGGGGGGAAGTAAGTGTGGACTTCGTCGGTTTCCGGAAGATCATTGAAGCTTTTCGAAAAGAAAGAAAATGGAATCCTGAAATCGCACTTAGCTCAACATTCGAGCGTTTTTCATAGAGTGGCAGAAGAACAACGGGGCTGTACGATAACATCCGAACATCAGTGAACAGGTAGAGCATCCGTGTCAGAGGTGTATTCATCCTGATGGCCTTTATTTTCATCCGCTAGCTACTTTTAGCTGTTTGCTGCTAACGCTCTGCCCGTAACGTCATTAATTGACATCGTTTGCTGAACTAGCTTGCGGTGGTGCTAGCTGGGATGTTTTCATAATGACACCCTCGTGTTGTAGTTGGGACATTTCCACGATTGTATCCTGACATCAGCTATATTTGGGCTAAATGTGTGTTTACGTCAAGATAATGTTACCGGGGTCTCTCATCAAGAAGTTACTAGCTAAGCTACCGTTAGCTACCGCTGGGTTTCTCATTGGTAGTGAATGAGGTTAGCTACTCGGCTAGGGGTGAACAGGGAAGCTAACTCACTGTAGCGGCGTCTGTGAGCTTTACACAATTGGGTTTGTTTGGTCAATTCGTGGCCTTTTTTAAGACTCTTAGATTCGATTAAAACCACCACAAATACAGGTCTCATGTACATTCAGCAATATTTAGAGTGGACAGTGTTAGCAACCGTGTACGATGCTAATGTCCTGCTAGCTAACGCAGGCTAAGCTAGATGATGCCATTTTGTTTTTATCCCGACTTTGACCAATACTGTTTTCCACAGGGATCCTGAAACACACTCAATATCAAATTATTCACTTTAATTATTACTATTAAACAGCCATTTTTGTTTAACTCGCTGAGGAAAAGTCCATTGTACGTTACTGTAAACACAGAGTCTCAACTACCCAGTGATGCATATGTTGTTAGTCTTTGGTTTCCTTGTTAGTCAGTGGATTTTAAACAGGTTAACATTAGTTACTGGGTTGATTTCCCCTTATGATTGTGTGTTGGATTGTGATGCTGGGTTTTGACCCCAGTTTTCTCCCTGGCTGATGCTAAACCACATTTACAGATGTTAAATAAAAATAAATGTGTATTTGGTTATGATGTTCTCTTTTGCACACTAAAAGGGAAGCACTCAAACTACTGTAACACAATTTGAGTAGATGCATAGTCAATTGTACTCAGTGCATCTGTCTTTTGTTGATATACAGCTGTCTTTGTTTCTGATGCAGCAGCTGGATCTCGCTGAAGATTGGAGAACGTCCCCTCGATCTCCCCCCCTTCTGAGTCAATGGAGGGGTCTGACGGTTCGGAGCAGAGTGGCAGTGACCAGCCGGAGTCCCAGCGCAGAAGGCAGCTGGACCGCCTGGACAGGGAGGAGGCCTTCTACCAGTTTGTCAACAATCTCAGTGATGAGGACTATCGGCTCATGAGAGACAACAATCTGCTGGGAACCCCAGGTAATAAGCATTCAATATAAGTGCACTAGTAATGTTTGTGAAAGTAATTTACAGGTGAGTCAGGGACATTTTTCTGATTTAAAGCAACTCAAAGGGTAATTAGTGTCATTTAGAAACAGGTAAGGCTGGGTGTTGTTATTCAGTTCCTAGTAGGAATTCAGAGTGAATTAAAATGAAACGAAGTCGGATGCCTGACAAAATTTTTCAACAGCTGTGAGCAGGAGATAGTATTCAGTCATGTTTTATTTAGTTTTACTTATATTTTCTTTTCACTTTGAACAAATGCATGCTCATCATTATATCTTCTTAGTCCAAAGTTCAAAATTTCAACAAATATAAACATACTTTTTTACCTATTGATAAAATAAATGTTCTCCTTTCATATTCTCACAATTCAAACATGCCCAGTAGAAAGAGAAGTAACAAAAGTTAAGTATAGATGCCTATAATTTTGGATTTGTCACTGCTCAAAATGCAAAAGCCTACGGACTACTGAAGTCCCCCAATCCGTTTCTGTCCCAGGACAGTGGCAGGGGGAATGTAAGTTTGGAACGTCCTTTAGCGGAGCACCCTGCAAGGAGAGGGCAATGAATGGACGGTGGCAGGCCCTGGTAAGTCTGGAGGTTTTCAGAATTTTCTGTTGATGTTTTTAAAGACAAACAAACAGATCTATGGGCCAACATACCACAGCAATTAAGCCATGGTTCTTTTATTTTCTTTTTTAGACCTATTTAATATTTGTTATATAGCTGAACAGTTTCACTCAAGCGATTTTAACACTTTCTCTGTATCAGAACATGTGTGTTCTCATTGTAGGAAGTACAACTGTCAATTCTGCCCAGCCACCTCCCTTGTTTTTCACCCAGCAATTGCTGGCTGTCAGACTTGTGAACAGGAATTAAACATGTAATTTGAAAGTAATATGTGGATCGCTGAGTGTTTTTTCCTTCTTTAATACCAGACTTTGGTCCTGTTTTGTAATGTTTCTTTAAGGAGAGGTAACCGAGGATGAGCTGTTTAATAGACTTCAGCAAATCAAAGATGGTCCTGAGCAGCCAAATAACAACACCCCTAGTACTGAAGTTGGAGAAGAGCCAGCTGGTAAGTTTAACATTTAGTTTTTTTACTGTCACTATCAGATATGATTTCTCACTTGTTATTTCTGCTGTGTTTCAGTACAACCAGAAACCTCAGAGGATCCTGCCGGTGGAGATAGTCTCCTGGACTGGTTAAACACAGTGAGACGCACCGGCAATACAACCAGAACTGGACATCGTGGAAACCAGTCATGGCGAGCAGTAAGCCAGACCAACCCAAACAGTGGCGATTTTCGTTTCAGCCTTGAAATCAGCGTGAACCGTAACCTGGCCGAGCAGCAGGCAGCTGCCGAAGGGGAGCAAGAGTCTCCAGAGGGTCAAGAACAAGGAGTAGTGGCCAGTGCTGAACCTCCGGTCCCCATGGAGACAGAAGTGGTGGAAGAACCAGTTGTAGAGGAGTTGGCTGTCATAGTGGAGCCAGAGCCTGAGCTAGAAGAGGTTGTTTCACAAGAGATTTTAGAAGAATCTCCCAGCTCACCTGCTGCCTTGCCAGTAGAACCCCCACTGTCTCTTTCTCCACGCAGAGGTCAAAGAAGACCCCGTAGCAGAAGTCCAGAACCACGCAGGACAAGGGCGAGAACAGCCAGGAGCCGTTCCCCTCTGAGCTTGGATCAGCTGGATGGTCTCCCTAATCCACGTCCAGCTCTCAACACTCAAGTCCCTACCCCTGCTACCAGTTCTCCCCCTCTGCCTCAAGTAGAGGGCAGTTCACGGACTCGACAGCATGTTCTTTCCAGGCAAAGCACAGCTGACAGTGATGTACAGTCACCTAGGGCAGGTGCCGAATCTGTCCCAGAGGTCCAAAATGTTGAAGCTCAGGAAGGAGAGGCTGCTGGGGGAGAGGCTGGAGCAGCAGGACGCCGTCCACCTACTATTATGCTAGATCTCCAGGTGCGTCGTGTGCGTCCAGGCGAATATCGGCAAAGAGACAGCATTGCCAGTCGTACCCGCTCACGCTCCCAGAACTCAAACAACACATTTCTTTATGAAAGTGAGCGTGGTGGATTTCGTAGGACTTTCTCACGCTCTGAGCGTGCTGGTGTGAGGACCTACGTCAGCACTATTCGCATCCCTATTCGAAGAATCTCTGATGCAGGTTTGGGAGAGGCCACATCAATGGCTCTCCAGTCTATGATTAGACAGATTATGACTGGTTTTGGTGAACTTGGCTACCTCATGGATTCAGACTCTGACTCTTCAGATTCAAACCGTGGAGCGAGCACACCTTCGGATCTGGGTGAAACCCTCAACAACCCGGAAGCTACTCCTGCTGCTGTTTCGGCTCCTGCTGCCGATGTTGATGAGCCGCCTGCAGCTGCTGGAGTCAGAGCACGGACAGTTGAGACTGATTTGGTTGAGGGACTTGCCACGGCTCCGCCAGCATCTGGTGTCAGGGCTCGACCTAGACCAGCTATCAGCTTAGAGGAGCCCAGCTCGCTGCCCTTCCTGCGACTCGCCCACTTCTTCCTTCTAAATGATGATGATGAGGACCAGCCCCAGGGGCTTACTAAAGAGCAGATTGACAACCTCTCCATGCGCAACTTTGGCGAGAATGATGCCTTGAAAACTTGCAGCGTCTGCATAACAGAGTATGCAGAAGGTAACAAGCTACGTAAACTACCCTGCTCTCATGAGTATCATGTGCACTGCATTGATCGCTGGCTCTCTGAAAACTCAACTTGCCCCATCTGCCGCAGGGCTGTCCTGGTGTCGGCCAACCGAGAGAGTGTGGTGTAGCTCACAACAGACTGCAGGCCTTTTGCCTCAACCTAAATAATCTAATATCCCATGTACACGAGAGACTCTTGAGGAAATGTGTCTCCACTGTTGAAATGTATTTCCTTCATACCATTTGTGAGTTTGATCATAATGCAGTTGCAGGTTTGATACGGGGTGCGCCATGTAGTGACCTTGGGACATTTTCACTCTCTAGTAAGACTATTATTAATGCAGTCCAAAGTTAGACACAAGCAATGCATGCTGTTTGAATCGACCTGTAGTGACCAAGCAGTTTTTTGCACTGCGCCAAACAGTGCGCACAAGCAGATCTGTATCTAATAAAGAATCCCCTGGTTTTAAATGCTGCACACCTGCAGGTAGTTCAGGCACTTCAACTCCTTTTGTATTAGCTCCTAAATGGCGCCTTTATATACCATAAATTGGGTAATGGTACAAGTCGTAGTTACACCAGTTCAAAGTATTAGCTGTAAATAAGCTTGTATAAATAATTTTGAATCATACTTTGTATCATTGAATTGGTTTTGGATTGTAAATTATCTGATGAAGATTAGGATAGTGTTGGCCTCAGTTACTCGATCACAGCATCCAAATCTGGTGTAAAGCAAATAGGTGATATCGGTGTACACATCAGAATTATTTAGAGATCGTGATGTTCAAAGGGTGTAGGACATGAATTGGTTTGACATCTACAGTGTGACTTGTTCTCTCTCTCTCTTTCTGTTTTTCGTTCACCTGAAAGAAACAAACTAATATTTTGGGAGTGGCTTATACCATGAAACTTCTGTGTGACTTGTATTGATAAAAAAACATTGTTGTATAATAATAAAGGGAAAGTTAACTTCAGCTAGATTACTGTTGCAAAGCACAAGTTTAATTTGGAATCACAACATATTCCTGATCATTAAAATGATTGAGTAGTATTCATGCCAGATCGGTACGTCTTTATATTGGTAGTAGATACTGGATTTGATATCAAGTTGTTGGCATGTGAATTTCCCCATCTCAAAGATATACTAACAGGCATGCCATATGAGAAATTGAAATATAGTTGCTTTTGCTTTTTTGCCCCTTGTGTAAAAGGACCTTTACTTTTTAACCGTACGGTTTTACAATCATTTTTTTGCCAACATACATTCACTACTTTTCTCAATCTTAATTTTGCCACAAACCGGGATTATGTTTATGAATGATCTGATGAACCAATTTGTCTACACAGCTTTTGTTTTTGGCAGAGTGAAACAAACTGAAACGTAGACCTGCCTCCTCAACTCTGCCTCGTACAGGGGACAAGTTATTAATCGAAAGGTTTGAATGTCAGACTTTCAAAAAAATAGTCTGAAAATAATGAACATCGTTGTCTGTGTCTCATTCCATTGGAAATCAGGACTCGGCTCACTGTCCTTTCCCTCTGCCTCATGAGCAGACGCTCCATATCAGTGTGCAATACATGCAAAAGTGAAAGTAGTGGATTACAAACGATGATATAAATGTATACTATTCTTAAAAAATACTTGTTAAAGGCTAAAAATCTTAAATGAGGACTTATTACGTTTTTAAAATGTGTTGAAGTTCTTTTTATTTTATGTAGAAGTTCTGTAGGTTTTAATAGCACTGTTGAACAGGAACACTGGCTGAAGGAAGAAAAGTGCATCACTATTAATGCCACCCTGTCATGTTTCTCGTTTCACTGTTTGATGTCTATACCACGATTATTACCTCCCTTGTCGGGACAAAGTTTGAACGCAAGACATGGTCATTGTTGAAAATCATAAACATGTAAATGAAATGTATGTTCCCCCCCAGGCCATGCTTTAGTTCTGGCCTTATTCTGTGACCCACCCAGTACAGTATGTTAACTGGGTGTTAAAAGAAACTAACCGCTGAATTAAAGTTGTTATGCTACAAACTTTCCGTCATTCATCCCGTCTTCTTACTATGATGTTGGATCACTTCTCCGTCATGAAATAACCATTGTGTAAGATTTAGAATTTTCTAGTTGCAGGAATTGATAATATTTTATAATTGTGTTTTTAATTAATGCATAATCACCTGAAACTAAGAATCATTGAGTTTTTCCTCCCTTATAATAAGTTATTTGTCTCCACCCTTGAGTGTGTGTTCCTCCAGGGTCAGCCTTCTCGCTTTACTCTGATCTACAAAATAAACAAGGGTTCTCAAGGGGCATTTACACATGTTTATGTCACGGGACACCCCCACAGGTTCTCCTACATGCTTGGAAAAGAAGGACTTTTCCACTTCAGTAGATGTCACTAAATCCTACACAAAACTTCCTGATTCAGGTTTTATTTTTGTGGACATTGTCAGAAAGGTGTGTATTCTTTTCTACGTGTATTACTGAGGTCACCGTGAAGATGGTGTTACTGGAGTGTTCTATGTGAAGAGTTGCTTTATTTTGTCCTTACTTTTACATATATGACGGGTAGAATGATAGGAACAGAAATCTGAATATAATGCATTCAATTAAAATACTAAAACCTAATTTTTTTTTCATTTCGATTGACCAATAAACCGATATCACTTTATTGTAATCAATGCATCGGTCACGTGTAAGTTAACACGGGGTCGACAGTACAATTAAAGTGCATTATGACAATAAGTACATTTAAAATAAAACAAAGTAACAAAAGACCAATAGAAAAAAGCTTTTAAATAAAATACTATATATATCGGGGGATGTAAGTGTTACACCAAAGTGACACGTGAAGTCTGTATAAGAATATGAATATAGAAGTTATTGCACAGTTTATGCAGAAGTCATCTGAGAGTTTCCGTGTGGACAGAAACTATCGTGGTTCTCCAGAGGTGAGTGAGTGAGACAGTGGAACCAGGCAGGGAGCAGGTACACAGGAGCGTTCAGAAGCCCGCTGACACAGACTCCGGTCACAGTTCACCGCGGCACCAACGAGGAAGTGTGGCTGTGAGCTCCGGGCTGAAGATGACTCTCCGGGCTGTGGCCACCCGTCTGTCGCTTTTTCACAGGAGCCGTGTCTTGGTAAATCATTTCTTTAAGTGCTCATTGAACCAGCAGCTCACATTTAATCTGTTTCCTGCATCTTTGTGTCTGGCGGTGGAGTTTGTCCGGACAGAAACCAACAACCCGTAGAGAACGTAACACGTAGAGAAACCGAAACAAGTCGACTCATTTCACCTCTATTGTTTTTTTTCATTTTATCATTTGTGCACGAAACATCCGCCGCAAGTCTGCGTCAGTTTTGACAATCCGCAAAACCGCATATATTTCAGGGGCTCACAGCATGCAGTACACCACCACGCCGCACAGCGACGCTGCTGACACCGAAATAACATAACTACCTCTTTTTCTTTATCTCTGAAGGCAACAGCATGAATGCAAGCTTAACCAAACTCCTCTCATCTTTCAGGTTGCGTCCATTCAAACAGCAGGAGGTGTGAAATTCAAGGGAACCTGTCCAGTTCAACTGAGTCATCTGGATCATCTGGTTCTCACAGTGAAAAGTGTCCCAGACACCATCCACTTCTACACCTCTGTCCTCGGCATGGATGTCATCACTTTCAAGGTATGACACGGGCTTCGTTCATTACACATTTAATAATAATAATAATAATAATAATAATACAAATAGCAAATTTGTCTTGTTTCATATCATCCCTCAAGCACAAAACAAAGCAGATAAAAAGAAAGGAACAAACTAAGAAAAAACTGAAAACTTCAAAAGTAGAAAAAAAGTCACTCATTAGTAATGAATAATCCCACTGTTGAAATGTATTGTAATAATACTAGTAGTATTCACCTAGCAACAAAGTATTGATAATTATATGATGATTGCTAAGAACCCATAAGTTTCATAACAATAGATATCCATTTAATACATCAAGCATGTAAATGTAAATAGATATTTACTTTTTCCCTCCAGAATCTGTTTCGTGATTTTTGAAATAGAATAGAATAGAATAAATAATATTAAGATAATACTTACAGGCATTATTTACACAGTAAACAGAAATACCGGTGTTCGGAGTGTGAGAAAAAGTCCACTAGATGGCAGGCTTTGATTACGAATCAGCCACAGAATCAAACTCTTCTCAACACCCACACGTCATCTCTGCATTTGAAGGGAAACCGTAAGGCTCTGGGTTTTGGGCAGCAGAAGTTTAACCTTCACCAGCAGGGTCAGGAGTTCGAGCCAAAGGCCAAACATCCAACCTCGGGTTCTGCTGACCTGTGCCTCATCACCAACACCCCTCTGGCTACAGTAGCTACACATTTGAAGGTACTTCACCCAATAACTACAGACTGTTTAGAATTAATGTTGTCAATACTAATGCTTGAGGAGGCTAACACTAAATCCACCTGAGGTCTATGTCACATTTCTGCTTTAGTCAGTTTTGCTTGTCCTCTCCTCTGCAGGTTTGTGGTGTGGAGATAGAGGAGGGTCCAGTGGGGAGGAGTGGGGCTGTGGGGCCCATCACCTCTCTGTACTTCAGAGATCCAGACCACAACCTCATTGAAGTGTCCAACCAGGCAACATCAGAGGGGTCTTCATGAGATGATGGACATGTGAAAATCCATCCAAACAATGAACAAACTTGTCTTTTCCCAATGATTTTTCAATATAATGCCTGTATTTCTCAACACATGTAAACAATTAGTGGAGTAGATAACATTGGTTGACTGTGCAGACACACTGTTAATGTGTATTTCTTCTAATTGTGTGTTTAAAAGGGCTGTTTTATTTTTACAAAGTAAAACATGACTTGCTGAAAATAAAAGGCTCTTGTACTTGCTATTTCTGCTTATTTGTCACCGTTTTGTCACCAACTCTTATTTTCTATTTGCATCTGACCTCGTCTTTAATGTTGTTTTTGTCATCGACATTCATTGTGGCAGGTTTATATGTAAGATAAGAAAACTAATTGGAGTGCACACTGCTGATAATTCAATAGATGTTTTAGAAAAAGACATAAGGAGCAAACAACACGTTTCCCATAAATAAGCTTCTCTAATTTTATATGAGTCACTGAATAGTGACAGTCCTCGTTTGCTAGCCTGTGCTGGATTTTAAAAAAATAATAATTTTGTATTCATTTATTTTCTCATCAGCAACAAGGAGAAACATTACTGTGCAAAATAACTAATCCCAATCTGCAAAAAAAAATTGCCGGGAAAATGTGTTGATTAGTAAAATAAACAACATTTCCCAATATAAGAAGGGAAAATATTAATATCTTAATTTTTCTTGCTTGTGCTGTGGTTGAGACTTTGGTATTATTACTTAAAAACATACATAACGTCACGTTAACCTGAAAGTCAGTATTTGACTTGAAATATACAAGATCTCCCATCTACCTCACATACAATGCACACAGATATAAAGTAGTTTTAAGTTCAGGGAGGAATTTGCAGATGTGAGTGGGAAGTAAAATGCAAAGTTTCCAGGAAGATTTTTGTATAAAGGGTTTCACAGCCTTTTTGTTGTTAGCTCCTGCTGATGATTTTCCGTTCGATGACAAAACAAACGTACACAATGTGATGTCATCCATGGATTAGATCAATGAGTTCAAAGTCTTTCAACACTTTTTCCTCTACCATGTATTTTCCCAGCAGTGAACGTTACTTCCCTCTTTAGTTCACAGTGCCCCATATTAAACATTTTCCCTGAGTGTTGACGTATCACTCACTAAAGTACAAGAGACTTCTATGAATTCTCATGTGTTTGTTCATGTATCAGCGAGATTGCACAGCTGAAGCCCTCCCAATAATTTCTATTTATTCTAATACCTGTGAGTGAGAAGTGATATATGTGTGTAACATAGAAAACAAGTAGTCAGAAGAAGGGAAATGATTCATTCTCACCATCATTTTTCTGATTCCTGACAGTAAACCAACCAAACATCAGAAACAACCTGTTCAGCATTGGTTGTATGGAAACCTGATCTATGTCACAGCTAAAGTTTTATAAAGAGGCCCTCGAAGTTTGAGCTTGCCCCACTATTGTATCGTGGGTGAGGGAGAGTTGAGCGAGTATGAAACCAATATCTAAACATTATTCACTATCTACTAAGATTCCTTGGATCTTATCTTTCCCCCATCAGCCTGAAGAGCAGCCGTCAGTGATACCCTCTTTCCTTTGTGAATTTTACACCTGTGATTCATTCTCATTGTGGCTGAGGTCCCTCCCTTGTTTCCGGGTGTACTAATGCAGAACTCAATGGTTATATTATACTCCTTTGTCTTCATTTCTGTTTTTTACTCTTACAACATTTCCTTATGATAAAGCACAGCAAAGCAGGAACTGTCAATGCAGGAATGATCATCATCATCACTAACCAAAGAGCTTTCTGTCGTGCTATCTAATCAGGTTTTGTGTTACGTGTTCTTAATAATTGCTGTGTTGTGTATTAAGGACCGACCTTGCCCTAGATTTAAGAGACTTTGCCATTATTTCCTTATTGCTCTAGATTAGGGTTTTTCAGAAACAAGACTTCCTTTTCCTTCAGTATTAAGAATTCCCCTTGTAAAAAGACATAAGTCAGGGAGGCCATGATTCCCTTTGTACTTGTGAAATAGTATCTTTGCCTCTGTTTGTCTACTCCACGGGGAAGGAAGACAAAGGCAGCGCTGATGGTCACCACCACAATGTATGTGATATAAACCCAATGCTGTACTTTTATTAATAATGCAAATCCCTTTGAGGGTCACAGGTTGTGGCTGGAGCCATCTGACACTGGGTGAGAGGCAACGTGGGTATCCATCCACCACAGGACTGACATGTAGAAGTCCGGTTCCGTGCAAAATCTTCTCTATAAAAAGCCTTCTTTATTTAAGGGGGCAAGTTTACTCCTTAAAAAGTGGACAAATCCTCATAAATCTCTGAGCGATCAGCTGTATCAGTACATTTTTTGGGGACTAGAGGTGATTTTTGACGTGATTATCTGTGTAAGCTGAAATCCTTTCAGATTCAGGGCTGAACACTAAGCGCAACACAGTCTCTGGTCATTTGTTAATATTAAATGGAACAGAATCTGTTGTTATCGATACTGAGAACATTGTTGACCTGGACACAGACAATCATTTCCTACTTTTTCTCCAAAACTAACCTCCAACAGAGCATAGCAGCTAACGTTCAGCTTGAACACCAAGTACAATGGGTTTGTCTCATCATTTTGTGCATTCTTGCTCAGTTGTACAAGTAACTGAATGTCATTTGATGATATACAGCTTTCATAATGATTAAGCTCATTCCAAATTGAGAACAATAATTTCTTTATTGAGGTGTTTAGTTGAAGTAACCCATGGCCAAACAGTAAGTTTGGGAACAACCCACTGGCATGAGGGATGAGGAAATCAGTGTTTTCCCAGCACCGCTCATTATTTATAACACTGCTTGACAGTTTGATATTTATAGCAGTCACTTGTTAGCTAGTCTTACTCATAGACTACATTTTTTTTTTATTATTTAGTTTCCTGCTTGTTTCACTAGAAGGACACAGCAATTATTGTCCTGACCGTGCAAACCCTGTTAGAGACATGGGTGAACATGATTTGCTGCCAGTGACCACCCTTATAACATTGTGCTCGGCAATAGGCATAGAATGTTTCCCTCTGTTAAATGATTGATATTTACAGGGGGAGATTTGAGAGAATTTTTCTTCGAGCCAAAGAGAAAATAATATTTCTTCAAACAATTTCCCAGACAGTGCTTTTGAGTTTTATTTCGTTTTATTTTATTTTTGAACACACCAACAGAAACATAAATACGTTTGTTATGTATAACATATACTTTTTATAAATCCGACCAAAATAAATAGATCACATTTTTACAACTAATAATATGGATTAATTAACAAAATAAAAATAACATAATTCAATTATTTAGCAATACACATTAGATGAATATATTATTAGCCCAACAGGTTTCAGCGTTGTTCAGCACTGGTAAGAGAAACAAACATATTGAATAATAACTGTAGTGTACAGTGATGAGGACTGTAGTAGAAAATTAACTCAGCAAGGTTGAAAAAGTATTTTGTATAAGTGTTTAAAGACTTCTCAAGACTTTTATGACTTGTATTTACATACAACAGATTATTGATGACTTGAGCTGTTTTATGGTCGGAACTGTTTATGACGTCAATATAGTAAGACCTTGTGCGACTTAATTACCCATCAAAGGAAGGAGTGTATCTATTCTTATCACCTCAGGGAACACATGTGAATCAGCTGTTATGTTTAGTTTCCTGTCCTTCCCCCACCTATGGGAACCTGTCTGGATTGGCTCAGAGAGACAGCCCTATCCCCTGGTATATAAGATCTGTGTATCTGACTGTTCTGCATCTTCACTCTGAGACCCTTGCGGTTTCCCTGTGTTGATCCTTTCTGCAGAAAGCCCCTTATTAAATACACGTAGATAACTTTGTTGTTTCCAGCCTCTTGTATCTCCAGATTTCCATCACAATTTGGTGTCAGAAGTGGGATCGCACGTCTGGACGCATCTGGACTCGGTGTCTACGGTTGACTGATCATCTTGGAAAAAAGTTTCCAACCTTAACCTCCCCACGGGTGAGATGCAGGGACCTAGACCCGAGCCGGATCGTCTCAGCGCTGCGATCTATCTGGTGAGAATCTGAGATTTCAAGTGTAATTTATCCCAGCAGAACATAGTGTTATAGAGAAGTTGGTCTAAGAGGAACGGGATCCTCAAGACGGGTGAAAGCCCCGTAAATTTTTAACCAAGGTTTAGAAGAAACCTGGAAGGTAGACTGACGAGGTACCTTAAGGAGTTGTTTCGACTGCAACCACAGAGAGGACATAATACTGAGTGTATTTGCATTGTGTCAGGCAACTCAAAAAAAAAGCGCGCTATGTAGAGAACTTCTTTAGGGCACTATGCTTTATGTTGGTTAGGCAGGATTTTTAAAAGTGTATTAAACCGCAAAAAAAAAAAAAAAAAAAAAAAGAGACGAATTGAGAAATTACCATTGACCAAGTAATTATAAGGAAATTACTATTGATTATTATATAGGGGATACGACAGTATTTTGAGGATATTAATATTACTACGTTTCCTATTTTGCTCCTTACGAAAGTGTTTTGGAGATTGATTGAAGATAACTAAAACTTAAAATAATTTTTTTTTAAATATGGGTAAAAGTAACAGTAAAGAAAAATTTGATGGAACTGATCTGAGTAGTCCTAATATGAATTTCATGCGAAGGAACTATGGTGACACAGCACTTAGCCAGGTGAAAGTTTGGATGAATGAATGTGGGTTTCCAGAGGGGGGGAGTTTTAGCATGAGACAGCTGAAACAGCTGAAACAGATTCTAGACTGAATCTAGAGGAGAACGAAATAGTAAGTTAGGCCAGAAAAGTAAAATTTTAAATTTCAGGCAGATAGGAATGTATGTTGAATGTGGTTAGAAGAATTGCATCATAGGGACAGAAAGCACACACTGGCAGGGACAGTTAACACCTCACAAATGTATGTTCAGAGGATGCTTTCCTTTTTTGATGTTCCTGGTTCACACTCACATGACTTGCTGTCAAAAACAAAAATGATGAATGGCAAGACTTGCGACCGTGGATACAAAAGTGTGTCAATGCTGACATTTGGGAAAAGATATCAGATCCCGTGGTTAAGTAAAATCAATTTTTAAAGTGTTTAGAAAATGATTTACATCTGTTATTTACACTTTCAAGGTTGTTTAACTGGTACCAGACACAAATACAGAAGCCAAATATGCACATGCATATTTAGTTTATACAAACAACATTTTAAGGGCTCAGAGGTAATCATGATGTGGGTTTAATTAACACATGGAACCTGTGGTTATTACACCATGATCTGACAATATCTACTGTAACAGAAAGTCATCGATGGTATTACACCAGTTTTCAACTCTCTATTGAGGGCAGGTGTAATTGTTCCTTGCAAGGATTCACTAGTGCACACTCCGATTTTTTCCGGTGAACAGTATTTTTGATAAAACACAACCTGATGATTTGAGATTCATCCAAGATTTGTAAGTTGTCAACGCCGCAGTACAACTTCGCGCTTCGTCGGTTCCAAATTCTTAAAACAATCCTTTAGCAAGTTCTGAAGGATTATAAAGGATTCTCTGTTGTTGATCAGGCAAATGCATTCTTCAGTTTTTAAATTGATAAAGACATATAATACTGGTTTACATTTGAGTTCAACAGAGAAAGTTATACATTCACATGCCTCGTCAAGGCTATTGTGAATCACTGACCATTTACAACCAGGCACTAAAAAGCTTAAGATCATTAAAGATAACATCAGGAAGTGCACATTTACGATATGTTGACAATATAAGGATTAGTGATTTGTGCTCCAACTGAAGAATATTGTGAAAATTATTCTGTAGCTCTACTTAAACATCTAAATGCAGAAGGACATAAGGCAAGCCTGAAAAACTGCAGTTTGTTAAAGTATAGGTTTGTAAATGTAAAAGATCAATTTTAGGGCATGTGATCACAGCAGAGGGCAGTCCCTCTCCCCTAATAGAGTAACAGTAATTCAAAGATTCTTAAAACTGTTACAAAGAAATAAATGATGTCATTCCTGCGAATGAATTTGAACTATGCTGTCCTCGAGGAGTCCCTCAGCGCAATCGCACATGGGCTTAACAGCATATAGCAAAGTTATATAGACTGATGACACGAGAAAGCTTTCACTGACTTGAAACTGACCCTACAAACGACCTCGACTTTATGACTGCCCGACGACCCTGACCGACCTTTCACACAACCAGATGACAAGAACGGGGGAGTAGATGACGTCAGTGTTACTCCCTGATCAAGGGGGGTAAACAGAGACGTGTAGCATTTTTCTGAGCAAAACTTGATCCCAAATGCTATGTGTATGATGCTATCGTTAACATGCTATTCTGTTGGAAATGCCTAACATCAATGTGAAAAGATGTAATGTTCTTAACCCAGCTACTCTTCTTCCAACAGAAGGAGATGGTGAACAACATAATTGTGTAGTAACAATAACCTAAGTTTGTTCCCCCAGACCACACTTACAGGAAACTACGTTGCAGAATCAAGATTTACACTGTTTGTGGATGGATCAGCGTCTCGCAATTCAGACACAGGAGCAAATCAAGTTGGTTTCACTGTGGTAGCAGCACATGATACATTGATTGCACGACCTCTCCCTGCTTCCCTGTCGGCACAGGCAGCAGAGCTCACTGCTCTCATTGAAGCATGCAGATTGGCTAAAGGGAAAAGGGTTAACATCTACACTGACAGTAGATATGCATTTGGTGTAGTACATGATTTTGGCACGATTTGGAAGCACAGAGAATTCCTTACATCATCAGGCAAACCAATTGCACATCATGCTCTAGTGTCTCAGATGCTTGATGCTGTCCTCCTCCCCAAACAGGTTGCTGTATGTAAATGTGATGCTCACACTTCTAATAATGACCCAGTATCACAAGGAAATGCCAGGGCAGATGCAGCAGCGAAAGCAGCTGCTCGTCAGCCCCTATCTGCTTCACACATTCTGTTACAGGTCGACCCCACCACCCCCACGGCTGACCTACAAGAACTTCAACTTAGAGCAACAGTGGAAGAGCGTGGACTTTGGAAGAGAAGTGGTTGCACACACACACATGGGGTGTGGGTGGGCCCTGATGAGAAACCTTGTTTGCCAAAATATCTGTTTCCCCATTATGCAAAGTTAACGCATGGGAAGGATCATGTTTCAAAAGGACCGATGATGGCTGCTATTTCACAACATTGGTTCACAAAGGGGTTTTCTAGCTACGCTCAGAAGTTTTGTCAGGCATGCATAATTTGTGCCACTAACAATATTGGTAGAGGAATGCAGGCCCCACAAGCTGCACATCCTCCACCTGACAAACCATTTGACCATCTACAGATGGATTTTATTGAGCTAACACCAAGTGAGGGAAAAAAATATTGCTTGGTTATAGTTGATATGTTTTCTAAATGGGTCGAAGTTTTCCCCACATCAAAGCAAGACACAGGTGCCGTAGCTAAAGCGTTGATTACTGAACTTATTCCCAGATGGGGAATCCCAAGCAAAATCAGCAGTGACAACGGAACTCCATTTGTTAGTGCGGCACTAAAACAAATGAGTAAATATTTGGGCATTGATCTGAGAAAACATTGTGCCTATCACCCAGCAAGTGCGGGAGCGGTGGAAAGAGAAAATGGCACGCTGAAAAACAAATTGGCTAAATGCTGTGAGGAAACTGGATTGTCGTGGACTAAGGCTCTCCCACTTGTTCTCATGCAGATGAGAATGAGAATTAGACCAAAACATGGATTGAGCCCATTTGAGATTCTGTTCGGACGTCCAGCAAACACGGGCATTGGACCTGTTAAAAGACAATTGCCCTCAACAACTCTCTGTGATAATGAAATGTTGTCTTATTGTACAAATCTCTCTTCTGCTTTATCTGCCATTCACAAACAGGTTAAAGACGCACTCCCTACCCCGGCGACTGGACCACTTCATAACCTGAAGCCCGGCGAATGGGTGGTAGTGAAAGACCTAAGGCGGAAAAGTTGGCGACACAGACGTTGGACAGGACCGTACCAGATCCTATTAACGACCTACACGGCTGTGAAGGTCGCTGAGAGGACAACGTGGATTCATGCCAGTCACTGCAAGAGAGTCCCAGAACCAGACCATCCACCTGCTGCACCCACACTTAATAATTAAAACAAAGGATCGGTGAAGAGAGGGCAGTGCTGACCAGCACAGCTGTTGGTAATCGTTGCTTCGGAGAATCACATAATACACACACAGCAGAGAAGGCGACGATGAAACACCGACCTCCGTGGCATCACTTCAGTCAGCTGGGTCGGAGTGGCAGTAGAGGAACTGTTCTCTCAATATTGATGACATCAATCCCCCGCTGACTGATAACTCTTGATACGAATTTCGTTTTTGAAACATTCAATCCAATCTCCCATGCCAGTTTGATTTGTTGGGTTCCAAGCATCCTGTTTTCGCACGTATGTCTCCCCCACACTGCACCTTTATATTCCCAGTTTGGTTACTGTTGGGGTTTATGGGGGATGCCAGCTGTGTCCCGATGGTTTGCTCCGCCAGATGACGCGCCAATTAGATTTACAGTGACGATAATGTAAGATGTGTTTCCCCTCCCTGACTGGTTTCCTCCCCAGTACCCTTTAATATCGATGAAGAATGTAATATTGTTGTGTTGTCTGTTTAATCTACTTTTATCAGTGCTTTCTCCCATTTAAAGACGCATACCGTCCACGACAAAGGCAGTTTGTTTTACACTACAGTGATGATGATGATGCATTTTGAAATCCTGGTGAATTGATGTATTTGATGTTTTACTGTAGTTGTAAACTCTCTTATGTTGTCAATAAATGACAAAAAGGAGGGAAATGTAGTAGAAAATTAACTCAGCAAGGTTGAAAAAGTATTTTGTATAAGTGTTTAAAGACTTCTCAAGACTTTTATGACTTGTATTTACATACAACAGATTATTGATGACTTGAGCTGTTTTATGGTCGGAACTGTTTATGACGTCAATATAGTAAGACCTTGTGCGACTTAATTACCCATCAAAGGAAGGAGTGTATCTATTCTTATCACCTCAGGGAACACATGTGAATCAGCTGTTATGTTTAGTTTCCTGTCCTTCCCCCACCTATGGGAACCTGTCTGGATTGGCTCAGAGAGACAGCCCTATCCCCTGGTATATAAGATCTGTGTATCTGACTGTTCTGCATCTTCACTCTGAGACCCTTGCGGTTTCCCTGTGTTGATCCTTTCTGCAGAAAGCCCCTTATTAAATACACGTAGATAACTTTGTTGTTTCCAGCCTCTTGTATCTCCAGATTTCCATCACAGGACTATGAGCTACAATGCAAAACCCTCACCAAGTGCAACAGATACAAAGTTAGATTTTAGGCTTTTTTAATAAGGATAGGTGATATTCTTAAGAATTAATTTAAGAGCTGACAACATTGATAATAATTATTTAGGTGAAATATCTTTTGAGGTATTTATGTACAATGATTTAATTTAGCTGTTATTGTGTTTTCATTGCAGCTGTGACAGAAGAGCCGTGCAGTCCCCGATTCTGTCCAGCTCCTCCACCACATCAATCAAACTCTCCACTTTTTCCGAAGGAAGCACCGTGCCTGCGTTGTTTCTGAACTTCTTTGCTAAGCTCTCATTGGTCAGCGGGTTGCGCCAATGACCATAGAAGGTGTCACACCGTCCTGTCAGGATCTCTCCTCCAACAAGTTTCACCTGCACTTCACCATACATGCGATTGAAATTGGCCGGGTTGTCGTCGGGATGCTCCATGTGAACACGGCTCAGCAGAGCTAGCAGCTCAGGGCGACCCATTGCAGCGGGTGTGAAGGACTGCACAGTCACCTCGCCATCAAGGAGAGCGCTGCAAGCATTGAATTGGAAGGAGTGGCGTGCCTCATGCTCAGACTCAGGAAGAGGTCTGTTGATGTACTTTGATTTCGGGACTCTAAGATGGATGTCCTGGACCTGAGCTGGGGAGATGGTGCCAGGACCAACTCCTACGAGGAGCTGATGGACCGAGGCTGCAGCATCTGCCACCCAGTGCATCCCCAGATGGGCAGGAAAGCGCTTGAAGCCCATGTCCTGCTCCTCTAGCAGGAATGAATGGCCACCATCATTGGGTGATTCTAAAGGCTGTGGCACGTAGTCTTCATAAAAAGCACTGAAGCCGGCCACCCCTGCCACAGCATCCAGGACCAGAGGGCTGGCCTCTAGGCCTCGGGAGGCCAGCAGAGCAGCTTCCAGCCCCAAACGTGAGGCGTTGCCAATGTGAAGGGGCTTAGACTGGGTGGCAGCGTTAGCCATCGGGGCTCCAGAAAGAGAAGCAGCTATGGCCAAGGCATGACTGCACTGGACGTCATCCAAAGACAAGAGGCGAGCACAGGCTGCTGCACTCCCCATTGTCCCGACCACACTGGGAGGGTGAAACCTGGACATGAGAAGAACAGAGAAGAGAGACTTTGGTCAGTTGTTTTGGAATCAGGTGGTCTATAGGTGCTCCGCATCATTATGGGTACAGCAGAGTAAAACAGCTTCACTTTTATGTTACTCTCCTAACCACATACGTGCGTGTTCAAGGGTTTTAGTCATTTCAGTGCTTGATGCATAAGCCAATTGCGTGGTGCATCATTAAACTTGCCAATTTAAGTCCTGTGTGATGTTCTCTTCCACGTTGTTAACTGTACAAATACGACCCACAGAGCATCAGCTGTTCCTGAGATGAAAATAACAACATGCCTTTCACAGCTCATTGCCACCACTAAGAGGCTGGACCGGCTCGCTGCACGCTGCACAGATCAGCAGAGTCAAATATAGATTTCTTTAGACTCAGGTGGATACTTGTCCTCCATGTATATTAATCAAAAACATGTCCAGCAAGGAACTGACTCACTGAGTTCAACACCTGCTGCTATAGAACCATAAATGACAGTATCTGCGTCCGTATGATCTGAGGTGCTCACCTCTTGGGGATGTTGTTGGCCTCATTAGAGAACCTCATCAGTCGCCCCTGGATCTCGACGCCGACATTGAAAGCCAGCAGGAGGTCCAGGCCACTAGGTTTGCTGTTAGACGGCATCATGTCGCTGAGTGCTAACACAGCAGGGAGGACTGCTCCAGAGGGATGAGTGGCAGGGTGCCACGTATCATCAAAGTCCATGGAGTGAGTCTGAGGCAGAGAGATTTTACTGATCAAATGATTGCACATGAGAGGTAACATAGAAATTAGCTTTTCACCCCGATGACCTCTTAAGGAGAGGAGGCCAAACAATGATGAAAATCCAACTGGAAAGACCAATCAAATATTTGCATCAATCCTTCCTGTCCAGACTGTACCATTGCTGAGAATAACACTGTTTGTCGTGATGAATTTAGTGCAACTGAAATAGAAATAAAACATCTATTAATACTCACTGCCACTCCATTGACAAAAGCTGCCAGTGTCGGGGAGAGTCTGGCTCCTCTGCGTCCGTACACAAAGCTGATGTCATCAGGAGCGTACATGTACTGAGGGGAAATCACAGTACAGACAGGTAAACAGGGAATCTTTCAAAGGGCATTTTTAATACAATGTTTAATCACACACAGAGTGAACTTCACTTTAAATAGCTCACCACTTTTCAATTAACACAGCGTGACTAAGTTTCTTTGTAAGTCATATGTCAGTCTGGAACATTTGTGGAAAAAGGTCATCGGGCATAAAAACCTGTCTGTTCACAAGTTATATTAATCATTTTAAAGTTTTCTTTTACTTAATCTCTTCTGTCCACACACTGACTAAAGACAGATATTTGTATAAGGTTAAGCGTTTTTTCCGTCTAATTGCCTCATTTCTGATAAAAATGTTATTTTCCCTTTTTTTTCTTCCTCTTTCCCTCCGCCTCACCTGGCAGTGCTGCAGGGCCAATTCAAACACGTCCGTCGTGCTGCCAATCAGACCAACCCCGATGCTGTCCAGCACCATCCTTTTGCTGCGGTGGAGGACGACGGGAGACAAGTGATGGGACTTAATCTCACTGATGAACCTCCCAAAGCTGGCTGTGACCGTGTCTTCAGGGGCTGGGCGCTTCAAAACTGCAAGGGGAAAAGAAAAAGAAATGTCGTGATCAGATAAACGAGAAAGAGAAATGTATACTTTCCTACAGGTCTAACTTTTTTTCAATCAAGTGAACCTAAGTGTACAAAGTTTACCTTCGATTGCAGACTGATGCAGTCCTCTGACAGCCAACACCGGTCTAACAGTTTTCTGCGGGACAAAGAAATGCAATATCTTTTCTGAAACCAGTAAACCAACATTTATTGTGTTACTATACAGCATTTCTTTCTTTATAATTTCGGATTGATTACAGGCGTGCACTGATTCTGAGCTATTTCCTTATCAGATCAAATTATCTCTGCCTGTCTGTCCTTTTGAAAGAGCTGCAGCTAACAGGTGCAGGTAAAGATTAGCTCAACATTAAACCAGAGCTCTGTTATATCCTCCCCCGGCACATACTCTTAAAATACACCTTCACAGTACAAGCTTGTGATTTTAAGTTAAATCTGTCCCTATTAGATTCCACAATACTCATTCGGACCATAACAGGATGTTTGTACCTTATTATCCATCAGTTCTCCATTTATTCAATAAGAGAGAGAATGAATAAATCTTTACCTGAAGTGTAGAGATCATGGCTGAAGTTCGTTGTTGCTCTGACTTCTGTTTTCTTTCTCTTCTGATGCAGTAGTTTTGCAGTCAACAGGTTGTTGAAGATGCTCTTAAGGTTGAGAGAACACCTGCCTTATATAGTCCAGGACACAACAAACCCCTGTAGTACAAGTTTACTTGGAATAGGGATGGGCATACATATCCGTAACAAGACCTCAGCAGATTATAGGAGGAATTTCCAAGGTTGTCATGATTATTATCTTCATCACCGTCATCATCCCCACCAGTATCACCAGCCTCATCATCCTCATGAGACGTAGGGGAAGGAGTGGTACTTTATTGTTAATGTTGAAGGAAACAATGATGTCACCTCTCAGGTTGCAGGTTTATGTGGGGGAATTTTTCATGAACTCCTCCTCCCCACAGGAAAGTCTTATTTATGAGAAACTTAACATCCCTGTGTCAGAACAACTCAACACTTTGTCGGTCTGAGGATCTTCACCAGGTAAGACTTTATTTTAATTCACTTTATTTCTGACACAAAGACTTTGATAAATGTAAACTTTCAATGTGGTGATAACCTGATATTTTTACATTGACTAAATGCATACAATGAGTTGAAATATAACAAGATAAATACAACAATTTTAATTTGTTATTTATCAGAGCATGATGTGCTAAACTTGAGTCAACTTGAGAGGGGGTGCTTGTAAATTGTACTTTTAGAGATACCCTCTGCTTTTCGGTCAGTGGAGCAAGAAAGTAATTGAAATACAGTTGCCCCCGGTTACCTCTGCTGTCGACACGTTCTATTGGTGGAGCAGCCGTTTTATGACTGGGCAGGGCCCAAGACTGGTTAGGGAGATACGATAGAAAATAGTATATTTATGACATTTACTTGAGTTTGTAGGATAACATTTTTCCATCCATTCTTTACAGTATATTTTTTTTTTCTTTAAATTATTAAACTTTCCCTCCATATTCTGTACAATGTTGTCAGTGGCAGATCTAGGATTTGTCACTTACACAATTACATATCAAACATGAATGCACAATTTGTTGTTTTTTCTTAGCTCTGAGCAAATCCACACATCATTGAGTTCAATGCAACATTGTGATCTTCAAAAAGCTTTGAAAATAAATATTCTCAACAAATTATCCTATTAATTGTGAGTATTCTTAGTAAGTGACTACTGTATTTAAAAAGCAAATACTCATAAGACAGGGGCATCTGGGGGGCCAATCGGATTTCAGCTGGGGCCAGTACCCCTATGTCCCCGCCCCTCGACAGAATGATTATTGATTATTGAATAAAATTGTTATTTTCCAACCAGAAACAACATTGACTCTTTATCTCTCTGTTTATACTTTGCATGATTTATTCCATTCATTTTGAAAACACTGTGATATTACTTTCTCTATTTGGCAATTCTGGCAACTTCGGCAACTGTACTAATAAATCAAACAAGACTGTGTTCGAATTCTTTATTTGTCATGTGTGGATTCAGGATTGCACTTTATATTTTAATGGGGCATGTACAGAATATTCTACACATTCATGACATTTTTCTGTGGCATGTGCTTCATTCTTTCAGTAAAACTGCAGTTTGACATCCACGACACAATGGCGACATCAGATGGCTTTCCCGCCAGTTTCTATGGCGAACCAGGGGTGTTGGGGATGTTATCCAATGGGATCAGTGCATTCATCGTACTTCTGCAGAACTTCAATACAGCGCATACTGGCAGTGCACCAGTGGGAGTGGAAAACATACTTGCAGGTTAGACCTTTAGAAAATCTGATAAGATAATATAATAAAATCTGATATTGTTAATTGTTATGTTAATTCTAATTTCATGGGTTTTATAGGTGTCCATCTCATCCTGATTGGTGGTATTTGCCAGTTGGTGGCTGGACTGCTTTCCTTCAGAAAATATGATCATCTGAGTGGCACCGCCTTCATTGGCTATGCTGCTCTTTGGGGCAGTTATGGAGCAACTCGAATCTACATTGGCGCCTTAGCTGAACCTTCGACATCATCTATCGTATATCAAATGATGAATAATCTGTCTCAGTCCACTAACATGATGAGCAACATTACTCTGAATGCCACTACAGAGATCCCAGTCAGCCATTTAGGTCAGTCCATGAAAGAGTCAGCGATCGCTGGTCTGGTCCCCTTTATCCTTCTGTCCTTCCTCCTAGCCTTCTGCTCTGCCACAGTCAACTACATCATGCCTTTTGTTTTTGGGGCCATCACAGCCACCTTAGTTTTTGAAGCAGTGGGTCTAGTTGCAAGCTCCTGGGCCCTTGTGGTCTCTGGGGTTCTCGAGTTGCTCATTCTCATTTTTGCCATCTACGGTTCAGCTGCACTGCTAATCAAAGGTCTCACCCAGCGTCTAGTGCTCAAAGGTTTTGGTACCCCTCTCTTCAATGTTCTCCTGCTGGGAACCCCCAACTCTGCAAGTGTCCAGAGCATCGGTCAAGAGAAGAAGAAAAACACAAAATACGCAGAACCCATGGCCTTGGGTTTCTTCTGTGACACTGTTGCCCCCTTCATCTTGGCTTTCTACAGTTTTGGGTATGTTAAGTCATTTGGCTTAGGAGCTGTATGGGTCTCAATCATCTCAGTGGCCCAGCTGTTCTCAAGCTACTATGCCCATCTGCGCCAAGACTGCTACCACACAACCAAGTTTGGTCTTCATGCTACATATTGGCTGATCAAGGCTTGGGATGAATTTGTGGTATCTGCTCTGACTGCAGAGAACAGTTTATTGATCTCAGGGAGGGAGTCGATGGTGGGAAACTGGTTCTTTGTGGTGTCAGGCCTTGTGCTCTGCGTAGGAAGCCTGAACATGGATGTCCTGGAACTGATCCACAACCTTCTCTTTGTCCTGCTCACAATCTCAACAATACCCCAAATACCTCTTCAGGCTTACTACATTTTCTTTGGTGTGGCTTGCTCCCTGTTCACCGCAGCCTCCCTGTATGGGACCTTCTCACGTCTCATCAACACAATAGCAGAGAAGTCTCTCATCCCTGTCGGCCCACAGCCCCTCTCCAGTGAGCGGCTACAGAAAACTTTGACGTGTGGCAGATATAGAAATGGAAGACAGGAGGCACTGCCCCAAACCGACCAGGCCTCAGACGCCCTATTCTACATTTCAAATGGGGTTGCAGCTCTCTCAGCTCTCCATACAAAGTTGTCAAGCTCAAATCCCTCTTTCCTCAATCTGACTGTCCCTTGGGTCCTCATCTCTGGAGCCATACTCCAAGCCTATGTCAGCCGGCTGCAAGTTACGGGAGGTGGCCGATTTGGATCTGTCATTTCATCGAGCTATGTAGCAGTATGGGCAACCTGGAGCTGGTTTAGGTTTGCAGGTATGTTGGTAAAAACATGATTAGATGGGGATTTAGTCTAAATGAAATACACAAAAAATGAATCTAAATGGTTTTTTTTCAGGCGACCTCATCCAACTTCCAAAAGAAGCATCCTATGGTTTTGCAGCAGGAGCCATTGCCTTCCTGGTCATTAACACTTTCCTCATGCTGATAGGTAAAGATAATCACTTTTAATAAAGAAAAATGTAATTATTATTATTGCTCTATAACCATTTGTAATTCCTTCCATTTTTTGAATCAGCTGCCTACAGGAACCTGGTTTTGCTGTTTTTAACAACAGTCATGGAGGTTGTTCTGGTCTGTTTCCTGCTGTCCACACTGCAGCGACTGCCATACCAGCTAGAAAGTGAGCATTGCTTTATTGTAAACATAAATAAACCCTATGTGCAGTCACGTAGTTATAACAATTTTATAACTTTTTTTAAACAGTCGCCATGCTTGCACTGCTGTCGATCATCTGTATATATGGAGCTCTGGCATCACTGGTCAACTGCATCTTCTCCGGGAGACTGCTGCCTATGGGCCCTTCCTTATTAAAGGTAACTTATCAGAAGATTGTATCCCTAGTCTGATTCTGAAGTGACGTTTATCCTGTTCATTTTCTGAATGTGTCCCTCCTTCTTTGGCCTGTTTCAGGAGAAAGTGAAGGAGGAATCTTCTCCTGAGCTACCCTGTCCTGTTGCTAACTCACGACTCACCAGTGGTCTCCTGAAGATCGCTGGCCTTCTGGGGGAGGGCGGAGTTTGCGGTGTTCCCACAGATACGGTCTATGCCCTGGCGGCCTCCTGCAAGAATCCTCAGGCCATTGAGAAAATCTACAGTATTAAAGTAAAGATGAACAACATGTGATGCTTGTTGACGTTTGACATGGGACAGATCATTAGTTCTCTATTGTGTGCTTCGTGTTAAACCAACGACCTGTTGTCTGTGACCTGCTCCAGGACAGACCAGCAGAGAAGCCCATCTGTATCTGCATCTCTAGTGTGGAGCAGCTGGTAGCAGCCAGGCCTCCCTTCAGTCCTCTGCTCTGGGAGTTTATGAGGAACGTGTATCCTGGAGGCATCAGCTGCATCGTCAGCAAAGGAGACTGGCTGTATAAACTCGGTAAACAGACCTGGGCAGCTGCAGTTTTAGCCTTTAGAATAATGTTAGTCCACAATGTTCACCTCACCTTCTAATTTGTCTCATGTAGGAGTGGGACCGGCTTATGACCGTGTCGGCACTAAGGACAGCATCATGATCCGTGTCCCAGACCACACTGTGACCGTCCACCTGTGTGACATCACCGGTCCCCTTGCCATTACCTCAGCCAATCCAAGTGGAGAAGCAGACAGCACCCACCACAGCATGGTCATCAAGTAAGTGTATTTCAACAGAACTCACGCACATCATGTCATGTTTCAGTGATTCGAAATTTGGGCTGGTTAGTCTCTTTTTGACAACTTCATGCACATTCACTTACCGTCTCTGCTTCCTTTGGTTTTGCTGCAGTCGACTTGGACACAAGATCCAGGGAGTTCTTTGTGATGGCGACTCTAATGAAGTTGTTGCCTCTACTGTGGTTAACTGTCTGAAGATTGATGAAGGTACAATGCAAAAATATTCCTGTTACATTCTCTTTCTCGGTCTGTTTTAAAAGACACTTACTAACTTAACCTATCTTCCTTCTTCCGCAGGGACCATCACTATTGTAAGGGAAGGCTGTGTCCCTGCTATAAAAGTTCAACAGATCTTTGAAAGAGTGAAAACCACTATGGTGTGATCTTCACATTCCTCATATCTCCCCTCACACCTGGATCCCCACAAGACCCTTTGTCCATTCAACAATCTCAGGAACACTTTACGGAAAATATGAGAATTATTAGGTAGAGCTGTGTGTATTTTTGTAACTGTGGACGTCTCGACAAAAAGTGAAGTCATCATTTGTAGCTCAAAACAACTTATATGGGAAGTTATCATTGAAGAATCTCAGCTGACAAACCATGACTTAGATGACATCTCTCACATTGTATTAGCCTGGAAAGAACTGTAAGAATTTAGTTAGTTTATTTAATTAAAAATTAATTTGTGAAATGACTGGGGATTGAAGGACTTCAATGATACTGTAATAAATTATTAATGAGAAAAAGAAAATGTATCTTATGTTACAAGGTATTTAAGCTCACCGTGTTTATTCTATATTGTATTATATTTTATTGTATTGTATTGTACTTCACTGTGTACTGTTCTGAATCGTTATGTGAAATAAAGAGTGAATTTGACTGGTAACATTTGTGCGCGAAAAGTAAATAATATTGTCCCAAAGTACCATAGATTTCAGTAGATATATTTTCCACCCTTATTACAGAGCATTTCTGCTTGTATTCAGACAAGAGCAGAAAGAACGTTAGAAAACGAAACACTGAAATGAAAAGAAAACGCAGCAAGTTTTAATATTTAATTTATACATTTTGTACTATAACTGCTGTGCTGGAAAGAAAAGAATAGAAATATATAATGACACAGCTGTACACCACAGCTGATCTGCTGAGATCCCATATAAAGAAATCAAATTTACATTATAATAGATTGCACGTTTGGTTGGTGGGAGTTTTGCGGGTGATCTATTAAAAATAATTGCTCAAATGGTAAAGGCAGTAGTATTTAAATGAGTCTTTTGCGTGTTTTGCTGGTTTCCGCCGTGGAGCATTCCAGACAGCAGAGTGACCACAACGCAAAGTGAAATTTAATGCCGTGGAATTGGAGGTGTTAGTGGAAGAGGCAAACAAACATGTTGTTGAGCTATACAGCAGAGAAATATTAATATAACTCAAAAAAAGGTGATATGGGAGAGTATCTGCGAGAAAGACTAGAGAAGATGGCAGGACATACGAAGAAGAATAAAAGAAAAAATAGCTCATAATAAACCTCAGCAAATAAAGCAGGTTTGGGCTGATGGAAGAGATGCCTCTGACCACTATTGAGCAGGAGGTGAAGTTCACTTTCTGTGGATGAGCGAGCGCTCAGGCCCGAAACCCGGGCCACTGTAGCGCACGGAGCGCACACCAGGAAGCTGGTCAGAGTTTATTTTTGCTTCTGTAAATCCAAACATGCTAACCAGGAAGAAAAGCCTGTTCTCTCCCTCTTGTTTTCATGCCCTCTCCTCCTCGAACACAATAACTGCAGACATCTTTTCGCAAAACCCTGCGCTGATTAGCACCAACCTTTCAAAAGTATGTGATGGACATCTGTAAATATAAGAGGATGGAACACCAAATTTGTCTTTGTGTATTTTAATAGAGGCTTTCTGCTGAAATGATCAACACAGAGAGTCACAGGGATCTCAGAGTGAAGATGCAGGACAGTCAAATGCAAGGATCTTATATAGGAGAACTAAGGCTGTCTCTCAGAGCCAGTTCAGACTGGTTCTGTAGGCGCAGTTTAAGAGAGGAATCTAAACACAGGAATCTGATTTACATATGTTTTATTTGGAGATAATCATACATACATTCAGCTCTTTGGAGAGTAAATATGTGATAAAAAGAGGTCAAATAGGTTTCAGGTCATAAAAGTCTTTAGACAAGTCTGCAAAAACTTACTTTTCAACTACAAAATGTTTTTTAACCACACGTAGTAAATTTTTCACTACAAGTCCTAAATATAGACGCTGTCAAAACCACCGCAATTATTTTCCTGAGACCCTCAAGGGACCAGCAGTATAGATAATAGATGGATGGGTGGATGGCTTCTCCCCTTTTGTTCCATGAATTGTATTATTTTCCATGCTTAGGGAATTGCAAACAAACAGAGCAACTTTACCCACATATGTTTGACCAGAGTACAATAAGAGACTGTTCCCCTTATTCCAACCCTGAGCTACAAAAAGGAGTTCAAGGCTGTGAGATAAAAACAAAATGTGTGCAGTCATTGTAAATAGTTGTGCAGCATAACAAGGGTGTTGGTTGGTATTAAATTACGTGTGATGCTTCTCCTCTTTTTTGTGTTATCTGCCACAGTGGGCGGTTTATGAACAAAGCCGAGCCACGTTTCACACTGTACTTATTGATGATGTTGACAGGCCCTGTTCCGATAACAAATATGCTTTACCAGGATACTGATGCTTTTACCAGGAAATGCTCCAAAGTTGTGAGAGTAGCTTTCAGTGAGACTTACATGGTGACATGTTAAATCTGCAAACAGCTACATTAGACTGTAAATATAGACAATATTAGACTGTAACATAAAATAATCAAATAATCTAAACTCACAACATCACTGGAGTGAATCAGATTTTGTACTTGGTTAAATTTTTCCTGATAAGTCGTTTTACCTGATAGGCTTAGGGGGTGTCGACAGTAGCTAGATGACCTTTAAAGACATTCTTTATGGGAAACTTTGTCTGTGTCTTATCTCCTGGGATTTCCCCTCTCACTCTGTGGACACACACACACAAACACATTTCACCTCTTCACACACATAAATATCACTTTTCTCGAAATCTGCTAAAAAGAGCAAATATGTGAATGTTTCTTTGTCATTCCCTCTACAGATTGCTCTTCGCATGTTGTATGATTGTCTGACCTTCCTTGCAAGGAATAAAACACACTCATAAGATTATTATTCTCAGATCTCTTTATTTTTTAAGTCTTGCCAGGTCAAATTTACATCACAACTTCAAAGCAGCTCAAACATAAACTGAGAGATGTCTATGGGATTTCCCTGTTTATAACAAATGAACTGAAACTGGGCACCTGATTCTTTTACTGAGTAACTCATAACCAGGAAACGCTCTAAAGTTGTGAGAGGAGTTTTCAGGGATACTTATATGCTGACAAGTTAAATCTGTGTTGACAGGCCCTGTTCCGATAACAAATATGCATCTACCAGGAAACTGATGCTTTTACCAGGAAACGCTCCAAAGTCGTAAGAGAAGTTATATGCTGACAAGTTAGATCTGCAAAAAGATTTGCTTGTTTGTTTTTGTTTCCATTCATTTCACAGAGAAATTCTGTACATCCAGAGCACTTACCGACACAATAGGAGATAGCTGCAGTATTTGCTGATGGTTTCTGCATCGGGAGATAAGAGGGTTCAGGTTTCCTTACCTTATTCAGTACTATGGCTGTTTCTGCTGGTAACACTTGCTTTGTCAGGTTATCAATTGTCAAGTGACAAAACTCACCTGCTTCTCAGATCACGCAGCCAGATTCTGAAAGTTAATCTCTTTGAATTCACAAAGGCAGAAATTGGAGTTAACAAATAAACTAAATCCTAATCCATGTGATCAATTTAAATCTGTACATTTTAGGCGACAGTCCCCATTATTTGGTGCTCAGTTTAACTCTTCAACTTTAACTATTCATTTTCCTGAGATAGAATAGTTACAGGATAACATGTGATCTTACGTATCTTTTCACTTCTTGAATTTAAATAAGCTATGTAGTTTACTTACTAAAAGAGGAAAAGACTGGGCAGCATACTAGACCTTAAAAATCAGAAGTGTTTTGAGCAAGATATTGCAAGATATTGCCTGATACCTGATGAACTTTCATGTAACTGATTTAATTCATGTCATTATTCTTTTGTCATGCTCGTTAGGCGTGTCTGCAATCGCAAAATGAAACTTTCTTTATCCTGTTGTACCTCATAGTTTGAATAAAGGGCTGTCATGGGGTTGGAGTCTGTGAGATTCATCTTTTGTTTGCAGTCATTGTAAATAGTTTTTGTTGTAGTTATTGTTGAGGAGCTACATTTTCCGGTAGATAATAGATGGATGGATGGATGACTTGTCACCTTTTGTTCTATGAATTGTATTATTTTCCATGCTTAGGAGTTTGCAAACAAACTGAGCAACTTTACCCACATATGTTTGACCAGAGTACAGAGTACTGCATGGCTCAGTTACCACTTTTGTCTCACCTTGACATTGTTCAGAAATTGGAATGGACACTGATATTTGTTGACCTGGATTCTGGAAGTAAATCTCTTTTAATTCACAAAGGCAGAAATTGGAGTTAAAAAATAATCTTAATCTTAATCCACGTGATCAATTTAAATCTTTACCTTTTATGTGACTGTCCCCATTATTGGACTCTGTATTCATTTTCCTGAGATAGAATAGTAACAGGATAACATGTGATCTTACTTGTCTTTTCACTTCTTAAATTTAAATAAACTATGTAGTTTACTTACTAAAAAAGGAAAGGACTGGGCAGCATACAGGACCTTACAAATCAAAAGGAAAACGGACTTATCATTGATATTCACTATATCTTGTTTTCCTGTTCAGCGTTGTTCATATAATCATTATCAGTTTACAGTCACTGAATGATAGTTTGACACTAAGAGGTTTTTCAAATACCAGTAAGATTGTGTCATTTTAGATGATATATTAAACACATTTAGTTTTTTTACTGGTTAAGTTAAAGTGTTATCTAAATGTTTGGGTCTTCCCGATGAAGCTCATGTAAGCTGGAGGAAAATTATATTTGAGACAGTTAATAAATGGTCAATTTAATAATCGGTCAACTGGCATTTTACGTTTATAAATATAAAACATTTTTATGAATTAGCATTTTTGAAAATCAGTTATGTGGCAAATTCTGATCGAAACCTTGCTGTGATTTATAGGCTAAAGTTCCTAAGGACACACATTCATTTACTCTTGAGAATGGGACATATATTCATATTTAAGTGGATCAATGCTGGCATTTTTTTTTTTTATGTCATCACCAAATCTACAAACTAATAATAATGATACTGGTGTAACTGTCCTGCTGTAACAGGTACAACAGAACAAGAAGCAATACATTATTAATACTTAAAATAACACTTAATGAATGATAACGGATAGTGCAATAATCAAACATTCATTTTTTCTTTGTACATCTCTTGCCTCCAGAATTCGTTTCATTATGAACACTTTGTGAAATTACTATGAAATTTAACTCTTCAGGTACAGTTAAAAGTGAAAAAAAAATTCACAATATATACTGTACTTTATGGGACTGTTTCCATATTCAGACTCTTTCATTTGAGTATTCAATAATTTGCACCTGGTGTAAGTTACAGTGCATAGGTTGATTTTCATGTCAGGGTGTTTTCTGCATCATCATTATAAACATGATTTAATAGAATAACACATGTTCAAACAGAATTGTAAACATAATATCAACTCATGTAGGCATTCATTTTTGTAATTTTATCATGAACATTTATACAGTTTATTGATATTAAATATACATTTTAAGGTACAAAAGTGCAGACATTATACTGTAATAAAACATATTCATTTCACATAAATATAAGGAGGGTTCTGTATTAAAGATTTAAAAATAGAAGAGATCTTTTATTCACAATTTTTAACTTATCAATTATTTCAAAAAATAATGAACTGACATTTTTTAATAGTGCATTGCTAGTATGTCTTCATCCTATTAGCGATTTCTCATTTCTGGGCTTTGTTGAGGTGGTGTTGTGGATGGTGTTGAGTTATCAGATCCCATTCCGGATTCTACTGTGTCTTTTTCGCCTGAACCGAGTTCACGGTCAGCGTCTGATGGATTCAGATCGTACTCAAAAGCTGGATTCGTCTGCCCCTGTCTGTGTCTCCTCTGAACCTCCTCAAAGAGCTGCAGAACCTGAAGAACCAAGCAAACTGTATTAGTTCCAGCAGGCGACAAAGTGACCTTGTTTATTCAGAACAATGTATTAATATTACCTTGGACTTAGGAATGAGACCCACTCTGAAGAAACCAATGTGTCCTGTTTCAATCTTAGTGCAGTCAACCACAGTAGACGCAATGTTCTCTGGGGAGGGGCCGTCACATAGAACACCATCCACCTAACCGAGAAAAACACACATTTATTGCAAAAACGGAAACCACATGTGCCTTTTTTTATTTAATTGAACTAAATAACAATCATCACCTTGTCGCCCAGTTTGGCATAAACTTGGTTGTGGTGAGTCGTGTCTGCCTCCCCTGTAGGGTTGGCTGAGGTAACTGCAATGGGCCCCACCTGCAATAATAAGAAGTTGTTTTGACCTAAACTTTGCTGGTGAGTTTTACAAAGAGACATGTAGTGTTCCTCCTTCGCAGCCCTCACCAGGTCAATGAGGTGGGTGGCCACAGAACAGTCTGGGTTTCTGATGGCAATGCTCTGTGGAGTCCCGATGTGTTTGGCCGCATCCCCCAAACCAAAAGTGTCCATCCACGGACCTGTGTGAGACAATTAACCAGCGTTATGCAACAAAAAAAACCCACCAAGCACCTAAACTGGCACACACACAACCTTACACACTCAACTGAGCCTTACCTCTGGGTATAACCATGCTAATGGAGGAGGGCCACGCCGCCTCCATGAAGTCCAGCAGCAGGGGGCTCAGCAGGTGTCGCACCGGCTCCAGCTGCTTGATGGAGGAGATCCACAGGGACATGGGTCGGTCCTGGGCCTGCTTCTTCACCCTGGAGTCGAATGCAGCAATTATAGAGTTATGAGAGAGAATCGATGAATGAATGCAGGCAATGTAAAACTCATCAATACAGAAACTCACTTGTAAGCTTTAACAACTGCATCAGGTCTGTTGCAAGCCGCTACCAGCACATAGACGGTGTCAGTGGGCATTCCACATATGCCCCCATTTTTCATGATTTCTGCAGAAAGAAGGAAAGGATAACAAGAATCACATCAAGTACATAACAAAAGTTTCATATCAAAATCAACATGAATGTCTCTTGTATCTCACCTGCCATCTGATGGACAGATGAGGCCTTGCGGGCTGGTACGTGTGGACAGACATTCGCCCCCCCTCCGATACCACTCAGCTTGATTAAAGGTTTCCCTAAAGGGATCTGAGGGGACTGGAAGGTGCTGTTGAAAATGTGGCTCAGGAAGCAATAAAAACTGACCAGACCAAAGATGATGGTGACTCCGATGTCATAACCATAAGGAAGAGCATCCAATGCATCCAGCAGGAAGCTAATGAGGATGAGCTGGAAGGTGAGGGCGTAGGCAAACCAGGCGACATTCAGAAACAGCGTCGCAGCTGTCACTAAGCAATTAAATAGCATGAAGCTAATGATCCCGACCGCCACGTTAAAGCCTCTGGTGTGACCGTACAGGCCACCGTATCGTGTCAGCCCCCACACGCTCCACATAATCCCGTAGAGAATAAAAACCGTGCTCTCAAAGGTTTTACCCCGAGCAAAGGCTACTGAGCCACAGAGCAGCTGCACCAGCCCGCCGGCCGCCACCACCCAGGGCAGGACCAGCACAGACAGAGGATCTCTGTTATCTACAGTGGCTGTGACAGCGAAAGCAGCCAACACGCTGCAGGCGTGGCCTAACACCTCTGCATCTGCATATTTGGAGTAGCCCAGGTGAGGAGTATGTAGCTCCTTATCGTGTGCTCTGAGAGTCAGACCCGGCATCCTGTTAACTAAAGCTGTGAAATAACCTTGTCCCGTGGGGATCATGGTCCTGGAGACCATGTTGAATGTGGTAATTAAAAGCATGATGGCAGAGTCTACAAATATAGCGGCCTGTACACCCTGAGTGCCTGCTTGGTTGAAGCCTTGAGGCTGGGCTGCAATTGCAATGCAATAAGCTGCAAAGAATAACTGGTAGAGCCCCTCCAGCAAACTCTTCTGACAACTGAACAGAGCCAGGACGGAGAAAAGCACAGCGAAGACAACAGGGAAGGGAACAGGGGAGAACGGCTGGATTGAATAGAACGATAAGAGAGCAGTGTAGCCCTCTGCAAATCTCAGCAGGGCAGTGAAGCCATAAAAAGTGGCAGCTAGTGTGTCCATGGCTCGGTAAAAGAGGACACACATAGCAAGCTGGAAGACTCCGGCCGTCCACAGCCAGGGGACATGACCGACGGAGAGCCGGGGGACCACACCTAACAGAGGACAGGCTAACACACAGGCAGACAACAAGTTCATCACCAAACCCACTGACACTGCATCGCTACACTTCTGGTTCGGCTCCGTTTTCAGCTCAGCTTTTCCCTTCAGGTTTATTCCTGGAGGTTCCACTTTACCTTTAGTGACAGTGGAAAGCAGTCGCCCAAAACCAAAGTAAACACCAACCAGACAGACGAGGAGGTAGTTTGCTGCCGTGGCAGACTGACCAAAACCTGCCGCAGACAGGCCGGCGATTTGATGGGCGCATGCTAAACTGATAGCGATGGCTATAAGAGACAGAACCGCTTTCTTGAATAAGAGGGCAACGCTGCCGATGATGAGCAGAGCTAAGGTGAACGCCGCCAGACCAGGAACCAAAGAGGACCTGAGTTCTGCGGGCCGCAGCACCCCCAGCCCCACCAGGATGTACACCAGACCTGAGCCACACCACAGGGCAGAGACAGTGAGACACAGAGACGAAAAGAGCTGGGCGTGGGACAGACTGCGGCAGACACCTGAGAGACGAAGAGGAAACAGAGCAGAGGGACACAGGAGGGTATTATTTTTATATCTGCACACATAACCAAACTCGAATGAAAAGGTTAAATGAAAAATTCACCAACCTGTATAAGCTAACAGGGCTGCGATGATGAGGAGCAGAATCCCCAGTGCAGTATGGGGGATGAAGTCTGTTCCGGGTGAGGTGGCATAGTCCTTCACCAAGAGCAGGAGAGAACCTGGAGTTGACAACAGAATCCATTATCTCTACAGCCCCCTGCTGGTGACGAACAACAGTAGTAACACAACTCGGATGCCAAGTTACAACTTGTTTCTCTGAATGTTTTCATTAAAAAATATATGATTATTATATATTTTATACTTGTAACAGGTGGTTTCTTCATACATATTAACATTTTATACAGATGTTTTCGAGCATAGAGCTGGTTTTGAATATCATGGTGTTTAGGTTTTGTATTTTTATTTTGAACTTGAACATACTTGCTTTATATTTAATATCAAATCCTTATTCTAAAATGACACTTGATCGGCTTATTATAATACAGTTGGATATAAGAAAATTCTTTATTATAACAACAGGGAGCAGGCTCGTAGCTCTTTGGTACAAATGCTGTTTAAAAAAACAATCACTAAACAATGGGAATGAAATCCTACCTCCAGCGATGCCGAGGATGCCCACGGACACATGTAGTGTGTGTCGATCAGTCATGTCAGAGTCTGTGGGTTTGTCACCACCTGCAGCTGAGCTTTATACGGCTGAGTGTGACGTCAGCAGAAACCTGAGAGCAGAGGCTACACCTTACTGGGAAATAACATAGAAACACACACACACACACACACACACACACACACACACACACACACACACACACACACACACACACACACACACACAGAGAGAGAGAGAGAAAATGCACATGTCATTGCTATTAATTGCTTTTTTCAAGGTTTTTACAAAGAGGAAATAAATGATCATGTATCACTCTAAATCAGAACCTATTGTCAACATTTCAAAAAAATATAATGTCACCATGTTACTTGGGATAAAGTGTTATATACTATTAATACAGACATGGATGTTATATAAACAAGTACAAACGAATATAGATAGTTCAGAATATAGATAGAAATAAAAATGGAAAGTTTGGGTTATGTTAGTGTAACTGAAACATATACACATATACCTTTTTAAAATTTTATTTAAATTTAAAGATACAAATTTACAAAGTGGTGACTTTAATAACTTTATCTGTATAAAGGACACATTGAAGCTAAATCTCAAAGCTGAAACATTTGTGTCAAAAGAATGTTCTGGCCTGAAGAGTCTCAGCTTCATAAGAATAATATAACTTAATATATTTATATCTCAACTGAATGTTTCTGTTTAATTCTCATCCACAGAACTTTGACCGTGACCCTGAAATAAGTTAAACCCTGTTTAAACAGATAAGTGTGGCATTACTGCGTCAGTTTTTATTGTTTCTTTCAAACAACTGATGAGAGTGACTCAGCATTTCATCCTCAAGGGCAGGCGATCAGTAACCAGCAGAGTTTCTGGTTTCCTGTAAGGAACATGATGTCAGCCTGTTGGACGGCAGGTCGGTGTGGGAGGAGCCGGGAGAAGCAGGCAGGACTATAAAGTGTGTGTTTCAGAGTTCAGTCAACACAACACTCCTGAACAGCTCCAGTACACACACAAGAAGACCTCCAGCATATTCAAGGTAAGAGGGATCTAACGTCTGCTATCTGAACTTATCTTCTGTTATCTGAACTTATCTTCTGTTATCTAAACTTATCTTCTGTTATCTGAACCCAACTACTGGTTTCTAGATAATATTTTACCAGCAAACACATTTATTTTAGACAACAATTTTATGAATGTATCTATGCAACATGCACGAGGGAAACTGAAATGCTAAATTAATTTCTGATCCTTATTCATCTTCAAGTACAGCATTTATTTATTGTTCCGTCCTTCCTGTAACTGCACCTAGCTGGTGTCAACAGTGTTACCTAGCAGCAGCAGCAGCAGCATCTGAGGCTCCTCTCTCACCTGGCTCCATAAATTATTTATGCAAACATGAGCTACAGGTGTCTCAGGAGCAGTGCTTGGTTAATCATGTCTACTTCATGTCTAATAGTGAAATAAAAAGGGGATCAACCCTGATGTCAAAGTCGTACACATTGTGCTCCATGTCTTGTGTTTAATAGGAATCATGGCAAAGCGTGTTGCAGTTATTCTCTCGGGCTGTGGCGTCTATGACGGCACAGAGATCCACGAGGCCTCCGCTGTTCTCGTCCACCTGAGTCGCGCTGGAGCAAAAGTAAGTGGAGGAAAAGAAGAGATGAAAAGCGAAGCTGCTACTGTGAACATTTCTGTTATGTAATTTAAAGTTCAGGATCCATTCTAGCAGTTTATGTACAAGATCAGTGTCATAACCCTGAACCTCTGAGATAGAGAATAACCACTCTGAATCAGCAGGACATTTTACATGTCGGTGTTTCACTTCAGGTGCAGATGTTTGCTCCGAATGCAGATCAGATGCACGTTGTGAATCACTGCGACGGGAAACCCACGACTGAGAAAAGAAACGTCCTGCAGGAAAGTGCACGTATCGCCAGGGGGGAAGTGACTGATCTGGCCAAGTTAGATGTTACAGCATTCGACGCCGCCATTATCCCAGGTCAGACTGTCTTTGCCATAGATTAACACCACAAAATGAGTTATTTGACATTTCTTTCGTTTATTTGAAGTGTATCCTCTGTGTGTGTGTCTCTGTTTAGGGGGGTTCGGCGTGGCTAAGAACCTGAGCGACTGGGCAGTGAAGAATAAGGACTGCACCGTCCAGCCACTTCTGGAGAAGCTCATCAAGGCTTTCCACAAGGCCGGTAAACCGCTGGGCATGTTGTGCATCTCTCCCGTCCTCGCCGCCAAAGTCCTGCCAGGCTGTGAACTCACTGTGGGACAGGACAAAGAGTGTGAAACGTGAGTGGAAGAGCTCTTCACCATCAGATGTCTGTAACGAAATGCATTCTACAGTTCTGACTGTTCCTCTGTTGTGCCCCTCAGGTGGCCATATGCAGGGACAGCAGGGGTTCTGAAGGAGATGGGCTGCAAACATGTGAACAAGGAAGTGGGAGAAGCTCACGTCGATGTCAAGAACAAGCTGGTCACCACCTGTGCCTTTATGTGCAATGCACCTTTTCACAAAGTGTATGATGGAGTAGGTGTCTTGGTCAAAGAGACACTGAAACTGGCTTAAGAAGTCTCTCTTCTCACAGTCTAAATGTCTTGTTTTTAACCACCTGAAATGTTTGTTTTTTCTGCAGAATAACTAACTTGTCTTTGAGCATTCGTCCATATCGTTATATTATCAGTGTGTTGTATTGGGGTTTTCAATAAAAGCAACTTGACACATTAAAATTTTGGAATTGTTTTTTCTTGACTAAAATAAAGCAATGGGAATCACAAATGAGCTACAAAATAAATACTATGGCATACCTTATAAAGTCATATATATAAAACATCTGTAACTAAAGATATCTGAGTTAAGATCCATGCTGCTCCAACCTGCAGGTTATTTGAGCAGAAACGA
This sequence comes from Limanda limanda, assembly GCF_963576545.1. Classification (NCBI taxonomy): domain Eukaryota; kingdom Metazoa; phylum Chordata; class Actinopteri; order Pleuronectiformes; family Pleuronectidae; genus Limanda; species Limanda limanda. Next base: position 12,565,565 of record NC_083645.1, on the reverse strand, counting down.
TGGAAATGCAGGGATAAAGGATAGGAGGGAGGGGAGGCGGGGGGGGGGGGGGTGGAGGCACTCCCAACTGACAGTGGGCAAGACACTGGATACACCCTGTTCAGGATACCAACGTATCGCAGGGTCACAAGAGTCAAACAACCAGTCACACTCACATCACCAATTTAGGGTCTCCAATCAATCTAACCCTAAAACAAAGCAGACCTGAATTAAGAAGCGCTTCTTTCTGTGAGGGGACAGTGCTAACCACTGCACCACCACAGTGCCGCCTTAAAAACTAAAAACTCACTCTCTGATATTGTGGGTTTAAGTATGTTGAAGTTACACTAATACATTCTGCTACTGGAGTTATTTAAACTTAAACTCCTTATTTTGTACAGGAAATGTAAGGTCTAGTGTAGATTTCCAGGAAGGACCATGAATCTGACTTTGTCTTTTTATGCTGTAGAATTTGAGATTCTCCACAAGGATCAATATTAGTATCAGGAAAAAGTTTCTATTGTAAGTGATTAAAGGTAGTTTTTAGGGATTTAAATATATCGAACAATACATCTTAGATTTTTTCTATTTTGACAGGTTTTTGTGCATAAACACTGTTAGAAGAATTTTATATAAGTTATCATGTTTTGAATGTACTGCTGATGCAAAGTGTATCAGTCTGACTCAGAGGTGCAGTCTAGCACCTCTTAGTGCAACAACATGCCTTGCAAAAAACCACAAACAGTCTTGCCCTCTAACTGAACTTCTCTTTCCTGCTCTAACTGAACTTCTCTTGAACCATGAATTGATTGACTCTGTTCTTCTGGATACTTTACAGATTTCACATTGAACATAATCTGTGTTTTTGTCTCAAAATGACTGAAGTGTTCACTGGTGTATTTAAAGAATTTTGTATTTAATTTCCCCAAATCTAACTACAAACAATAAACCACCACTGTCCTCTGAATCATATTTCAATACTTTATTTAAGTTGTAAAGAGCACACACATCAATGTAGGTAAAGTGGGAAAACTGCACAACAGGAATGAACTGAACAGTGTTCACTTTAGCATTTATTTTAAAGCTTTATGGAACAGTTAGTTCTGCACATGAGACAATACATCGTCTATATACCAACAAAATAGAACAAACTATGTCATAGAAATATAATACAACGTGTATACATATAAACACACCATTAAATAAGCTTGTAAAGCGTGAAGGTAATTTTTCTTGCAAGAAGAAAAAAATCCAGGGAGTTTTCATGTGCTTTTGTTGGAGAAGTGATTGAATTGATCGTCTCCACAGGCCAACACTGTGGCTTGAAACTTCCTGGGACGATCCGGATCCTAACAGGAACAGAGAGAGTCAGGATCAATACAGAGCTGGACTGTGGGAACATAGCTGAACAGTCCTAGTGTTTGTTTATCTCACCTCTGTGGGGTAAGCACAGGTGGGGACGTAACGGATCACAAGCCCACAGCGCCTCCTCTGGGATGTATTGGCATCACTGGCGTGGACAAGGAACCCGTCATGGATCTTTCAAAACAAAAACAAAAATCCTAATTAATCCATCTTCAATTGAACTTATACCTAAAATGTCATGTTAGGCAAAAACAAAAGCAACTCACAGACATCTGTCCGGCCAGCAGAGGACAAAACACAGCTTCCTCCGCCTGCACCAGTTCCTCTGGGATCTCCTGGTTGACTGACAGCATGTTTCCAGGGCGGGTGGCTTGGCGATGGGGCAACATGCCCGAGCAGTGGCTGCCTACAGGGACAATACGTAGAAAAAAGTTGTGAAGCAGGTTGTTGAAAGTAAATCTCATGTTTTTCCCCCCAAAAATGTATATACTTCTTATTTGTGTCTCAACAGGAAAGAGGCTAAAGGGATAAATGTACTGGAGAAGAATAGAAGAGCAGCTGAGGTACCTGGGATGACCTGAAGGGCGCCGTTTTCCTTCCGCGAGTCATCTAAAGCGAGCCACACAGAGAGAACAGGGCCACCTGCAACACCCCAATACCTGCAAACACAACAGCTACACTTAGACAAAACAAAGGAAGACAAAATCTTCAAAAGAAAAAATTCTGAACTTAAAACTACCTCATATCCTGATGCCAGGCCACATATGGAAGCACATTCTCTCCATCCTTCCCATCAGGTTTGTTTCCTCCTCCGTCATTCTCCTGGATGTCGGCTACTTTGAGTGTTGGGTATTTGCAGATGAAGCGGGAGTCCAGTAGGATGACGTCAGGGCCCAGGACGGCTTGGACAACTTCCAGGACGCGAGTGTGTTTGGTCAGGCCCATCACCCACGGATACTGAAGGTGAACATTGTGGAGGCTGTACTGGGTGTATGCTTCACCTGGAGAGAGAGACACACACACACACACACTAATTATCTAATCACTGACACATGAGCCTCATCACATCTCTCTTATCCTGTTTAATTTAGTTGTGGAACAAAGAACTAGACAGGGTCATTATTTTAAGGAACTAATCTGGTGGCTGCTCAAAATCGTCCTGTTGCAGCTTTTTCTGTGTGAAACTTTAAAAGTGTGCTGCAGTCATAGAGCCACAGAAAGTAAAGACCTGCTGCATAGAACCCTGAAGCTGCACCACAGCTGCTGCACAAAGAGCTGTTCACCTGTTTGTTTAAAGTTTGGTTAAGCTCAACTCAGTACACAGAACCCCGAACTGGAGAATCAGTTGTTGTTGTCGTGTCGTGAACCATCATCATAATCGCACAATCCAGGTTGACGCTGCTACAGACCGCTGGTCGTCTTCTTTATTTAAAGTTACACAATGTTGACACTGCACTTCCCTGGGCCCTTAACAATACACATGGCAACTGAGAAACCGATTCGTTGAACAATTCCCGAGATATGCTTGACACATACAGACAAGGGCGGATATTTCAGGAATAAATAAATGATGGATACAATTTATCATTGCTTCACACAAGTATGTTGTACTTGGTTGTGACTGTGATTAATTCCTGTCATATAACTTTGAATAACTCGGACCCTGACCCACTGATACTCACCAAGTTCCCCCTCCAGCTTGGAGAAGGCGTGTCTGGCCTCTGTCAGCTCCCTGTGGTTCAGCACAGGCAGAGCTGAGAGGAAGCCCTGCTGGTTGTAGACCTCCCGCTGCTTGTTTGTGGATGTCGTCATCTCTGCTGTTTCACTACTGATGCTTCGGGCTCTCTGCGTCCAAACTGTATGAGGTGTAGAGACAGTTTGTTGCTGGAGGGCGGAGGAAGGAGAGAACACAGAGGGTAGTGAAGTTTAAATTTGGTGAAACTCAGGGAAAGAACGGGATATTTATCCTATTTTCCATTCAGACAACTTTACATGTTAATGGATACACAAAAATAAGGCATGACACACCCAGTGGGCTGAAACACATCCAACCACATAGAGGTGATGTCACAGTGAGCACCACCTTATTCCTCCTGTCCTCCAACATCATTATAAGCTGTGACTTCACTTCAAGACCCATTTGAAGTTTATTAAGAGTCTCTTTATTGAATTATAATTATCTGTTTGCTAAAGACACGCCCAGAGGAGAACATTACACTTGTTTTACGGCAAATCCTTCGTCTGATGTTGAAAACCACAGTGATGAAACTCTCACATTCATAACTTGTTAAATTAAATAAGTTCAGAAATGAGGAGAAGTACCTCCTGAGTTTTCAACTGTAAATTATTGCATGAACAAAAAAGCAGCATCTTAAAATATTAGTAAGTAGTAACTACAACTACTGCAGTGTGTGTTTTATCGTCTCCATACCTGTTGGCTCCTCAGTCTTCTCTTCTTCTCTCGGTCCCGCTGAGTCTGGATTCTTGACTCTGTCATGCTCTCTTATATACTGTACACAGCATCACTGGGAAACTCAACTCCTAACACTATGGCACATGAAGTCATACATACAAAGGAATATGCAACGTAAGGGGGAAATCCATGATTAATCTGCATGGTTTTTGCAGTCAAGGCATTATTATCAGGAAACATAAAACCTGTATTTCTCAGAAGGTATACGTGCCTTTGTTATCTCCACAGACTGAGGTTTCGTCACTTTTCTCCACCTGTATGACGTTTTGACGCGCATGCTATATTGGTGCTGCCCCTTATTTTGAATTGACATTTCTTGTTCCTTGACAGTAAGTCATTAATCTGTCGGATTATCTTTTCCAATCATCACAGCCTCATATTTATTTTTTCTCTCTTCCTACTCAGGAACTGAGTGAAGGAACAGGTGCTGATCAAAGAACAAAGACAGCGTTTCATATTCTGTGTGACGAGGGTTTGAACTTGGCTGAGCCTCTATGAGAAGAGAATACCCCAATGCTCTCATTTCAATATGAACAGCATTCTCTTCTCTCCCAGTTTATTATTTATTGGATTTGATTCTCCAATAATCACTGTCACTGTTTCAGATATGACAATGTCATTATTATCATTACTGTTCTCTTCTCTTCCTTTAAAATGTAAGTATAGACATATGTTTTTGCCATTATGCATAAATGATGTAAAAATAATAAAAAGAAGAGTTGCCTCCTATTTTTTGGCTAGATGCATTTATTTTAAAAATGTGACCAAAAAGTTGGATTCAAGACAAAAGAAAAAGTGAGAGATGGATGTAAATACAGCTGTCAGTGTCAGTGTGGGGGTCAAGAATTTCAACTTTCCTCACAGCTAAAAACACATGATTATTTATCATTTTGTTATTCAATGTTATTCTTGTATTACATATTTCATTAAACAGTTTTGATGATTTAACATTGTCATGTTTCATTGGTTACTTTTTAATATATATCTTATTTTTATTAATGATCGCTTGACATTTAAACAGTTTTTAATGATTAAAAGCTACTTTGTAGCTTTATTTTGAAAAGTGCTGTATAAATATAATTTATCAATATTAATATTATTATAAGGATCTAAGCTGTCGACACACAGGATCAGTTTAATTTGACACTGTGTGAATATGAGTTTATGTTCAAGTAACGAATAAACTAAACGCTAAATGACTGAAGTTGAAACAATGTTACAGGTTAAAGGTTAATAGGGTTTTGTCATATAAAATGTGGGATGTTTGTCATGTGCTCTAACAGGAACTTTCAAAGGGTGCAGAGAAACTTGATCAAGGAAAAACCCCAGTAACCCAGTGACATCATGTTGGGTGGTAATATGTGTCAGTAGTTCCAGAGAATGCAATAGATAGACACATTGATGAGGTGGACTTCTTCATTGGTTTGCGCAAGATTGAACCAGTGACCGATGAAAAAAAAACAAGTAAACCTTTCAGCTTCCTTATGACGGGTTGAACATTAACTCTGCAGACACCTGATCTCTATTTCCCTGTCTGACGTCCTTGTGAAACCATAAACACGTCAGATTTCCCACAAAGAAACCAATACATTAAATAAAGAGATAACTATGGGTCACTTCCTCCTATTGGAGCACCTAACAAACCACAGGCACAATGAGACCACTTCATGTTTTATTATACATATATAATTAAAGATGAATAAAAATGTCACTTAAGAGAATAGTATATAACATAATATATATAGGATAAAAAGCCTCTAATACCTAATGCAATAAAATATAGATAAATTAGATTGTAATAAATTATGAATATGTTTGTGTGTATAAATGTATAAATGAATGATTTTTCATTATTGAACAATATTTAAACTCCTAACAGTCATGAAGTATGTGACGTGTATCACCATGGATTTCTCTCCCTCTCAGCCTCAGTCTGACTCCTTGTCTCTGTCTTGGTGCTTGGGACAGAAAGGGTGGTGCTGCTTTCTTTTCTCTGCACTTTGCGTCCTCTTGTCTCCTCCCTGTGGCGGCTGCGCGTTATTGCAGCGGTGGACGAGCACAGGGTCCCTGTTGGGAGGCGTTTTCTTCAACAGCAGCCTCTGCAGCATCTGTTTGTCGGCGCGCTCCCGTCGGAAGTCGTCCTCGTAAACCTTGAGCTGTGGCAATGTCAGAGGACCATCCCGGAATCAGTGAAATGAACAGACAATAACAAAGCTTGAGAAGCTTCAGGTCATTATATGTCCAGACAGATTAGAGGAATTGTCGTATAAAGGGCGTTGAGGAGATCCTATGATTACTACAATGTGTTGACACTGCAACATGACACTAATGTCTCTTGTTTGACACAGTAACATGCATTTTTTGTTTAAGCATTTCATCTTTTTACTTTCAGGTTGAGATTAAACAAACCACTCATGTCATTTAGGTGGATGTGTGAATGTGTGTGTGTGTTTGTGTACACGTATGGACAATTGCAACACTACCTGCTCCTGCAGTAGTGCCACCTGTTGACGCGACTCCTCCCTCTTCTTCCTCAGCCTGCGGTTCTCCTGCAGCGTGTGTTTGTGGTCGTTATGCTCCGTCTGATATTCTGCTTCATAAATCTGGGTCTGCTGACACGAGACATTTATATGGCAGTGAGCCAGTATCAAAGCAATATCTTGTGATCTGCAGATATTTCTCATTGTGCCGTGAGTACTGCTCAGAGCCGCCACTTGGTGGTGCAGTTCACCGTCTGATTTAAGTCTCCCTCTAAAAACATTAAGCAAATCTTCCCCTGGCAACAGAGGCTTGACATCAGTTCTGCTCCCATCACATCAGAAATGGGAACATTTACTGATGCTGGGCCGAAGAGAGCAGCTCACCTGACATCTCAGTGCCCCCAGCTGTTCTTTTAGATCATGCACCTCTTGCTGGGAGTGTCCCAGTGGGGTGCTGCTGCTCTTGCTTTTTCTCTTCCACGCTTCCTCTGAGCCCGAGGAGGCAGGGAAGAAAGAGGATGGAGGTTTGTATCCAGAAACGAAGCTGGCTGACAAGTCAGGACCTCTTGGTGGATTTGTGGTGGGCGACAACACAGGAGCATTTACCCCAGCGCTGAAGCTGCCCTTAAGTTAAAAGAGAAGACAAAGTGATGAGCGACATTCAAGTCACAGATGACAGCGTATTGACAGAAATGAAACTGTGCAAACTGATCACGCCAACAGACCAACTGACAAGTCTACTACCTCTTGGACCTGTGTGCAGGTTCTCTGTGGATGGTGCGTCCTGTTCTCCAGCAGCCTGATGTATTCCTGCAGATCCTGGTTCTTCTTCACCTCATGCATCAGAGCCTGCTCGTAGTATTCCTTTGCACTCTGAAACCCAGAGTCAAACACTAACCATCACACATGTAAACCACAAATGTTCTGTTCCAGAGTGTAAACCTGCTGGACGATAACACAGAGTATCTAGAGAATCCACACATTTGAGGGTCCATACCAATGTAGGGGTTTTGTAGTCCGTCTGTGTGTTTACCTGTTGGTGTTCCACTTTGAGAAGCAGTCTACCGTTGAGCTGTTTCACTGCAGTGTTCCCCAGTTCCAAAGCTTCCAGTCTCTGCTGCAGACCCAGTGTGGCTCTGCGGTACACCTGGTCCCAGTCCTCATTCAGCTTCATCAGCTGCAACATCATCATCATCATCATCCTCATTGTCACCATCATCATCAACATCAATGTCGTCATCATCGTCATCATCTAGTGTACACCTGGTGGCTGGCTGCAGTAAAGCCTGCCTCATCCATGTTAGCGGATGGACGATAGGTCATAAACATGTTTCTCAATGATGTTATTTTATTGGTGGCTGTTATCACACTGATGTATGTTCAAGTGTTCTTTTTGTGCTGGTAGTGTTTTAATTACTCATTGAATGATATCAAATATCAGGGATACTTCATTTCTGGATAGTAGGAGGAAGTGGAGATGCATCGTCCATCTATATATTTATATACAGTCAATGATATGATATGATGATGATGAGGAGGATGATATGTCATCCAAACACTATTCATTACATCATTAGCGTCAGGATGTGAATTCAGGTCATTGAGGTAAAACACTCCACCGAACACATGACGGTTTACACCAGTTGAGCAAATCAAATATCCCTCACCTCGTTTTTAATTAAGCAGCATCTAATTAAAATTAGGAAGCTCAGGTTGTATAAAACTGTAATGAGGATTCTTCACAGCTTAGCAGCGGTTTCACACGACGCCCCCGCACTCCTCCTCTGGTATTCACAGAGAACTAAATGTAATTGCCGACATCGGCAACGAGGTGATGTTGTACCTCTTTGTTGACTCTGCGGAGCTCGGTGTTCTTGTTGAGCAGCAGCAGTTTCTCCTGGTCAGCGGAGGTGACTGTCATGCTCTCAGTGATCAGAGTCACCTGCTCCTCTGTGGACAGCAGCCTGACACCCACAGGACTCCCATCCTCACTGCTTCACACACACACACACACACACACACACACACACACACACACACACACACACACACACACACACACACACACACACACACACACACACACACACACACACACACACACACACACATATAGTTTATACATGGACACACGCAGAGGATATGTGCCAGAAATAAAGTCATGATGATGGTGAACATTAGAAGAGGATTTCCAATAATAAGCAAACACATGTATGCACAAAAGAACGTCAGGGCACTTTTGCACACCCACTCGCATAGAGTGCACTTACAGAGAATTGTATCGGAGTTATTATGCACACCCACGCACACACATGCATGCTCAGTCAAATTATGCACTCAAGACACTCAGACACACACACACACAACAAGAGTGAGAGAGTGAAAGAGTGAGCGAGAGCGAAAGGGCGAATTTCTCAGCAACAAAAAAAAGATCCTGGACAATCAAAAACTCTGTTTATTATCCGATTTGTTTACATGTGGATCGCCTCTGGAAACAATTTGGGTGATGATCCCTGGAAAATGCTGATGTCTATTACTGTAAACCACTTGGAGATAACAAGAAATATTTGCAAAAAAGAATTTGCTTCCTTTTCACCAGCCCTGTGGTGAGGTCTTGTCCAGAAGGAATAGCTGACAGAGAGGCAGCAGAGATCTGAAGCCCAGGGGGGGGAATCAGCTCACGGAAAAACACAGACCTCGGTCTGTAGCCCCCCGGGGGCATCTTTATACCAACCGAGAGATAAGCGCTGCAAGGAATCACATCTGTGTTCACCTCCGATCCTCCTTAAGTCTCAACTCCAACATAAATATACACTTTCATCTACCTACGTAGTTTCCTGCTATGTGGAAATACATGTTACACAATTTCATTGAGCTACATCAACAGTTCAAAGCGGTACAAATGTGAAGGTCGCGTTTATGTGACAATGACGTATCTTTTTGCAGTTTTCACAACACATAGTTCAGCTCCCTGTGAGACAAAAATCCTATTTGTCCTCTTAAGCATAAAGGAATGATGTGTGGTCCTTCTGTTCAATGTAAGGCTATAGCCAGCTGTGGGTGAGCTGAGCTCAGCATAAAGAAAACAGAGCAAAGATTCTCTGGAGTTTCCAACATCTGCCTGCAACATTCCAGTGATGACCATAAACTGTGTGTAAAGTTCGACGAAAGTAAAGCCAAAGCGATCACCCCCTGGTGGCGGGCTTCAGTATAGCTTATAAATTCTGCCTCTTCCATGTTAGCAAATTAAAGGTCAGAATACATGATAAATATGTTTTTCTCAAAGAAATGTTTAGGTAGGTCTGATAAAGCAGACTTGATGAAACGTACATTTTTTCTGTAAATTAGGTTTGGCCAGGCAACCTTTATCCTGGTTTTTCCAGTGTTTATGCTAAATGAATCTGTTTGCTGTAGCTTCAAAACTTAATGTGGCTACACAGACATAAGAAGAAAGAAAGAGGAAATGTGTTGAAAAAAATTAAGACAACCTACTGGAGCACATTGCAAGTTCTTCACAAAATACATATTGTTTGTGTTTAACCCATTTGGCTTCACCAGATAAGCAAGAAAAGGTGAATACATAAAAGGAAATTCAACCCAGAGTCAAAATATTTGTGTAAATCTACATCCTGAACCATCTGTCCTCCCTCTGGGTGCAACAAGGCAGGAGCCGGCTGTTTATGTCCGCTAATGAGTGAGTCATCCACACTGAACCAACTCTGAAGAGTAGGATGAAGGCAGAAGCTGGAGTGAAATGGAACCTAATTTCAGTGGCCAGTGAGAGCACAGTTAACACGCTTGTGTCCAGTACCGTGTGTATTCAGCCATCGAACTGGGAACACACCATCCTCAGCGTCTCACTGATCCAGAGCCGTTTCTCTGTTGGCTTCTGTGACAGCTGATGTGACCCAGTTTCACAAAGTTTGCAATCGTATGCTGTCTTGAACGGACACCAAGAGGCCACCACTTCCCGTAGCAATGTAATAATTCACTGTCATGGCATATGATAAAGAGAGAGATGATATCTTTACTTCCTCCTGATGGCCACTCTGACAAATATGTATCTCGATACCAACTCTAGCTGTAGCTCGTAAAACGCTGCAGTTGTTCCCCCTGACAGAGGAGATAGTGTGAAGTTTCACAACCCAACATGGTTATTTTAAGGCTAATAATCTGTGTAGGTAGACTGGTCATGACATTTACTAAGTGCTCCCCCTCCCCCAAAACATCACTATTAGTCATTTGAAAAATAGAAGTAATAAAAATGCATAATAGATAATATTGTTAATTCACATGATAGGGTATCAGTGTTGTGAAATAATGAACTTAAGCCTACGTCTGTATGACCTCACTGGAAACTCCACAGCCACTCTTTATTCCTCCTCTTACTTAACTTCTTCATGAGGTATCTCTGAGAACATGTAATCGAAAATACACTACATCAATACTGTTAAATTCAAACAGTTTGATTTCAGATAATATTCTATAATATATTGTATAATATTTCTAATATCATATATGTGATATTAATACCACTGTACTACTTAACACAATATCTAAGCTTATTTCTTACTGTAATATCATTGAGAGAAGTGTTCATTTAACACTATTTGAGGCTGAAGTAGGTGGACTTTTACGTTAAATTGTTATACATTAAGTGTTCCTGTATTTGTGTCTCGACATGTGAGCGTACATACCACAGTGCTTCAGCTGATCTGTGCTTCTGTTGGTCCTGAAAGAGGCTGCTGTCGCTTCTTACTGAAGTATCTTCTGTTTCCGCTGCCACCGCTGCTGCTGAGAGTGATAACGATGGAGAGGAGGACAATGACAGTATGTCTCCATCCATGACTGCTGAAATCTTCAAATCGAAACGAAATTAAAGCGCCGCCAGACAGCCTGAGTGAGGTTTCTCTTCATAAATCCTCGGCTATGAGCATGTGGTGGAAAGTAAATAGTGTCGTCAGTTCCTATATGTAACAAAAGAGGAAGTATAGCCGAGGCCAAGAGCCACGTGATGTGAGGTTTAGATAATAGGAAGCGTCACAGTTAAACTGTTTCTGGCCTGTCCCACTGTGGTAAACGTAATGTTCTACATTGTTTTTTTATTGTTTTCAAAGTTTTGTGATGACATTGGGTTTAGTTTTGGTATTTTTTTAAGAATCTTGGAAACTCCACTCAAGGGTTGGATGTGAGTGTGTGTGTGTGTGTGTGTGTGTGTGTGTGTGTGTGTTTGTGTGTGTGCGTGTGTGTGTGTGTGTGTGTGTGTGTGTGTGTGTGTGTGTGTGTGTGTGTGTGTTTGTGTGTGTGTGTGTGTGTGTGTGTGTGTGTGTGTGTGTGTGTGTGTGTGTGTGTGTGAGACCGGCGCCTGCTAGCAGGGCTGCTCCGTCTTGTGGTTTTAACATAACCAATTCAGGACGGAGCTAAGAGCTGGAGGCCGAATAGATATGCATAATTTTGCATGATTATTTATTTGCAGGACGTGTAATTGACAATAATGGTAACATACATTTATTCATGACAAATAATGACAGGGTCAAACTAATTGTGTTCACCAGTCTGCTCATTACTGGGATTAAGGGAAGTGGGCTGCAACAGGTTAATTAGTAAATCACATGCTCATCCCAGGGACAATCAACTAAATGAGAGGATTTTTGTTAATTATGTTCGTCTTATTCAGGCTAAGATGTCTTTTACTAACACTAAGATAATTAATTTGCCAACCTCGTTTGCTACACAATGTCTTCCACTGACTGGGTCCATTATATTCAAGGCCACTTTGGGTAATGCCTTTAGAAATATTGCAGGTACCTCACGACAAAGATAAGGAGGAGGCAGTGTATTAAAATACACCCTGCTCTAAAGCTGATAGAGATCAGGGAAGTAGAACACAAATCTCCTGGATCGTTATCAGGAAAACTTGTAAACATCATTATTTATTTTTTATTAAGAACAGCATGACGTGTTTCATCTGATAAAAACTGAGATTTTTAATATGGCAATGTCTGTTCATCATCTGCTCTGTCCTGGACTGAAAAAGTAAACAACCACGTAAAGCTGCTTTAATTACAAACTTCTTATCAAACTGTTGATGATTTGAACTCAGTCGTCATCATTCGTTTCATTCACTGGTGTTTCTTGCCTCCTGGTAAATGCAAGTCCAATATTCACTCTCCTTTTGGAGCCTTTTTTCTTTGGTCTTGACCAACTCCTGAGGGAAATATGCGGCTCCCTCGATGCTCCACTCTGTTCGGCAGCTAATCTCTAACAGTGTTTGTGTAACTTGGTGCAGAGCACGTTGTGTACAGTGTGTTTCCAGATCTTTTATAATGAAAACAGCTCAGTTTCTGGTGAGGGGGAACCAGAGCAGTGGTTTGAAGTCTCAGGTCAGCTAAACAAAGAAGAACTGAAATATAATCTAATTCTCTAAAACTCAGAGGAGAGTTGCAGATTCATCTCCTATCACACTGTCATGTGATACTTAGTTATGCAACTTTGTACAGACATTCATGGTTCCAAGAGGATGAATCTCACAGACTTTTGTGATCATCTTACTTTTCATCTGCTGCTTTAAAGAGGTGAAAGATCTAAATCCTCTTTCTTTGACCAAATACCTGAAAAACTAATGAAATAAGAATGAGTGACCTTGATTAAAAATGATTATCAAGTTGATATGCAAATACTCATCATCTTAACACTGTCATGGTGGACAGGTTAGCAGGTTGACATTAGCTTTTTCCTCAAAGCATTATTATTTGAACAAATATATTATGATAAAACACTTGATTTTGTACAAAGGATGTGTTTTAAATACAGAACTATTGGTTTGTCAAAAACAAAAATGAAAGACAGTGATAGCTTAATTTAGAAAAAGTAGATTCATGGAAACAGATTTGAGACTACAAGGAAAAAAACAAGGTTTAAAATGGAGTGTCATCTCCTGTCATATCCAGAGGGCTGAGTGAAAGTTGCTGTCATTTCACCATCTATTGCACCAACATGATACAAAAGCCTGAGAGTCAACAAAATGTGTCATTGCTTCCCAGTGGCTCTGACTTGCTCCAGTGGCTCCATTCACATGCCGGTGCCATCTATCATGAACCCCGGTCATAGTATTGCTGTGCCAAGCAGCGGCTTTGCTGGGAGGCCCAACGATGGAGTAGCGATGCAGTGCCTTTATTGACCCAAGCCTCTGTCAAAGCCAAGGACAAATGGGCTGCTGCTCCACAGGGGGATTGATTTTTGGTCTAACGGGAGATCGTGGAGAGGAATGGAGAGTGTCCCGCAGAGCGAGTTCAATGCTGCCCGTGTATGTCACTGAACATGCAGGAATACTTCACTGGATAAGAGGGGAAAGCCTGAGTGTACGTACTGGACCAAATTATGTCTCTTTAGCACAGGGTCTCTGTAGACTCTCTCTAACTGAAACAGTTGCTTCACCTGTTTCGTCTCCAGCTGCAGCAACAGATTGGGCGACTCAACCAGAGTCAGTGATTGAATTTACTCCAGGTTAAGTGACACTTTGCCTCTGTGTTTGTTTCAACCACAGACTGGATATAAAGATGGAGGACAGGGCTGGTCCCCTTAAGTGAAGCCAAAGTGTCTTTATCGGTGCTTAGTGGTTCGATGCAGTTTATGTCATAAATCTCACCTCCTCCTTGTTAGTGGATGGGATACATGGACCAAACTGAAAAATAAAAGCACGATTCCTGCTAGCTAACCTGGAAGTGCAGGAAACCAACATTGGGTACTTCTCCAGCGCCGGACAATCTAGTTCTGAATCGACTCATTACCGACACAAGGCTAAGCGTCATGATTGACAGTTGGGACTGACTCAGGATTGGTCGAGCGTGTGTATTGGCAGGACGTCACCACATTGGCTCCATCCCCTGATCTCTACCCTGCTGCACAGACTCTGGCTCCAAATGTAGAAGATGGTGGCATAATTTCTGGATAAACATATTGTCCACCTCATATATAATCTATATTGTTGATGAATAATCAAATTTAGTGAGAGCTACTGCGTGTATGTCCTGGTTGCATGACTGTGACTCGCCACTGTGAGTGGAAGTGAAGCCTCGGGAGGATTTTTGTCAAAACTACAAGGTGCATTATTCTGTCATCTCCTGGTTTACCACAACGGGTGGTGACACTCATACAAGGCAGCAAATGTGGAAGCTTGCATTCACTCAAACACACAAATATGCACCCATGCATAATCCAAGCTCTGTAGAAGTGCTTAATGTTGTTCTCCTCTGACGAGGTCAGCGCAGCAGGATTTGTTATATTTAACCGCTCTGACAAGCAAATCAAGAAAAGGTTGCAGGTGAATTCCAAGATGATCAACAAAGAGCAGCTCTATATGAAAATGTCACATGAAAGTTATGGCGGATTTGTGTGCCTCACATTAGACTGCAAGACGCAATGACTGACAGAGATGAGGCATAAATCATTTGTGTCCTCCTCCTCCTCTTCCGAAGAATGTGTTAGCATGCAGACCGAAGCAGCTGAAGGTCATTTTAAATGCAGAATTCGTCAATAATATAAAAGGCTCTTCAATTAAGCCACTGATGGCAAGCTCAGCCTTCCCCTGATGATAACATCAGAATGAAAAGAGAAGCTTACGAATAGAAGAGAAGTTGTTGTTTAAAAGCACGAAGCAAACTGCTGCAGCTTTGAAATTCTCCCGAGGGAGGTCAGGTACCTCAGCTGCTTGTGTTTCATCAGGAATGTTCTGTACTGGGCAACATGAATTAAATTCAATTAAATTGTGTTTGTATAGTGCCAAATCACAACACATTTGATCAGCATGCATTTGACAGAGTAAGGACAAGACCTTACAATATTAAAGGGAAAAAATCCATCCTAGGTTACAAATAACAAATATTAATCCTTAAATTGAAAATGATGACATCAAACATTTAGCACCTGTCCACGACCGTCTGCATGTCAGAACCAAACTAAAAAGCAGAATAACACAACATTTATCTCTAAGATGAAGATGTGCTATTGTTTTCTATGGAGTCGTCTATGGTTACATTATTAAAGCCAGACGGACTGTGTTAAGTTTTAAAGTAACACTTAATTTGGCCAGTTAATCACAATTGCTCACCATTCTCTATTAACTAAGCTTTTAATGCTCCGATTATGAATTAATGCTACCCTACTCTGCACTTCAACATGGGAGAGCTCATTAGAGAGGATATCTGAGCATGGCTCTTCTCTCCCCGGCCACGACACAGTACATCAATACTGTCTGGATTAGATTGTTTCTAAATGGATCTAATCTGGTCAGTTTAAATCAGCAGCTCAGCCTGGTCGGCATTATCTAAATCTCTGCTTTAAATTCCACCTGCTTGCTCTTCATTTCTGTGTTCTTGCTCTTTCCTCAGTCATTCTACTCTTGTTTTCTCCCTTTATCTTTCTCTCTGTCCTGTCTTCTTTCTCTCCTCCTCTATGTCTCGATCAGGACTAAAGGATGTGCGCCAAACACTTTGCAAATCTGGCCTAGACCTTCCCTATTTATCAGCTGTGCAACAATTTAGCAAGTGACAAAAAGATGAAGCAGCCCTGTGCTCCTCTTCTGCTGCTTACACTGAATCACAATCACAGTGGTGGAAGACAGCAGAGTCACAGTGAAATGCTGCCTGTGTCCTTTTCATGTAATTAGGAAAGGTGCTGAGCTGGAGTAGCCCTGCCTGCCACACTGACAAGCAGATGGAGAGGGACGCTGGCCACGAGCCACACAAGCACCTATCAACACAGAGCTCCGCCGAGTGTGTGTGTGTGTGAGTATAAATATTGCACAGGTAAAAGGTTGTGTGTAGGTGTGAGAGGAGCAGGAGTTTGTAATATCACAGCAGGCTGCATCCAGAAGATTTCATTTCCCACATCTGCTTGCTACCTTATCTTTGTGCAGGCTTAGAGCTGGAGAGTGGAATTGAGGGAAAATTCAAAGTAGAGAATGGGGGAGCAAAGAATTCAACAAAAATGTACCCTTAAGTTGATGTAGAATTTAAAACCTCAAGTGCATGTATCCATCCATCATCTATACTGCTGCTGCTTTCGAGGGTGGCAGGGGGAGCTGGAGCCATATCTCATAGCTACGGTCAATTCATGACATGAAACTACACATGAAACTACACAGAAAAACCCAGATTTGAACCTTTAAACCTTCTTGCTGTGAGGTGACAGTGCTAACAACCGCACCACCATGCTTATCCATTTCACCTTTTCCCTGTCTTTCAAAAATAATCAATAGATTATGTATATGTCACAAATTCACACACAAGATCTTGCATTCATACATGACTCCATGCTTTGTATGATAACCTCCTCTGTGAAGTTAATCCTGGGCACAGAGAAAACAGAGGCCATCAGACAGCCTGACTCTGACACCAGGTGATTTTCAGTCTGTGTCATTCATGAGCTCATCACCGGACCACGCTGTGACCTTTTGAACAAACGAGACCAAGTGGATCCTCATCGGTCATCCTGCAGACGTCACACTGGCCACGACCAGAAACATTTTCATAACTTTATTCTGCTGTTTCTGGAGAGCTAATCTACCCGGCAGTGGTGTGAGGTTACAAAATTGCGACGTGTCATATTTCCTGGTAATTGCATTACAATTGCTCAGCCATATGAATGAACTTACAGAGCAGCGCATATATGCTGAATCGACAGAAACTCCCATTTCATGTAATTTCCGAACAGTGTGCAGTCATTAAGTGCAGGAACAAAGTAAATAGGAGTTCCATGACTTGTGAAATATGGATCTGGAAGCTGCTCCTTGCTTTAGTGCTTTAGTTTGTTGGCCAAAGCAATAGGAACTGAGGTCTGTGGGGATGTGAGCTGAAGGGGGCAGATGGCTGTGAGCCCACAGGCTCTGGATCAACCTGACAGAATCAATGCGATCAATTAACATATAGGGCCCGACTGAAAGCAAACACTATATCAAATCCATCTATAATCCACTGTGTGTTCCTTCGGTGTGCGTGTGTGTGTGTTTGGACTGGCGCATGTGAATATTTGGAGGGTCAGCATGTGGTGTGCAGAGAAAGAGAATTTCCCCTCGCTGGCTTGAGCTGGAGAAATATAATCAAGGAAGAAATAAAGCAAATGACAAGCAACTTCTTGAATCATACAGCTGACGTTATCAAATTAAACAATGTGACATGTTTGTGATTTACGCAACCTTTACATAGGGAGGGGTGCCCTTTTGTTTTCAGTTGAAATGCAGTTAGGAGGGAAAAAACAAATAAACCAATAATTAAATTTCCTGAAGGCAACCATGATGAATGTTATCCAGAGGGCAATGAGAGACTTTAGTACTAAGATTGGATTGGTGCTAGAAAGGCACTACACTGATTTAATATGTTACTTAAATAATGTTAGAAATCTAACCTGCATGGGCGCAAATATACCGATTATATAACTCAATCCCTGTGTGTGTAATCAGATTTATAGTAAATTTGATCAGTAAATGGTTAGACGGTGCGCTACCTCTGAATGGTGGTAAGTAGGCTGTACAGCTACTGAGGCAGACACACAAATCCACACAAAAATATGCAAATTAACAAACGCATTTGATGCATATACACATTTACAGATTTATGTAATTACAAATTCCTCTACACGCTCATAAAATGTCACTAAATATCTAATTTTGATAATTTTGCATTGTATACAAAATTTTATTACGCACATATAAATTGAGATGGTTACACAACTCCCTTCACATTAGTAAATCCTTTAGCTACAATAATGGGAACATATTTACAGATCATTATGAGATCATCCAGCCACTGTGACACTAGACAATTAAACTGTGCATGATCGTGCTGTATCGAGCTTTAGTTATATTGTGTTTACCCCTCCATCGGCATAGTGGTGAGTAGATAATAGGTGCATTTTCATTTCTGGGTGAACTATCCCTTTAATGCCCTGTAGGTTCCTATTGGTTTAAGCTCTGAAAACATCTTGCACTTGCTTGGCTGTAACTCAATAGCATCTATTTTAGGAGATCTTTCAAAGCCCCTTAATTATGCTTTTCATTAAAAAAATCTCCATAATCAATCCTCTACAACCTTGACGAGATTAACAGCGAATATTTTCCCATATATGAAAATGCGGCTGCAGAAAACATTATGGGGCTGTTTTCACAGGCAGTGAGCAGTGCTCTCTATAATGATTCAATTGACTTTGACTTTGCTTTGCTCGAAATTAAACCCTGAGTTTTCCATTGGGAGCAGATGTGTTGATGCAACAACACCTTCCAGTCAGTTACGTGTGCACGGAGACGTGAAAAGAGTAATTTCGTGTGCACACACCATGAGTCCTGAATGGATCCAAAGTTGCTTTTTCAGGGGGGACTTCTGATTTTGTTTTGTTTTTTACTGTAGAGTAAAATTTTTTCTGTGAGACAAATACCTAGTGATGGTCTGTTTTAGTAAATAGGTTCCAGACAGTTAGTTTCTGCCTTTGCCAGCATCTCATTTACTCAAAGCCAATATGACTATTTATGTGTGTAGCTGGGAAATGATAAATGATGGTGTACTGCATAATAAATATGAAATCCCTGGATCATTAGCTGGAGGGAAAAGTGCATAATCAGCCCATGGATGCACTGTAGTCAGGGAGTCATCGATATCATTGCATCAGCTCACCCCTTAAGAGAGGCAGAGGCAGAGGCAGTTGGAGATACAGAGGCAGAGACAATTAGAGAGCAGTCTGAAACGATAAATTCAGTAATGGACAGAGAGCAGTTGAAGAATATGACCGTCTATTTAAATGGGTACTGCTGCTATTGCCACTGACATTGAGGTCGTTTCGCCTCAGAGCAGAGAAGAGAAGAGAAGAGAAGGAAAAGAGAAGAGACAGAAGTTTCCTGTCAGAGGAATTACATAAAGGTGGGAAGAGGGAAAACAGAGATGAAGACATATTTCCCCAAATTTATTGTGCTGACATCAACTAACATCCAGTGCTGCTCTGCCCATTTTAGCCTCCAGCGAAGGCTTTAGAGATGGTTTGGAAGTGAGGCGACGGAGTGCTGCAGTGGGCCATCCCTCCAGCCGGCTGACAGGCCAGTCGATGTGTTTAATCAACCAAAGACACGCTATAGGGAAACAGGCCCTGCATCAAAGAAGTGCTGATACATTGATTCACCTCACCTCCAGCTATTACAGCGTATCTGCTCTCCCTGATCCAGGGGGGCCACGTGCACACACGCAGTCGTCATGACACACCACACGCAGAGAGAGAGAGAGAGAACCTCAGAGACAAGATATTGAGCAGGAAACAGAGGATGCTCTCCGCTCAATCAATACAGTGTACGAGAGTTGCTGTGTTCTAACATCAGAGCAGGAAAGAATTGATTCAGACCTCAATCTGCACCTCCTAATTTCAAAGAGCTTTATTTTTTCTATCCTCAAACTGTAGTCATCAGGAAATATGTATTCATTTAAAAAAAAAGTTTCACAGACTGTGACACCGACTATACACCTCCCCATATCTGGTAATGCCCATCTAGATGCAAAAGTTCTTTGCCAAATAATAAAGATGAATTATGAGCTCCTCAAAGCTTGGGCTCTGTCTCTCTTCCACTCTATCCTCTTGGGACGATAAAAATGAGCAATTGAAGATGTCACTGGCTTTCACGGGACAGTAACTTTTCCAAAGCAGCAATGAAAGTATTGGCATCACTGCAGCATGGTGAGGTTTACAGGATGAGATTTAGTGTTGTAAGAAAAGAGAGACATATCATATATGCATCATATCATATCAACATCATAGTTTCACAATTTGTACAGCAATATTTCAGTGCATGTGGGATATTTCTGCATAGAGATAAACCCCACTTATAAATTCTATCATATGCTCAACGACAATAACGACAAAAATAGATTTCTTTTGAGAATAGGGTTTGTAAGATTACATTTCCACTTACATCATCCTTTCCCATCTGCTCTGTGTCCTCCCACTCCCAGAAAACTGGGGAGCTGACGGAGGCACTGCTGCAACCCTCATGGTTTCCTCACTCACTGCACTGCCCCCTTGTCCTGGCTCAGCATCGTTAGCCCGCTGCAGGCCTAACTGGGCTCTGTCTAATAACTTCAGTCCCCCCGGGTGTGCTCTAATGAATAGAGAATATAATTAATGCCACGGTGACGGATATTGGCTCACAGGCCTCGGGTGGGACCTGCTCAGCATTCAACTTCTGCCCTGACTTATCTCTCTCTCCGTCTCTCCATCCACTCCGCTGAGAGAGCAGATTGTGATGAGCGCTGTGTATTTCACCCAACATTCACCCATCGGGCTCCTGCTCCACAGTGATTGCTGTTCTCCAAATGCCACAGATGTGTAAACTTCCATTTGCGGTATCTGATTGAGTGAAGCCCTGAAATTGCCTGGCATCGCATTGATATTACTCCTCCTGTAAACAGTGGTCCGCCGCTCCACGCTCTCCTGTCTGTTTTCTATTTGCAGGAATTACTGTGAATTTTATAGCACGTCGGTGTGTTTTTGTGAGTGACTGGCTGTGGGTGGACGAGTGACTGAGTGTGTGTGGTAACCGGTGCTGTGTCAGCGTTATGCGTCAATGGGGCATTCAGGTGTATCCAACAAAAGACAGAAGCGAACAGCGAGCTGCCCTGCCCCTCAGCGAGCACACCTACAGGCATCCATCTAGCTGTCTGGCGCTCTGTCACGCCACACAGGAAGACGCTGATGGATTCACCCGGGATCCTGCCCTTTCTCCTCTCTCTCTGAGCCTCCCCTTCTCTGCCCTCCCGCCTCCATCTGTCTGCCATCTGCTCAATCCTCCCAGCTCCCTCGTCGCTCTCCCGTGTTACCTCACGTAGTCACTTTGATTTCACTCTTCTTCCAGAGCCACTTCATTTGGCTCGTCGCTCGTGTCTGGGCTCCCGGAGACAGGAGGTTTGACTGTCAGGATACAAAACCGTCATCTCTGCAAGGAAGCACAAGAAGATCCACTTTTCAGATAACATTTGTCAAGCTCTACAATGGGAGACAGTTGATATGATTTGGGGAGCATTTTGAGCGAGACTATAAAAATCACAAGTTTGGAATTCAGACACTTTGCGGCACACTACCGTCCCCTAGTGGCATCTAACAGCTTCTGCACCTCACAGCTAAGATTACTTCCAATTTGACTGGCAGTGTCTCCAGCCAGGCGTGGGGCCAGGGTAAGCTCTTAATGAGCCTCCAGGAGGGAACAGATGAAAAAGGAGCAGAGGATAAGCAGAGCTGGAATATCAGGGAAGAGCTGCAGTAAGTGGGGGTAAAAAAAAATTATAATGAGGCGTTGCTCTGTTGCCTCAGCAGTGTTAAGATACAGTATATGGGATGGATTTGGGTTGTGGCAGGATTAGAGAGTGCAAGAGCATCTGCACACTGAGAGGCAGCATGTTAATGACCATGCTACAGATAGACGGACAACATGACAGCACAAATGCCCTTGTCTGCTTTTACACCTGCGGACGTGTGTGTGTGGGTGTGGGTGTGCGTATGCGGTGCTGCCATTTCTCTTTGATTGACAGATCATTAATGAACATGCAGTCCCACGTATGTATCAATCTGACAGAGTAAAGCCAAGCTATTATGCTCAAGCCATTATCAGGAGGCTAAGTGGATTAAATTAACAAAACCTCCTGACAGGCAAAGAGGAAACGCTGGGTTACATTTGCGATTTCACACAAGGTTTTGGCCTTTGCATTGTGTTTCTGTGGGGAAAAAATAATAATGGCTTTGTTGGATTGAAAATGTAGATTTCCTCTTCCCTTTACCCGTGTGTGCACGACAGAATAGTGATGCCATAAAAGCTTCTATTCAACACCTTAACATCACAGCACACTACACTCCACTGCGCTGACCTTGGTTGTAATTGCAGCAGAACCTCTTCTTTTATGCATTGGTCATCAGGATAAAGGAATTAAATGTCAACCGAGCCTGAGGGGAAGAAGCAAAGGTATTGCACTGCATCGAATTGGAAGCTCACCAACACACACACACACACACACACACACATACACACTCACACACTCACACACTCACACACTCACACACACACACACACACACACACACACACACACACACACACACACACACACACACACACACACACACACACACACACACACACACACACACACACACACACACACACACACAGTCGTGTCTCCATGGCTTCAGAAAGCAATAACCCGACATTCATTTCCGGAAAACTAAGTCTAACCTTAACTAAAATTAACCCTTACTGTAACCTTAAATCAAACACTTAAATATGAATCATTTTATGTGAATCATGTCATCACTTTCCGCTTTTTTATCCCCATAAAGAAAACACATCCCCCCTGATGTGACATGCTTTAAGGTCCCCACAACATAATTACAACCTGGACGACACACACCAACAACTGCAGTGACATGGACACTAATGGAATTCTATGGCAGTCTGCTTAATTGAAATAGAAAAAACTGTGGGCACACACACATCCATTCATTCATCCAGACTGACACATACACAAACCATGCACGTCGGAGATACACATTCTTGTCACTAAGCAGTGGAGAAGACAGAGGGATTGAGAGTCTTCACATTCGGAGGGGAACTAGAGCATGTGGTGACAGCAGAGTGGTGAGTGTCCAGTGGGAGTCTGTGATGTGCAGCAGAGAGGAACAGCTTTGAGTCAAGGTTTCTCAGAGTCACAGGGGGAGGAACACAGCACCAGCCTTTCTAAAATGTTTTCTGATTCAAAAAGTGATTCACTATTTTGGTCTTTGCAAGACGATCCCACGGCACCACATCCGAGTGCTGAATGCTCATGCACTTGAAACTGTTGTTTCTATTGAGAAGAGGGTTTTTCTCAGCCAAGGGCCGCCTACAAGAAAGACAATATTTTAGGCAACCTTCTCATGCATGTCCCTTGGATTAAAAAAACTAACTTTAACTTAGTTAAGTGAAAGAACAAAACCATAGAAAAAGAAGCGAGAAGACAAAAAGTATACTTAATACAATGATCATGATCATTGTAATGGATGGACGTGGAAACCTTTCACTGACCCCTGCAGTGTGCCAACCAGATCACCAAATAACACAACAAAACATTTACGGACAATTTGACATTTGAGCTGGGCCCATGTCCCATCCACTAACATAGAGGAGGTGGGATTCATTACCTGCCACCAGGGGGCGATCAATACACTTTGGCTTCACTTTTCGGGGGGCAGACATCCTGTCCATTTATATTCATTCTGTGATTTAGACCTGGACAGACTTCATTTTCTTAGAGTATTAGCAGTACATTACTCATTTATTTGATATGACCATCTCGTTTGACACACAGGAAGTGTTGTGTTCTCATGTTGTTAATATGAAATGGAAGATTTTTCTCCCTTCTCTGCATCTCAGTGGAGCAGTAAGACTAAAAGGCCTCAGTAGCCTTATTAAGAAACATGCTCCCCTCAGATTTTGTGATCTTTGAAAATTGGAAATGACACAGTTGAAGTCTCAAATTAGATTTAACTTAATGCATGTAATGCTTAATCACTATAATGCATGATCTTGTTTATTTTTTATCAGTGACTACAATACACGGAAGTTTTCCAACCGTAAGACAGAAGAAACCGAGGAGGATGTATTACCTTTGTTTCTCACAATAGCACTTTTCCTTTTCATCCCATAAATCTATCTTCTGCAGGTCTCGCCACTGCCTTAGCCTGTGTCAGTGGGTGGTTGGGGATTCAGTGCAGGTCCCTTGCAAGGTGGTTTTCAAGTCTCCTATTTTTTTCCAGGGTCTAGTGATGAAAACAAATGTCCAGATTCCCAGAGGTGAAGATGCGAGCAGCTGTACTGAAGAAACAACATCACCGGTTGCTGAACACCAATCCTCAGGAGGAGAGGATGAATCTGCCTCTAATCATGAGAGAAGGTTAAACCCACTTTTGTCATACATCTCACGCAAGGGAGGTGAGGAACACATTTGGAAAAAGCATACTCAACCTTGTGGGAACTTCCCTTAACATTTCTAATACACCATGGAATGCAATAGCACAAAAGAAGTCAGAAACCTCGTTTTTTTTTAATATGAATCCATCACTGCACCAAAACTGTCAAAATCCCTGTGGAAGATATCAGTGGCTATTTAGGCTTAAATCTTGGGCTAAAGGACCTCCTTTCGAGTCGAATTTGAATGTCGGAGCTTCCCTGACACCATATGAGCAACACTGTTTACCCCAAAAGCTCCAGAAGTGTTCTGTGGAATCAAACACTTCACCCACCCCTCCACCGGCATAGGGTTGAATAGATAATGAGTGACTTTTCATTGTTGGGTGAACTACCCCTTTAACCTTAAACCTTGACTAAACCTAATTTTAACTATAACCATAACCTTAAAACATTACTTCACCTTCAAATTCATGATTTATGTTACAGGGACTTGCTTTTTGTCCCCATGAGGAAGATAAGTCCCCAATATATGACTATGTAAACAGATTTAGGTCCCCACAACATGAGTAAGACCTGGGCCACACATATACGCACGTAGACACACACAAACACACATTGGAACAAGATTAGTATTCCACATAGTATGTTACTGCCACAGTGCAGACTTTGATTGTGACTGTAGTCACACTGATATCATCAGGCTGCAGTGATCACTCTGCCTGACTCCAGTTTTGTACCTAATTTATCATAATTTACATCACCACGTAGATGATTGCATCACCACACAATCCCTACCTTTTGGGGTTTACATCAGATGTGATGCTCTGCAGCGCAACGTGAAACACAGGAGAGCATACAGATATATAAAGAGACCGACTGATGAAGGAGGGAGGAGAGAGGATGGAAGGGAATTTGGGGAGAAGTCAGACATGGAGGGTGAGTGGGGAGGAGATAAAACTGGGAGAGAAAGCTGCATAAATCAGTTCAGAGTTGATGCAGTGACACTGGAGGACCACAGTCTTTAGGATAAGAATTAACACAAAATTAGCACATATTATCATAATCCCTTACTGTCTCCATTTCATTAGGATTTCTGTCTGTCTGTCTGTCTGTCTCTGTCTCTCTTGTTTCTCATTTACTCTCGTTATGACTCCAATCCAGTGTCATTGTGAGTCTTTGCTTCCACAGTAAATTGGAGCCGCAAGGCAACAGCTCCATATCAGCACAATTAGTTTAGCTGTATGGGCCAATAACAGTTACATGATTAGTGATCAGAGAGATAAAAACTATATGTAATATATATATATAAACACAAGGATTAGTACAGAGAGATAAACCTGATAAGGAGTAGGAGGATTACTGAAGAGAAACTGAGGCTGTTAGAGGTGAGTCACAGGCTCTTATTGAGTAACTGATGGTGCTAATGAAGTTATTAACTCCACTGGTAAACACTGGATAGCTGAGAACATGACTGGATTACTGATGAAGTTACTGCGATGGTCAGAGGCCGCGTGTATCCAGGTGTGTACAAAAGCCGAGGGTTGTCTTTACATTCAGGTAGGAGGATAATAATAATAATAATAATAATAATAATAATAATAATAATAATAATAATAATAATAATAATAATAATAATAATAATAATAATAATAATAACAGTAATAATAATGAGTTATAGCTCACCACATGCTTGGTAAGACAATGACCATGATAAACATTACTATTACTACCGATAACAATGTGACCATGCTAGTTTTGATGCTAGCATTTAGCTTGAAGCACAAGTAGGTTAATGAAATATCGGATACAATTTATGGTACTTGGCCGGTGTCAGTGTATGTGATTAAAGTGAATAATAGATACAAATAGATCTTACTGAAGAGAAATAAAACAGATAATCAAAGGTATACAAAAATAAATAAATATAGACACAATATTTTCTATTTCTATAGGGTAATTTAAAAGCTGTCTGCAGATTGTCAAGAGTAATTAGAAAACATATCACCTATGTGATATGTATATAAAGTAAATATGCCATGTATTGATAATTCATCCCAGAAAAGGTTAATATGATTTGTTATCTATGTTTTCAATAGTAGCTACACTTATTCACTATAAAACAAATGGTTTTACCCTATATTAAAGAATAATGTTCAACCTATATTTAATATGTCCTTAAATAGGAGATCTCTATTGCTTGCCACTAATCTTTCACTCGCTATCTCCACCCTGAAATCAATATCCATCTATAGAAATGGAAATAGTGGAGAGGTGTAGAGATGGAGTGGTGTTCATGAAAAGCAATGACATCGGTTTCAAGGTAGATTTGCAGAAACATTTCCTGCTTTAGCTTAAACATTATTAAAATTAGAAATAAAGTAGCACGTGTGTTGCATTCCTCTGATAGTGAGAACCTCCACTGAAGGCCAGGACCTAAGACCTACTGTGCATTTCCTGTCACAAAACCCACAACACACCCTCTCCCTTCATCCGTCCCGCCCCTCGCAGCTACTACTGGTGGGTAACGACGTCACGCTCCTGCTGCCTGGCAACGCCTCTTCACTGGAGGACGAAAAGTGCTCCATTGTTTTTCTGCCAATTACAGCAACTGTCTCAAGGTCTCTGTGTCTCAGTGAGAAGAGGACACAGTTCTTTCCTCCTTTCCTGCGTGCCTCTGCGTTTGTGTGAATCTCCGTGTGCGTGCAAGACAACACGGCATCTCTGAATGAAACTAATATGGTGGACTCTTAGGCTGAGGAGCAATGCAGAGTATACAATGTGTGCATTAAAGTGCACAATGGCTCCACAGATCAGCTCTGTCTCCTGCATCTCTTGCACTTTGTTTGGAGAGTGTAAGACATTTATTTCAATCACTGTAAAGTGCAGGACAAGATAGGAGAGAAATGGAAAAAGACAGTTACATAAGAGGTGAAGAGCCGGTGGGGAAAAGTCCATCACTGTCACAGTTCAAGCGTCCTATCACGTAATGATATATCTCACACATGTCCTGCTTAGCTCCAACTTGGCTGCAGATCAATAAAATGTCACCTATCACCTGAAGTATGGGCTCTCATATGAAGGCATTGTCTCCTTAGCTCTAAAAGAAATTAGCAGTTTGGAGGCAATGTTCTCATCTCATCTTATGGTCTTTACACCTCAGGGCCTGAGGCATGTCTCTCAGTTGGCCCTGCATTATTTATGGCTGCAGCCTTCTGTTCGATTATTTGGTCAATGTGCACTCGTCCGACAAAAGTCTCAATGGAACACAATGCAGGTGAATACCCTTTTTCCACAACTCTGGACACATGGAGACTGCTCAGTCTAACATACGTTTACTGAATGCAATTCACCTCAAAACTCATTGATACCATGCCACATAAAATACAAATGGAATGGCACTTAGTATAGAGTGCATACCTCTGCCACAGTCTCCTTTATTGGTCCCCTAAAGATGCCTGATTTCTTTCATCAAGATTCTTGAACTATTCTCTGAGGAATCAATGAAAATCTCTTCTTCTCTGTCCAGGAGCTTTTGAGTAATCTTGCTGACAAACAAAGAAACAAGCAGACCAACAAACTAACACACAAGTTAACAGACAGGGGTGAAAACATAACCTCTTTGGCAGGGGTACTAAGTTGTCGATGTGGCAAAAAGTGGCAAGAGAACACGTCTGCATTAAGAATTTTTCAACTTTGTATTAAGCACCTGAGGGTTATTTTGCCACCACATACCCAAAGCACCTATTCCCTAAACTAGTCATTTGGTTGAAGAGTAGGTATTAATTCAGGTGAATTTCTTTGGATGACTATTTCTACAACAATGACCAACATCCAACCAATTCTTATGCTCCTATTATGCGCACACACACACACACACCCAAGGCAGTGAAGTGAAGGCACAGACACTATTGTACTTGAAACCATTTGGATCAGAGCAGATAAAATGAGGTCCAGGGAAAGGAAGACAAAAAAATCGAGCACTCCATTTTTAAACTCTATTATAAGAGTCACAGCCTCCCTTTGGATCTCACGGCCTGTAAATTGGAGTGATGGCTAGAATGCACCTTATCTTCTCTCAGCACCCTGTCACTCTTTTGTGGGCGTTTTGCTCGGCCTCAGACAGAAACTGGTGCCTGTGATAATGGCGCTCAGTGTCACACTTCTTTCACCTCCATTTAGAAGAGCAGTATTACTCATTCATGGGTTCTGGAGGAACAGAGGAGAGTACAGCCTGTGTGGATCACAGTTATCACTCTGTGTGATAGCACATATGTCAGCGAGGCGATTAACGTTAATGTATGATTTGAGAAAAATAACTGCAGTGCATTAAACAGTGATTAATGTTGAATTTAGAGTCGATGAAATAATTGTGCCATCTCTGGAAGAAATTTCTAAAAAACCATGTGTAATGTGTCTCTGCAAAGCTCATTTTACAAACACTGTCTGGCTGATTTATGGGGGGTGTGTGTTATCAGAGCACAACAGGAAAAGCAGAGAATTGCAGCTTTGTGTAAAGATCATCCATGAACGTGCCCAAGCTGCCCTCGTACACATGCAGAAGACGGTTCAGGCTCAGGCTCCAATATCTCAAATGTGCACTTTATGGCAAAGACTGAACAACACAGGGATGGTGACGGAAAAAGCCAAATTTATTCCCGCACCAAAGCAGAAACATCACATTCCAGTGGAGGCTTGGCCATCTCTATTACCAACATAACTGCTAGGACCCGTAAATAGGCACAGCATATTGTGTGATGATTAAAGGTCATTGTTTCCCCGAGTTAATTGACTGAAGCTTTCCACCAGAACAGTTTAATTTGCACTCAGAGAGCTAATTACCAAGTAGGGAAAAAAAGGAAAACAAAAGCATTAGCGACAAAAGTGGATGATAAGATTGATAATAGCTGTTCCCCCCCAATTTCTGTGACTATTTTGTGTAATATTGAAGCCCTGGAGTGACTGTTTGCTTCATTTGACTAAACTGTTTGGCAGAGCTAAAGCCCACCATAAGGTTTTGTGTGATCTACGATATCATTGTAGTGAGGA
This sequence comes from Limanda limanda, assembly GCF_963576545.1. Classification (NCBI taxonomy): domain Eukaryota; kingdom Metazoa; phylum Chordata; class Actinopteri; order Pleuronectiformes; family Pleuronectidae; genus Limanda; species Limanda limanda. Next base: position 12,536,255 of record NC_083645.1, on the reverse strand, counting down.
GTGATTTTGGCCTTAATGGACTTGTGGGTTGGGATAATTAAGAGTTTAAACAAATGATTGATGTAGTGTTGTGTTGACTTTGATATCTCCGGAAAGAGAAACTCCCTGAGGAAGACGAGCATTTTTAAACACATGGAGAGATAAAGATCAAAATTGAATGAAAACTCTGAGTCAGAGGGCACCATTAAATCCTACAGCAAGTTCAAGCTCTTATAATGAACCAAGTCTTGATTTTGGACTGTTTTTTTCACAGGCCTGATTTTACATTTGGGCCAAAGAAAGCAATTAATGAGCCGAGCTAAACCTGAAAGACCTGATTTAGATGAGATCTGACCACAGAGGGTTGTCTCCTCCTCTTAGCACAGTGATGTACTACTGCATATAGAGTGGGAATTACTGGACTACTGTTCTTACTCAGTGACTGCAGCAGCTTGTTTACTAAGGGGCAGGCAGTATGGACTTAAATGAACTACAGGAAATGCAATAATGTTTAAACTATGGGATTAATCAAACCTGAGGGAAAGATTTGTATCCCTATCTAACACATTTAAACATTACTAGTTCTGACCATCAAACTCTATAAATGTTCCTTTTTAAGCTCGCAGTGACGAGACAACAAATCTGAACTCAATGAAAAGATTGATAATGCCTCCGTCGCATAATGAAACCTAAAAGCTTTTCACTGATTTATGGGCGCAGTTAGAGGCAAAAGCAACTTTTTAGGCTTCCATCAGAAAGTAATGTTCTGAGTAATGACATGTGCTGCTGCCTTTAAGCACACGTTCTGCTACATCTGAATCAGATAAATTGAGAAATACACAAGTTAACGCCATCTCAGTGTTTAGTGCACCCAAGTGCCTCAAGCCTACAAATCTGTTATCTCAACAGCTTATCAAGCGCCAGGTTTGTCAGGTGAGTCAGTAGTGTGGCCAGAAGTCATATAGGTTGAGTGGAGTCACAGAAATGAAAATAAATCAGGTTTTCTTTTTAATAAACATGAATTAATCACCAACATTTTTTGAAATTCTGCTTTTAAGAATCTTTTAGTTTCTTGCTTAATGTGACTATAGACTGTATAAAGACGAATGACATTTCACCACTTTCTCCCACTTTCCTCATCCATTAATCATCCAGATACAAACGCTGTCATCCTGCTCATTTGGAGCCAGAGTCCCTGCAGTCGTGATCGAGGGATGGAGCCGCAGTAACGAGGTCATGCCGAAACATGCAATTGACCATTAGTATGTCAGTCTTAGCTGTCAATCATGGTGTTTCACCCAGTTTTAATAACATTAAATAAAAAATTAAAACCAAACTAATTGAAAAATGAAGACTTGGATTCATCAGTGTGATAAGAACTGTTATTTATTTGTTGTGTATTTGTATTATGTATTTGTATTTTTTCAGTTTTGTTCCATGTGCCATTCACTGACATGGAGGGGGTGGGGTTAGTGACTTAACACAATAGTTGTTTATCAAGATGCTTTTGGCTTAATTTTTATGGAGCCATCATGTCTTACTTACTCTTCACATACAGACGATGAATGTGTGGCTGATTCATGCTTCTTCATCGAAGCTATGCCGTAGGTAAGCACGTAGACTATGCATGGGGCCGAGCTTTCATATTGTGTGTGAGATGTGCTGCAATTACACCGCCGAAATGCTAGTGGCGGTAGAATTCATATGCTGGTGTTGAGTTTCTTCCGGTTTCTCCACGCTACCAAGCAGACAAATCACAGCTCTTGCAGTCTGCGTCGCCCTGTCGCGTAGTTTATTTTATGGGGAGACGCACATCAGGGAACTGTGTGGGGCTCTGCGTGGGGAACACGTCTACGCGTAGGCTTTAGCGTAGTTCGACGCAAAAGCAAAAAAAATTTGGCTTAAATAAAAAAGTGAGGGATTATGTGCAACAAAAGTCAATCAAACCAGGGGCAATATAGTTATATGATATATAACATGTCCCCATTGACATACGTGCAAAAAACAATCACCCAACACAGGCTACACTAATTTGGATAACCACTCTTTACATTAGTTTTGAGCTGAAAAGCGTCTCAGAGTGAACCTTCAGGTAAAAACTAAATGTCTACGTTTTTAACAGCAGCTGAGAACAACAGGTTTCTGTCCTTTAAGCCAAGAACAGAAATGTGAGGCTGTAATGGACCAAAGCTGGACAGTTAGATACTGGATAAACATAACCTGTTCTGATGAATCTGGATTTCTACTGAGGCTTACAGATGGTACCGTCAGAATCTGGCAACAACAGCATGAATCCAATGATCCAACCTGCCTTCTGTGAACAGTCCAGGCTACTGGCAGTGACGGTGTAATTGTGTGGGGAATGTTTTCTTGGCGCACTTTGGATCCCTTCACACTAATAAATCACGTTTGAAAGACACAACATATCTGAGTATTGTTGCAGACCATGCACAACAATTTACCCTGATGGCCACTTCCATCTGTGGCTGTTGGTTACAAACATTGCCTTGGGCTCTTGCAAATTTTAATGGATAGCTTGGTTTTTAATTCCAAAGTTATATTTTTCTATATACCATTGAATAGTTATAGCAAAAATAAAACATCAGATAAATTAAAACACTTAGTATCAGCTACTCTGAATTCTTAGCCAAGAATAGACCATTGCTGGTAAATCTTGACATAAATGATATAATTACCCAGTTTCAATTTATGAAGATACGCTGATAAAGTTGGACCGGAATTAAAAGACATTTCTATAAAGATATAATTAATTTAATTTATAACTGTCTATATTACATTGTGTCACCAGACAGCAGTGATAACATAAAATTGAGCTTAACTGCAAATTATCCAAATTAGCAAGTATCTAAATTCTCGCAGAACAAAATGTAGGTTAACCTTCAGTGACACAAAGACTCTCAGCGAAAAATATTTCATTGTTTTTCTAACTCTCTATTGATATTAGTTTTACCCAACGACACAGGTAACCTTACATCCAACAACCAGGAAAATATATGCTGTTAAAGTCATAGTTAAGTTGTAAACATAAACTATACACACACACACACACACACACACACACACACACACACACACACACACACACACACACACACACACAAATAAACACACACACACACACACACACACACACACACACACACACACACACAGAGACACACACGCACACACACACACACACACACATCTGGCAGATGTTGAAACATTTATACACCTGCTTATCCTTTCATGGTGACAGAAACTGCATCATAAAGTTCAATTGCACCTATTACATCGCCGTTAAAAATGTGTCCAATAAACAGTCATAGGCAATGCAGGTGATAAAGAATGAAAATATTATTTTCTGACTTTTTGTCATTACCCTCCAAATAATTTGTCAGTTTTCTTTTAACGATGTCTGGACAGTGTTCAGGCCCTCTGTTCCCACTGATGCCAGTTTACTTCTGAGAGGAGCCTGTCCACAGAACTGCTCGGCACAGGAGGGGTAATAAAGGCCTGGGGGACCATCCATCTTGGAAACTATCTCATTGGGGCAAGTGTTGCCTGCTCCAGCAAGTGATGGAAAGTACCTCTTCTTTGTGACCTTTCTCTTTAACTGATGTACAAACACTATAGATTGTGTCCTTCGCAGTGATGGAGAGGCAGTGCTATCTCTCTGTACTAGGGCTGAATTAGCACCTCAAGAGAAAATAGTGCCGGAGAAAAGTATTTGATAGAAATCCGTTGAACTTTACCTCTTTTCAACCTTTTCTTCATGTTGTTTTACTGAGTGAGAAACTTGTGCGCTTTGTTTTACCAGTATAATCAAGAGCTTCATCACAATCAGCAAGCTAAGTTTGATTTAATGCTGATTGAAAGAGGAGGGTAGATAAACTGTCGATGATTTTGTAAAAGGTAGTACCAATCAGGAAAAGTGTGAAAAAACTATAACCAAGAGACAGAAAAAAAGTGACATTTAAATCCTTAAATAATGCTGAAGAAATTAGTCATTTTATGTTCCTGCTTGTAAATGAAAAGCCTTGGGAAGTAATGGTTGGACCAGCAGTACAAGTGATGAGCCCCAACTGAAAGTTCACTCATCACCTGCTTTGTGCATAGGGACATTTCATCCTGTATTTTATCTGTATTTGGAATTTAGCTTAGTACATTAAGACTCCTGGTTTGGTTGGGAATTTGATGATTAAATGGGGTCTATCTTGTGATGTGGTAAATACTGACACCAAAATAAAACAGGTATTAGTATTCAGAGTTGGCTGCAGAGTTGCGATGGCAGATCAAGTTCAGGCAACAGGTGACAATTGCTTGCTTAAGGACCTGGGGAAATCTTCCTGAGGACGAAAAGACAGAAATCAACTTGAGCAGGCTACTGCTGCAATATTTCTCAAGGTCAACAATGTGTCATCCATCACGAACAACATGTCAGTGGTGATGGGCAGGTCTCAACGAGGAAGCCCTTCCAGCGGGTGCAGCAGAAGCTCAGTCCCCAGGTTAAGCTTTAGGTGGTTTCTTGAGATTTGCTCTGAGATCTCAGCCGAGCATGCAGCAAAAGGGCAATTCAATATTGTGATCAGGCTATTAAGCAATGACATGCTATCAGGGCAAGTGAGGCAAGTGGACGCTAAAAATAGACGTCGAGCAATATCTCTCCTGACATCTGATCTCAGAACAGCGCACTGTCCCATAAAGAATCTGATATTGCCATTTTGCATTCAATTTGTAATTGACTGGGGTTAGGGTTAGGGACTGTAATTTACTGCCCCACGAGCTTCACTACCAGCCAGTGCTCTTCCTCGTTTCTGTAATTTTTACCTATGCCATGGAGGTTACCTTATCAATGCAGTCTGCCTGTCTGTTAGCAGGATAACACAAACGCTACAAAACAGATTTATTGTAACTTGGTGGAAGAAAGTTTATGAGCCAAAAAAGAACCCATTAAATGTTTGTGCAGATCCGGACAGAGGGGTGGATCCATACATGTTTTTTCACTTTCTTTAACATTGTGAGAAGAAAGAAATAGGACATAGAATGGGACTGATATCAATGAGTGTGTTCAATTTGCTGACGCTTGTATTTGAATTTAAAGGGACTGTTGGAGGTGTGTGCACTCAATTGTCCCACAACAGAGCACCGACCTCCACCCAGGCCCACAGCGCCTCTTCAGAGAACAGATCATCAAGAAGACAAAACCAAATCTCATCGTGCTGGATTTGTTTAAAATAAACTGCTCACGCAATTTGAACATGTGCATTTTCTGATCAGCAAAGATGCCAATGTCTGTCTCACTACTCTCCTCTTTTGCAGCTCTGCCTGTGGGTGTGTAAAAGTCCCGGCACGCCCCTGCTATTAAGAGATCAATTTACATGAGTAGTAATGTAAACTCCTTTTGTTTATCCCACAATCGATAAAATGATTTAACAGTTGCGACTTTGGGGAGTTTTACAAGCCCGTCTCATTGTGTAAACTGCTCTGTGGTGTTTTAGTATCTGATAGGCCTTTGAACTCTTCGGTAATCAAACAGGACTTCCTGGATCATGGAGTGTTTCATTTTCTACCTGTAGCAACACACCACAGTGTATTTCTTACCATAGTGCTATATTTGTGGTTTCGCGCGCAGCCCAAATGAAGTGAGTCCGAGTTGAAGTACTTGTATTAGTATTGGCAGATTGAGCCACTTCATTCTTTCATGTTACTGAGTGTCTTGATACGCTGACCCGCCTGCCCTCAGCAACACCTGTAAATTATTGATTGGATCATAAAAAATCATGACCCAATCCCTGGAGCTCGTGATGAGTGGCGCATTACTATGTGCTGCAGCTCCGAACTGGAAATCTCCCGCTTTTTCCTCTTTCCTCTATCAATCAAGTCTGTCAGCCATTTCTCCGTCCCAACAATAAGGCTAATTCCTCCGGGCCCCCGCCAATCTGCGGCTATCGTAAATTCAGCTGGTGTTTAATTAAACACTGTGGCCCTGATGTCACAGCTGCAGGAGTGTCGATCATGATACACCATTGCATAAGGCATTGCCAGACTATTAACCCAATAGTTATGTGTGAGGCCCATATGTGCCTCCCTCTGTTCCTGACTCAATCAGCTCAAGCAGGTACAGATCCGTGGCCCCACTGGCCCCAGTTACGTCCACCTGAGATTGCTTCTGTACTATCTGAATCTGCTTCCTCTCTTGCCCTTCCAGCCATATGATTTCTGCATGAATACAGATGGCTTAAATCCGTGGCTGCATTCAGAGTGAGGTGGAAAAAAAAGGGAGTGGGGTTGCATTTGGTCACGGTTTTGTGTCGCTGATAGCTCATCTGTTTCTGGCTGTCTATCATCTGTGTGACTCGTTCTCTGTATCTCTGAACCCGTGTCTCATTCTCTGCCATGTCGCACTGCAATTAAATATTGTTTATCTCATGTGATCCTCTGTTTCCTCGGTCTCAGTACTGGTGTCATTGTGCTCTATTTCCTGCACATTCTGTATCACTGGAGGAAACATCTTATACGCTCCATTTGATTTACATAAAGCTTTGTGCTGACTCTCTTACAGAGAGAAATTCAACTTGTCTTATTTTTTGCACAGAACTAAATAAATAAAATGTTTATCCACCTACGTTGCTTTTCTTCTCAGTTTGTGGGAACCTGACATGCAGCAAGTGGCGTGTGGCATTTTATTTTCCGGACTCAAAAAGACAGAGGGCTGGTTGAAGTGCACAATTAAAGTAGCGCTTATTGGAAGAATGTGCAGCATTTAGAAGGGACATGAATTGCATTAAAATGTCGGAGAGAGAAAGGGGGGTGTAGTTCAGGTTGGGAGCACTGCCCACTCAATGGCCGTGAGAGAAGACCATCAATTCTCTCTATCCAATTAAGCAGGACTTTAAATCCATCAGCACACTTGAATCTGCGTGGCTGCTTCTGCACACTGCTCATGGCTCACATACGCTAATACAGAATTGTTCCACTAAGACACAAAAGGAAATCCAATGAAAAGTGTTTGAAGAGTAAAGTATATGCACAAGAACATTTACACATTCATATTCAGTTAGTCGGCTTGCAAAGCTAGCACGCTGTGATTTAAGCTCCTCTATGCTGCAAACTGAATGGAAAAAAAAGATTCCCCATATTCTTCAAAGCTTCCTCACTGACATTTACAAGAGATTCACTTTTAGAGAGTTTATCTTATGCGAAACATCAAGAGTCGGCGTGTTTGCATAATGAAATACTTTGCATTTAAAAATTCCATTTGAATAGGAAATACTTTATTTAGACAAGACACCAGAGGATATTGATCATGAAATATTACAGAAGCAATTTGTGTCCTTTACAGGATTTCTCTGTACCCAGTTTCTCCTGTTTTATGCTGTAAAACAATACAAAAAACAGTACAGCTCTGTTACCAACTATCTCCATCTGTGAATTCATGCAGTATTAATCCACAGGCCTTCAGCGCTCAGCTTTCCACATATTTTTTTCAGCTTTTGACTTTATCCTGCACAACTGGGAGTTTGGTACAGTAAGTAGAGAGTTCACACTTTTGCCCCTGGTGGTGGAAAAGGCACGTCTGGGCTCATGCACTTTTTCCTACATGCGTGCTACCAAAGGATTAATGTGTAAATTACACCTCTGCATAGCAGTGTAATGCAATTAGTCTGGTGGAGTGCCTGACCCCGCTGGGAGAGATAAACCAGTACAAGCTCCTTTTGTCTGTCAGCCGGCTTGGTGTAATATTGATACCGTCAGAGCTGTCTCAGACCATTGTTTTGGCTGACTGTGGCTGTTGCAATACTCAGGTTACACCATTGTGGCTGGGGCTTTGTAAACAGGCCGTCCCCAGTGTGTCGTCTAACCTGTGTTGCCGTGTCAGTCAGTCTAATCAGATACCAGAGCCTTTCCCCTCACCATCATGCTGAGCCAACGGCTGATAGAGCTTGTTGTTTGATTGCTGGGGGGGGTGTAATGCACTTGTCAGTCAGGAAAGTTGTAGGTGTGTATTTTACTTTGTTGAAATTCCTCAGCCTTTAACAATTGTCTAGAGAGATTTTCATAATCCCAATACTGCTCAGTTTCCTCTGAACCAAACCCAGTTTGCCGTTTTCAGACATAAACGCTGCAGACTTTCTCTTTCACATATAAAGAATGCAGCAGGGAAGACTTGAGTCGGATGCGTTCACAACTACAGTGAAATCTTCTGATCGTTCAAGCGAGTGGGGGGGCCGCACGATAAATTCTGCTGCAGAGAGAACACACTTTTATTTACAGCACATTGACATCTTTGTCTTTCCAAGTCATCAGTGTCCTAAGTCTGTGACACATCTTTTTCACCATGAGATATTTATAATTTTTTTTATTCAGACATCATCCAGAGTTTTTACAGGAAGGCTGGCAGGAGAAACTCCGGATAATTTCAGTGCAGGTCTTAAAGCTGCAGTAGCACCAGGTTTCAAGGAATCCAATTTCCCCAACAGCGCTACTCTTCTGGACTAAAAATGTCTAGATTCAGTTAGGATGTGTTTCCTGAAATGGAGGCTTGCACAATGGTTGACAATAATGAATCCCAATTTCCTATTTTAATGTTTCCTTAAGACATTTTTGTCCAAACGGAAAGTTTTAATTGAGTCATCGTTCCAGCTGAGTCAACCTGAACAGAAAATGATTGTATAACTGTGCTGTGAACTTCTTCAACTTCACACTCAACACCACTTGAGAAGTAACAGCGATTGGTTGATGATTCCTGTGGGCTTGTTGTAAAAACTACTCTTTCCCCCTATAGTCTGGCCTTTTGTGAATCTTGAAGGGGAATGAATAAAGCGGGTTCACTTTGAAAGATGAGGTCATTAGCAGAGATAATAGGACTTTGCTGTAACTATCTTCAAACTGGGATAACACATCAGATTTTAAAAGCTGATCTGCAGAACCATAAGTCACAAGCCTCATTTTCCTAGTCAGATTTCCTCCCGTCATCGCTGTAATTTTCATTCAAGGTCTAAATTTAACACACACCCCCGCCGCAGCCGTCTGAACCCCACAGTCTTTGACAGGATGAATAATATCTGCTTCCTGATGAAACATCTGACTTTCAAATTATTTCTGCTTTGAGATAATGGCAAGGTTGGTCATGCACTGAAAGCTGTAATGTGTCAATGGAAATGGTGTTCTACTCCGTCTCTCAGTGCGTGTGTGTGTGCGTGTGTGTGTGTGTGTGTGTGTGTGTGTGTGTGTGTCTTGGGGTTGAAGTGCAGTTTATAGTTCAGTGGTCTCTCTCTATATATATATGCAAATGTGAAAGGTGTGATGGCAGAGATCATCATGCAATGAGACAGATGTGAAAGCAACAAGGTTGTTCTCTGAGAAAGAGACACAACTTAACTGAATAAATAAACAGGGAAGAGAGCTGCAGTGTTCAGTCACATGTAAAGGTGTGTGTGTGTGTGTGTGTGTGTGTGTGTGTGTGTGTGTGTGTGTGTGTGTGTGTGTGTGTGTGTGTGTGTGTGTGTGTGTGTGTGTGTGTGTCTATACACAAGCTGAATATATTGGTCACATGTGCTGCCCAGAGCAGAGAGCAGAGACCTATGGCTCAAAAGTCATAAATTATTCTATCCACATATTAAACAATATGCTTTTTCTTTTTTTATGTTAAAAATAAATGTTTTTTTTATATAATAGCAGGGAATGTATCAATGATTAATGATTCAAACACATTATGAAACTAGAATGGCACTTAGAAGAGTGCCAAGGCCCAACAATCCCCTCACGAAAACCCCTTTCAAATTCACTAAATCCAAACTTTTATTTAGATTTTCCATAGATTTCGCACAATTACATATATATCATTCCCCCGAAACAGGCCAGATTTCACCAAGGGTCATGCTCCACCCCTTCATAAAATCATTTATCTGCCAATTGCTTGTCGGTGTCAGTGTTAAGATCGAGTCATTTCTGGACTCTAAATGCAGATACAGTCAGATGAATTGAAGTGTTTACTGTAGCTGAACAGGCCGACTGACTCAGGTCTGTGTTAACTGTGCAGCATAGGTTGATGATACAGGTATGACTGATGTGCAAGCACAGGGCTAATTAAGGTTTTCAAGACTGCAGGGAGACACCAGACCTTCCTCAGTGGAGAGACCGTCCAGCTCAGACTCATCTCCTTTAGAATTCAAAATGAGCAAGTTCAAATCGATAGTCCAAACAGAGCAGGAGGACACAGTGAGATCCGTTTGTACTTGAAACTAAAACATCCTGCTGATACCACCGGTTCAGCTGAGGATAAAGTTCAACACAAGTACACCTGCTGTGTGATAAAGTAACCTCAGCTCACTGATGAAAGGCTTTTTATTTAATGGGGGTGAAGCTTTTTGTAGATTTGAACTGCTTTGACTGCGGGAGTCAACATTTGAGACTGGGTCAGTGAACATCTGCTCAGAGGACCATTTTTATTAAGGTAGGTTTATTGCCTGTAGAGTTAATCATTGAAAATGAAAAAATAAATTATCAAAAATAATCAAAAATCTGAGAAATATTGAGGTGAGGGGCGAAACAGGGGTTAGTAAGAAGGTGCATGGTTTAAATCCTAGTTCAGATTGGGCTTTTCGGGGTGGACTTTGGGCATTATAATATATCTTCCTGTGTTTAGTCGAGTTTTATTCAGTTACTCCGGCTTCCTTCCACAGTCCAAACTCATGCAGGTTGGGGTTATGGTTTATAAGAGACACTAAATTGACTGTAAGAGAGAATGTGAGCATATTGTACGCTGGGGATTTGTCAAGGGTGTAACCCGCCTCTCACCCCATTGGCTCCACCACCCCACAAACATACAAGATAAGCATTATAGGTAATGGATGGATGAATGGATGATGTGAGGTGGGACACAAATCTCAATCAAAGCAGAATTTAAAAGTCACAACCTTGATATTTAAGATTAAGATTAAGAAACATATAGCTGATATTTAATTACCCACCTCAAACAATAATTACATATTTAGCTGGTATATCTACTTAAATCATATGATGGCCATGAATGGTTTTAACAATTCAGGAATTGTCACATGTTTAAATATTAACACTATTTAACATTATCACTATCCCACAGTCAGTGACAGTTATAAACGTCACCCCCCCCACTCTCTGTGTACCTGGGCGATGCCTGCCGCTGCCAAAGTCAGTGAGCGAAGTCCCTCACCTCAGCTGTACCTTCCCTCTTCCCCTCGTCAGACCCCCCGCAGCATGACCTCATCATATTCTGCATGGTGATTACATCTCAGATGCTTCACCATGTGTGTTGTGTAGTCACAGTGCCTCACAGTCCTCCCACACACATCGCATGCAACACAATGGCTGTTCTGAGAGCGGAAAAAGATACACACATGACTGCGTGGCTGCAGTCAGTCATCATTGAAGTCAGCACTGTTCAGAGGCTTACACGTTTAGTGAGCTGTAGTTCACATAAGACTGGTCCCCACTACACAGTGATACCTGGATCACAAACACACACACACACACACACACAAAAAGAGTGAGAGAGCTAGAGAGAGAGAGAGAGACAGAGATACAACACCATACCTCCATTACATTTCATGATTATGATTAACACTGAACGGGGCATCATTTAACCAGCAGAGGTGAAAAATTGAGTGAATTACCTCTGACTTTTAAGTCGACAATTTAAAACGATTGTAACTCTGCTCTTTTGACTAGTGAGAAGGTCAGGTCCCAGGCAGAGACCAGGAGACAAGGTGAAGACCACGCTGGGCCCGTGAGGGTGAGAGCCAACTGCCCCCGTTACGGCAAAAAGCAAAGCACAGCTCCCCAGAAAGGGCAGGGCGTGCCCTTGAGGTATCTGCGGATTCAGCTCCAGATGTAATGTGTTGGCTCTGTGATTACATTGTGCTTCTGTGTGATGCCACCAGTGAAGTCTGCAGCAGTTCAATCACACTGTAGAGCATTTATTTCACTGGTGCAGTTCATTTTGGCAGATGCGAACGATGCCATTTGAACTTGGGCACGAGAAAATGATCTCTTCCCTGGAAATATAGCACTTGGTCTTCATCCAAGCAAAGAGAGGAGTGGAAGCCAACTCAAGATACAGACTTTAACCTCTGCTAAGTGTTTTCTTTCTTTGTTTAACCTTGGATGACAAGAACAAATACAATGAAATTTATTTTCTATAGCTTAAATGACAAGAAATAGGGTTAGGGCCCTGCTCGGGGTTTGGGAGTCAGATGCTGATTTCTTTGCAGTCGGTGAGGTGAACAGTTCCAGTTAAGTAACAGGCCAGCAGACCTGGCTTATCAGGCCCATTCATCTTGTCATTACTACTGGTCATCCTGGGCTGTATGATAGATGAGGTGACAGAGACACAACATGACTTTCATCCTACCATTAATCACTAAGCTGGTATTTACACGCCAGGAGCTGTTAACACACAGAGAGAGGAGAGGAAGGGAGAGGGGGGGGGGGGTGAGACGGGGATTTCACACACTGCTTTAACCTGTTCTTAAAACAACACACACAAACACACACACAGGACCAAGGGGAAATATAGACCTGAAAGGGCTCTCTTTATATTTGCTCCGAACAGATCAACCTCAGAACCTAAAAAAATTGGAAGCTTTCATAAAGTTGTCACTTCACTGTCAAGCACATCTCATAAATAAGATTTCCTTTTCACACAGATGGATTGTAAATAACTGGACGTCTGTTATAGTTTATTTCATTTTGTGGCTCTGTGGCACAAATAAGACTTGCATACTGTGCGACATGTTTCACAAGTTTACTGCTGTAAGTAAATGACACCTGTCACCAGGGGTTTTCTTTGTTGACCCAAATATTCCCTATGAACCAACTTTATTAAAAATGTCAATGAATAAATGTCTATAATGTGTCTGTGTGGGACTGTGGCCTGTCTACAGCAACACTTAAGAGTTATATAGACACATGTTTGTCTTTGCTCAACACAAACCACATGCATGTACAATATTAACTGTACATACTGTTGGATTAGCACGGGAGGGGATGTTCTTTAGCGACACTGAACACATCTACACGCCTAGTTTGAATTAATCAAACATTTATATTGAAGTAGTCAAGAGTATGATATTGGATGTATGGTATAAATATAAGATGTGAATTCGGTTTAAGCAGTGAAATGAAATGCACTGTATGTTTTACTGAGGCCTACAACAAGTGCATTTATTTTCTCATATTTGCAAAGTAATTTTTAGGCATCTTCACTTGCTTGCTACACCAAAACTTGGACACAATAATCACCATCATCATATATTTTTTTAACATGGATATGGCCCCGATGTTCCCAATGAGTGTATGTACACAAAAAATAACTCAACACCACACTGACAGATTTTCACCAATTCAGTGTATGATGTTTACCTTTTGGAGGAATGTGGTTGTGTTGGGGACAACACGCATGTAGTAGACAACTACTTGCTGACTCATGGTAAAATCACTAACTACCGAGTTTATGCTGAATCCTGCCTTCCTGCCTAAAATGGTAAAATCTTAATTGATGATTAAACGGCCACCGACATGAGAAAGAAGGATATCTCCCGGTGCTGCTGATGATCAATCTGGCTTCACTCATGTATTTATGGATTGGCATGCTAATTCACCATTAAAAATAAATTGTGATCCATTCAGTAAAACAAGTATATCTATGGTTATAAGAACAGATGAAGGGACATTTAAGAAGACTCTTTATTTTGAAGATTATAGGCCTTTTGTATCCAGAAGGACAGTCATCTGTCTCTGCCAATTTAAATGTAGATGAGGGCATCAGTGAGACGTTTTTGAACAAATCTGACTATTAAAGTTTTACTGCATAAAATGTGATCCATCTGTCCTGTAACAACCACATTTTTGGAGTCATTTAAGCAAAGCGACAACCTGCCAACTCTGGCTTCTGGTAAAGACAAGAAAACAATGTAATATGTCTTGGGTCTCACAAACCAGTGAAGTCTCATGAGTTATTCATACTGTGATGAACATCTGGTCTCCCTCCTTGACAGCAGGCTAGGAGGTAATCCTGGCCACAAAATAGATCATTCCCAATATGGACTCCCAACATAGAGGCTAATTAAAGGTGATATTCAACCACCACTAGAGGGAATGGAGTGTTGATAACTAATCTCTCTTCATCAAATTGTGCTAATCTCTTGAGTTATAGGGACGCGATAGTCACATGAGGTCAAACTGAATCCAATAAAGGGAAAACAACTCTCTAGCTTCATGCATTGTGTTCCCATTAGCTGCTGCTCTCATGAGCTGTTTTCGGACATGACCAGTTAAACCAGGAAAATTGGCTACCCGCAGTTTTCCTTTTCACACAAGCACAACACAGCAGGAGGTTCTCTGCACAGATGCAGTTCACAACAACAAATCCTCCACACTGTTCAGACTATTCTTATCTCCACAAACTCTCTTGACATCTTCCTCGGTGACTGCTTTGCATGGAAGCACCTTTTCTGTCTGTTAGAAGCGCCATCAACCTCCAGACTCGCTTGCGGTGAATCCAGCGGTGGTTCATCTGCTGTGTTCACACATCGACTTTTTCTGGATTTCAACAGACTTTATATTTGACAGTGGCCTTCACACATGCACCTCCTCAGGAGAAAATACAGAGGAACTGCGGAGTTCAGTGCATGTCTGAGAGCAGCTATGATGAACAGCTGAAAGGTAACAATGACCTAATGCTTGATACCTGCCCTGAAGCTGGTATTGCCTTTGTTTGGATATTTGTCATTAAAGTCAATCATCATGACTAACTCTCTTGCAGGCAGGGTGGGACCTCCATTCGGCCTTCACAGTAGCTTTGTGTAGCTTACTCTTACTTACTCTATCTATGTATATCCGGTACCTGGGGAGGCTGAACAGTCAGTGATCAAAGCAGCGGACATGCCCACATCTGAGCAATGCTGTCATCCGACAAGGATCCGACAACATCAGCTGACTGTGAAATGCCATCCTTGTCAATAGGAATTAAAATCAAACGTTGAACCCAAAAACAAACAGAGTCACACACACTCGCAGCTCCAAAGGCTTCTCCTATAGCATATACTGGGGCTTTCGGACACGGTCTGACTTTCTATATGAGTCGGGAGGAGGCCTGTCAATCTTTGAACACTATGAATTCTGCTCCATCGTCTTGGGGCTGGGTTCACGGAATGCTTTTGGCTTGAAAGCGACTCTCACCACTCCCGCTCTTGTCTCTCCACATCCCTCACTGCCACAGCCGACAGGACACGGTCGACACCAAAGATAAAGGGTCACATTGGAGACGCTGCACTTAGACCGGGGAGTGAAATACACCACATTCCTCAAACTTCTGCGGAACTTGTGCATTTAAGAATAGTTCTGCACATCAAATTTCTCAGTTACCGATGAGAAATGACATCTTTATTGCTAGTGTCTGTCGCTCTCTCCCTGTTTGTCTTCATCTGTCTCTCTGTCGCCAACGCTGTCATTACCACGGTATATCTCTCTACCTTTCTTTCTCTCTCTCCCTCTGTATTTCCTACAGAATCAATAACTTCTAATAGGTTCAGGACATGATTGAGTATAGGCGTCAATTTTCCACAGGCTGGAAGAGAAGCGTATTAATCACTGAAAATGTCTTTTTATTATTTTGCACCGTAGAGCACTGTAGTCAGCCTCCGGCATAGGCTAAGTGAAGTAAGTGTGTGCGTGTGCATGTGTGTGTTTATGAGCCTTAGTATCAAATAACATCCTTAGCATAACTTATTAAATATTTAGGGCCTTGCTAGAGTAAATGTGCATTATTATTCCTGCAACAGAAATTACACATCAGCCTGAACTGGCTATTTTTTGGGTATAAGATTACTTTGGTCTGTATTTTTTTCACTATGTGGAAGAAAACTATAGGTGCGGTGGACTGTGAAGGTATTTATATATATGTGTGTATTTTCGATTTGTCACCTTTGCCACCTTGATGTGACTCATACAAGAAAACACTGCAGCCAACACGGAGCTCACAGCTCTTTGGTTGATGTTTGACCTCAACAGTACAAAATCTTTTCCTGGTTATTCACTGGGGAAAGAGTATCCTTGTGACCTTTATAATATGTTCTCTCTAAGCCATGTTTACAAGAGCACAGTGAGCTCCTACTGCTACTGAAGCCATACAGGGTTATCCTTATATAAGGGGAAATGTTTTTACAAGATCAATATATAGACAAGTTAAATGAAAGGAAAAACCTGAACGAATGACTAAAGAAACAAAGTCATACATCAATATTCAGTATCCAGATATGAACCCAGCTGAACACATTTAGCTCAATATGCCTACTTATACAGTCCGCCAACATCACCACAGCACCCAATTAAAGAATGTAGTTTGCTACCATGGTGCCATTTCTCCCATTAGACTTTTAGAAACCTATGCCAAGAAGTTGTTCTAGAGGCGCACAGATTTCCATCCCTTTCCCCCCCTATAATTTGTCTCTCTTACATGATGTGCATCGGTAGGCAAATTCAAACAAATAAAATAATCAATTCAATACTCAATTGAGCCTTTTTTATTTTTCCGTATTCATATCCTGGTATCGGTATTTGTCATTCACCAGTCACATTGTTTACATTTTTCTTTCTACCTGTCTAGGGACATTGGATGTAAATTCGCAAATTTACTAATTCCAGTAAATTAACATTTGGTATTTTATACTTATGTTTATATTAATGTGGTCTGTCCCCATTAAATTGACAAATACATCAAAACGTAATCATTCATTTGAAATGATGGATTTCTATTAAATAATGCATCACCAACATACACTTTGAAAGTTGATGAAATCCAATATTTAGTTTTTTGGGCCGCCCTGTGATTGTGTTTAGTTTTATAAATCTCCTCTATGCTTACATTGTGTCTCTGTCAACAGTAATTTCACAATCAGAGACAGACATTCCTGCCCTTCGAGTCACCGTCAGCACACAACCGGGAGAGAAATTGTCATTTTGAAGGGATATTTTGTCGACAGTGATGCCAGGGATCTCATTTCGGATCCAAAAAGTCAGCCAGATTCATTCCCCCCATGGGAAAAAGGGTTTCAGAGTCTGACTCGAGCATCTGACAGCAGCTCCAGTCTGGGCCCTTTGATTAAACAACTGTGTCTGTCTGCTCCAGCGGCCCCCCCGCTGCTGCTCCGAAACGTACAATGTGATCCTGTAAAATAAAACTCCAACGAGGATTTGCAGCAACTGCGATCGAGATGACGTCCACGAACACACGCACGACGACTCGCAAAGTGTTCAGACAGAGACGTAGAAGTGTGAATTAAATCGGCCCTCTCCGCAAATTGGCTTCACACTTGGCCAGAACACATGGCAGATGCGAAGTCAGAGGGTACTAACTGGCTCCTGCCAAGAATGCCCATTATCTGCTGGGCATGCATGCAGGGCACAAGGTTAAACTAACAGGCCTGCTTGTCCCAGCTCAAGACTCAACAAACACACATACACAGGCACGAATGCCTGAGGCTACAGCACGGCATTCTGTTCCTGGTCGAATGGAGAAAGCGTCATTTTGATGGATTCCAGCTTGTGGAAGGTTTGTATCGGTGGCCTCTGCATGTTTGCTCTCAACATGAGAGTGAGAGTGAAATAAAGAAAGATGCATACAGGGAGTTGCTGCTTGCATGTAAACAAATGCATTAGCGAGCTGTCTTTGGAGGATGGAGTGAGCCATGGCCACTATGGGATGCCTCCCTCCAGTGTTCTGCCTAACCACCTTCCCCTTTCACTCTTTCACTCCTCATTCAGGCAGCGCAAGATGGCCCATAATGGAATACTTAACAGACAGTGAGAGCCTTTATTGTTTTCCCTGTCATCTCTCATCCCAGTCACTGCACAGTCGCAGGCACAACTTCTAGCTCTGATAAAGTGCTGCTGTCCTTCTGTTCAGATGGCCATTTGACATTTTCTGCATTTCCACTCCGTTTTTTCTTTTTTTTTATATTCAATCCCCACCTCATAATCCCATTACTGTCAAAAGCCGGCTATGGGTCCCACAGTGTCTCGTGTTCTCATTTTTCTCCCTGACAATGAGAAGGGAATGAAATGAGCCTCACTCTGAGCTCGGGAGGGCAGGGCGAGGAGGAAGAGGAGGAGGGGCAGCGCAGAGGGAAGAGCAAAGATAAGGGTTTTTTCGTTTGAAAGGAAAGGTTTGTGAGCAGAGGAGACAACTCCGAAGAGGAAAACAGAAGAATAAGAGGAGAGAGGAGAGAGGAGCAGGCAGAGTTTCACCAGCTGAGGAGGCTGGTATCAAAAAAATCTGCCTTCCATCCACTGGTCACATAAACATTTGTATAAGTATTTAATTGAAACTAGGATATGTTGTGATTCACCGATTTCATAATGTTGCGGTTTCACAACAGTAAGAATTGTAAAGCTCCGACATCTAACTATGGTGTCCTGTCTCTCGCAAGTCACGTACTTTGTGTGTGCGCCATGCAGTGAAATCTCCTTGTGTCATTAATACTTGTTTTTGCCTCTTTGGTAGGACCCTTTTCCAATTCAACCACAGACCAAGTCAGGACCAGTAGACCTCATGGGGACCAAAGCCGGGTCCTCAAAAGGCTGAACATAATTTCTGGGATCATGCAGGTTAGGTTAAGGTTTAGTTTAGGCTAAGGGTCAATAGTTAAGGTTTGAGTAAGTCTCCAGGAAATCAATGTTAGTCATTGGAATGTACTCTGAAGTCAAGGAGACACAACAGATTTCAATGAAACTAGGTGGAGGTGTGGGACACGGGCAAAGAAAGAGCACATTACCAATCACGACAAAGGGGCGATTACACCCCCCCCCCACACTTTCTTTCTCTTTTTTGCCATTTTTATTTACCAGTGAATGATTCATGGGAATCTTAATGATCAGGCACATTAAGAGGACTGATATCTACGAGTGTTTGTAATTAATTGCACCTTTATTGAATTAAAGGGGGCTGTTGGGCCTTGGTGGAGGTAAGAGCTCGGCTAAGTGTGAGACTGTTTTAGCACCAATGAGGTTGATGTTCATCACACCAAACATTAAAAAAAACATACCCTAATGTGGTGTAGGTGTTCATTTAGAGCCTGGGAGCAGGCGAGAGAGGTTCAGGTGATTCCAGTCGTGCTGGGAGATAAATACAGCCCAGTGTCAGGGCTCATATATTATCTGCTTTGCTCTCTGGGTGAGGGCATTCATTTCTTTTCAGCCAATTGCAGAGGTTTATGCAGCCTCTCCAGTCTCAGCTCCCAGCCCCACCTCCAGGTACTCTGCAGTCTATTAGTTCACACAAGCCCTCCTCTAATCTCACTCTGCCCTGCTTGCACATGTTCAGCAGTACTTCATCATCATCCAAAGGACTTCACAGAAAAAAAAAGGCTGATAGTGAAGGATATCTTCATTTCTCATCAGCGTCACAGTGATGGGGCAAAGCACACAGGCATGCAAACGTTTCACCTTGGAGCTGACTTTAGTTACCATATTGCAACATTACCTCCTCACGCTGCAGCACTATAAAAGGCAGATGACACCACCCGGCGTGTGTTTGTGTGTGTGTTGACGTTTGTCGTTATCTCAAATTTTTAAACCGTTAATACCTGACAGTGATGCCTCGCTCTGCCATCAGCTTGTTTGCGGTGGAAAACATATTTAACACAGGAAATCTGATGCGCACACACCAGCCTCCTCTGTGTTATCTCTGGCATTACCTCAGAGACACCACCTATTACCGTACATCCAACCGACATAAACATAGCACGCCCATACACGCTCAGCTGTTCAGATGCACAGCCCGAGGCAGAGGCAGGGGGACAGACACGAGCGTGCTCTCATGAGAAACGAGCTATGTTATCTCTGTTATCTTCCTCGCCAGCTGGGCCCGGCAAGACACAATAAGGTTGTCACAACAATCAATGCATTTCCACAATTCACAGAGCTGATGGAGTGGATGTCAAAGTCTGTAACTTACTTTTTACATCGCGCTCCTCGGGGCAAAGAAACGTGCACAAGCAGTCAAACCTGCTTCGAAATTCCCAGAGCTATTCAATCAAAAGTCATTGTCTCTGTTATGAGGAAGGTCAGAAACACTAGAGGTCAAACCAGTGGGTGGATGTGTTGGGAGGAAACTTTATTGTTTCATTATGCTGCTTAGCAGCTTTAATTTGCAGGTGATGGAGCTTGTGTTGTGACACAACAATGTATCTCAGCCAGGGAGAAAAATGATAACTGAAGTTCTAAAGGTGTGTCTTGCATATTGAGTATCTCTTATAATGTACCCAGGGAATTTCAACAAGTTTCTTTGAAGAGCTGAAGTGAATTGTTGATTAATTGATCATCTAAATAATCTTAACAGTTTGAGTTATTTTTCAAGTAGACATATAAATTCTTGTCTAATTTCCACTTTTCAGTTGTGTAGATTTGATTTTCTTCGTCTAATGTAATAACAAATTTAGATGCAAATTGAATATCTGAGTTTTTGACTCTTGGTCAGACGTGTTACTTGATGACATAAACTTGAGCTGGTGACAGGTATTTCTCACTATTTTCAGACATTTACTACATTAAACGATTAATCACAGAAATGTTCATTAAGTGATAGTGAAAAACATAATTACCTACAAGGCAATTTCTGCAATATTTATGTCATTCAGAAATGTAAGTAGACGTAAGCAGCATTTGTCACCAACCAACCAAGGAAGATCAGTTTCTGATCAGTCTGATGATAATAATTTTGTATTGAGACCATAGACTGAAAACATGAACGACACTTACAGCACATTTTGTTAATTGCAATTCGAAAAAACATATGTTTTGTATGATGTCATTCATAAAAGTAGAATTACATTAATTGATTGATTTAAATATTTAATCTTCTTTTTTCTTTTCTTTTCATACCAAGATGGGCGATCCCACATGGAATTAAAGGACAAGTTAAACATGTTTTACACGGACACACAGCTTCAGCCATAGTTCTAATCATAAAAACGGGAGTTGGTGTGATTTACTGCACAGATTGTTTTCTTCTCTCCAGTTTCTCTAACCTTGACATCAGCAAAGACGGAGAGGGTATTGTATTGTAAACAGTCTCAGGGAATCTCTAGTACAGGTGATGTCAGGCTTGATTTACAGGGTTCACTGTGCACATATACCTGTGTTTGTGTAGGTGCGCAGTGTTTTATGCCATCAACATATGTCTGTGTTTGTATATATGAGTCTGTGTGTGTGTGTGTGTGTGCCAGGACAGGTGTGTGCCTTGTTTCCTAACAGAGCCATTGGACTTCAAAGTTTCCTGTCTTTATGAGTTTCGTGATTAAAGGCCCATGGCAGTGACGCTCTTTAAATCTCCCCTTCGGTTTTCGCTCTCAATGGTTTTCTCTAGTTTTATTTCACCCTTGTCCACAATGAGCCTGCACAAAAGCCTCAATGAAAGAGCCGAACTCGGGATCCTGCTCCGTCCCAAAAGACAACATCTTTGTACACAGATTAACAAGATGAAAACTGAGAGAAACATTATATTATGAAATGGTTAAAGGTTATTTTTAGAGTTGGATATAATACCATGATTTAGGAAGATAGTAGAAAGTCTAGGAAAAAGGAGATAACGAGAGAAAAGGCAGGAAAGTTGAATTAAAGTAAATTGGGGCCAGTCACATGTGTAGATAAAGATTGGTATCTTTCACTTGGATAATTGAATTTCCCAGAAACTTGTTTTATCCCCGGAGGAGAATAAAAGTAAAACCTGTGATTAAGTTGAAGGTGAATGTGGAACAATGGAAAATAACTTCTTTAATTAAGCAGTGCATTAGATTTAATTTAAATGGTATTATGGAGTATTCCCATGCTTCCTGAAGTGGGTTTGTGGGTTAATTGAAACAAACTCCTATAATTATTGGCATGGATGCATCTGGCTTCTCTTAAATGAAAGTACGGCTGCCACTAACGACTATTTTTCTATCGACTAATCGGACAACTATTTTATCGATTAGTCGATTAATCTAAACGACTAATTTTCCTCCAAAAAAATCAAATTGACCATTAATTTCAGTTAATTTTATTTTGACAACAACAAACTGTATGTCATCGTATAATGCAGCACAAAACAAAATGTAAAGAAAGGCTCAAATATTAAAGTGCAAAACTGTAGGTTTAAACTAGCAACTCCAACGTGATAAAAATAAATAAAAAAGAGGGCATATAAGTTCTATTTAACCCCTTATCAAAATAAAAAAGTTAGGTCTGCATATTAAACAAAGTGCAACATTTTTAAAGTATAAGAAACAATGGTGTCCAGCACAAAATCAAACTCAAACGTCAGTTAGACATGTGTGTTGTAATGTAACAATGTCAGCATGTCCACATGTCAGCATGTCCCCCCCCCGCGCGAACGGAGGCTTCCCCCCGCGGGCGCCGTAGCTGAGGTGACGCGAGTAGTACCCGACCCGCGCCGGGCCGCCGTCTATGGCAAGCCGAATTGTCATTTATCAACTACGTTTGACTATCCGGAATTAACATTGTAGATATCAACAACTTCTTTCTGACTAGTCGTAATTACATTTTGAATAGTTGGAATTTTCATTCAAGATATCTGTAATGTAATTGTGACTAGTCGAAACGACAGATAAAGATATCTGTAATTCAGTTTTGACTAGGCGAAACTGAATTACAGATATCTGCAATGACGTCACAGAAAACGACATTCAACTCGTCACACATCTTAAATGACAATTGCAGATATCTGTAATTCAGTTTTGACTAGGCAGAATTAAAGTTAAAGATATCTCAAACGTCATTTGAGTGCGAATTATTGGGCATGACGTTTTAGATATCCAGAAATACGTAATTTCCAATTGCCGCCATAATCAAAGAAGAAGTGGGAATAAGAAAGGAGCAGTCATGGCGTTGGCTGTAATCGAAAAAATCACCAGAAAATGCCATGAAATTGAACGAGCCCTCACACAGGGGATTTGTGGAGAGAGAGAACGTCGTTCGATTGAAAGCTGTGAAAGAAATCTCGGAAGAATTGAAGATTTGCTATCACCAGAGACCAACAACGAACTCAAAAGCAGTTTGGCTGAACTGAAAAATCTAGTAGTCACACATTTCCAGGCTGGGGAAGACCGAAGTTTCTCTGTCGGGCGCATTCGTTCAGGTGTGTCCGTTTATCACTGCATTCATATATTAGGCTATAATATGCATTAGTTCGCTACGTAAAATAGTTGTGGCGACATAGTGGCGATAGTGTTTCCTACGGACATGCAGGTGCACGGTTCAGACCACGTCTGATTGTTTGTGAAAATACAAAAACAAGTTGCATGGGTCAGAGTCATGGAGTTTGCTCTATCGCTCCTGCATGGGTGACCCGATAACCGAGTGGTTATGGATTTTGTACATTGGTCAATAAAAAATAAACAAACAAAAAAACGAGTGGCATAGCCTACCACATGGAGTGTGCGAAATACGGGGGGGTCGGGGGGGCTGGGCACCCCCCGACTATCCCCTATCCCATGAGACCCCCTGAAAGCCTCAAAAGCAAAATTTGAGAGGGGTCTCAAATTTCGTATATATATATATATATATATATATATATGTATATTATTGTCACTAATGGTAATTTCAATGTGTTTAAGCTCACCATGTCCAGTATTCAGAATTTTAAACATTTATTCACAAATATGTTCTATTTTTTGCCAAGCAGCCAGCCAGTCCTGTGCGCGTATGCAAATTAGCCATGTGCGCCAAACAGAAGACGTAATGTTGAGAAGTCACACTAAAGAAATAAAAAACAATTGCTACTGGACAAAAATAACTATCAAAATGAAAAAGAGTGGAAAGTCCGCACACTTGCTCCCGTTCAGTGTTTTTAATGATTTTTCACCGTTGTAAAAGGAAGTTTTGTCAAATGTTTATTTCAGTTTGCAAAATTGTTAAGTGTGTGCATGTGTTTGTCATGTAGCCTATTAGACTGATTATCTTGGCTTGCATCCATGAAATATTGTAATGTAATAGGCCTACTGCATGAGAAAATTTAGATCGATATGGCGCAACAATCGGGGGAGATGGGGACCCCCCGAATATTGATGGGTATTTCGCACACTGATCCATGTGCTTATTTCAGCAATCATTAAATGTATTGGTCTTACTGTTATGTCCACTGACTGGTCACAGCAATAAATACAGTATTTTTGCAAATCCTCAAGCCTCTCCACACCCAGGGTAGCCTATTGGCCTATTCATTAACAATATGCAATTTCAATGCATGTTTGAGAATTGGTATGCTGATATATTGGCCTACTTTAAAGTATAATTAATAAACAGTCCAATGCTGCCTCAACACTTAAACCTTGTTGACTTTTTCTTTTTGTAGGGAGAACAGGCCGACCAGCTATTGATGTTACCAGAGAACAGATAGAATTTCTGCTGGCGCAAGGCAATACAATTGCAAAAACTGCTGAAATACTTGGGTGTTCCTCATCATTTCTGTACAAGAAGTCAAAGTTGATGGGTATACCTGTCAGAAGTATGCGGCCTGCAATAGATGATGGTGGACTAGAACAACATGTGAGGCAACTTCAGGGCCAATATCCTAATTCTGGAAATGAGGTAATTGGTGGTCTTTATTTTTAGCCTGTATTTAATTCACATTTGTGTGCCATTGTTTTTTGAATATCAAGAAAATGTAGATCTTTTCTTAAATGTGTTTCAGATTATTCGAGCCCTGTTGCGCACACGGGGTGTCTTTGTTACACGGTCCAGAGTGCGTGAGATGTTGACACGGGTGAATCCAACTGCTGCTGCAAGGAGATGGAGCCGGACAGTTGCAAGACGTGTTTATCATGTACCTTACCCCAACAGTTTGTGGCACATTGATGGGAACATGCGTCTGATAAGGTTATTATTACCAGACTTGTCATACTTACTACCAGACTTGTCAATATATTCTTTTATATTTTGAAGAGAACTTCAGCAAGTGAAAAACTGGAGTTCACAGCTATATTGTTTCAAGACTACTGTCAATAGTATTATAATTTCAAGTAATCATTTTATTTGTTTTTCAACCTTTCTAGATGGGGCTTTGTCACTCATGGTGCAATTGATGGATACTCCCGTCTGATTACTTACCTCAGCTGCAGCACAGACAATCGTTCCACAACAGTGCTTTCTCAGTTTTTGAAAGCAACCTGCCTCTACGCCCTACCATCAAGAGTTAGATCTGACCATGGTGGTGAAAACATCCTTGTGGCTTTATTCATGCATCTAGTTCAAGGACTTGAACACAGAGGTTTCATAACCGGACGATCAGTTCACAATCAGAGAATTGAACGCCTTTGGCGTGATGTATTTTTGCATGTGTTGCAGCACTTTTACCATATGTTCTACTCCTTAGAGGATTCAGAGGTTCTAAACCCAGATAATGATGTCCACAGACTATCACTGCATATTGTTTATCTTCCGGAGATCCAGAAAAGACTGGAGCAGTTTAGACAGGCCTGGAACCTCCATCCGTTGAGAACAGAAAATAATCGCACACCAACTCAACTCTGGACAGAGGGCATGCTCAGAAATATTGCCACAGACAGCACAGCTGTCAACAATGTGTTTGGGGAAAATCCCTACAGCGACCAAAACATTGAGGCCATCCTAGCGCAGTACGGAATTCAAACACTGCCTACACTTGACGAGGAAGAGTTCCCAGCTGCAAGGGTAGAGCCACCTCAACTCATCCTCACTCGGCAACAACAGACATCTGTGCACAATGCAATCCAACACTTTTCTGATCTGAAGATTAAATATCAGGCTTGCTGTACTGCAATTGTCAGTATTTTGCAAACTGATCAGGTATAGTCCAATTCCAAGCCCAGAGACATTTTATTGGTTGCATACATTATCCAGGATGTAGCTAATGCCGGGTGTGCCAGTCAAGACATTGGAAGTAGCAACAAGTGTTGTCATATGTCATATTGTAGGCCTATTGTTGGTTGACAAGCGCCGACACGCCCTGCCTGACTCTGTTTAGGCTACTCTGTGTAGGGGGATGGGCTGTATAGTTGCGTTACTGCTCCCATTGTGCTTGGTCAACATTGTACAATAAATAAATATACATTTGATGTCTAACTAATTTGCATGTCCTGCCCACAGGTGCCCAAGAGGCTGGCATCATGCATGGTCATACGTCTTCAAAACAAACGGAACAAATGTGTATTATTGCAAACGCTTGATCTAAAGTGATAAAGTCTTGTTAGTCCGAGTATTGATCAAAAGTCCATGTTTGTGTGAGAATGTTTCCATTCTGCCTAGAAGCCATTTATTCTTATGTCTATTAGGCCTTCTGCTATTGGGATGCTGATTTAAAGGATTTGTTAAATTATAGGCCCTGCATATAAATACACTCAACAATGCATCATTGTAGCACTGACCACTTTATTGAGAGTGCAGCAAGTGGGGATGACCACAGTAAAGAGAACAACAAGTGCCACAGAGGCAAGGAGCACTTGTAAGATTTGGACATAGAAAATATTTAAAAGTGCATGAAATTGGACATAACATTAACAGAGTACCACATCATTAAAAGTGAAGGTGCAAGTGCACTTGGCACTTGATGGCAGCTGTGGTTGATGCCCAACTAACAGGCATTGTGGCCTGTGTCGTGGGCCCAGCATTGGCAGAGTGGCAGAGGGTGGGCACAAATCTTGTGATGGGGTTGTGATTAGAACAACAAGTGCCAAGTTAAAGAGCACTTGTAAAACTAGAATGTAGAAAACAATTGGGAACAATAGAGGCATGCCCTCTAACAACCTGCACTGAACAATTTTAAAAACAAACACGGTAACATTATGCAAGACCAAAGGTCGGCGCTTGCAAAATTCCCTCCATCATATGTTTTTTAAACCATTCATAAGAAGAGTGCAGCGGCAGGCGTAGTGTAACAATACACGTGTTTGCTTCAGGGAAGATTCGGTTCTCTTCATGAATGAACTGTATTTGAGGAGGGTGTGGAAATCCCAGTGGAGGGACTACAGAGGCTCCAGACGAAAATTCCAAAACCCTCTCAAGGGTGACTGGACTGCATTCTCCTTCTGTAACACAAGAAAGTGGTGTGAAACGGTGATTAAGTGATGCCTTTCACACCTTGATAGAATTGGAGAAAAGTTAATTTAAAATAAATCAAATGTTTTCACATACAATATTGTTACTGGTAGAATAATTAGTATACCTTCTATGTCAATCAACCAGTCACGCCAGAAGCAGATTGTCATATTTTCTCGGTTTCTCCGGTTGCTGCCCTGCGCTGAGAAGTCTGGAACAAATAACTTGCACAGGTCCTTCGCCTGAAGGGGAATTTCCTCATTGACAAAGAAGTTGAAGAACACGGCCGGATTCTCCCTCATCTCTTTGAGTAATCCAAGGGTTTTTAACCCATCAGCAAACCTATGAAAACATGTGACAGTGTGAGTTGTCCTGGGCTAGTGAGTTTAATTTCTCGGACAGACAAGACAGGTGAGGCAATTACTTACTGGTCCAGGGCAGTCGCCAATCTGCCGTTGACAAAGAAGTCAGCAGCTGACTGGACAAGGGAGTCCTTCTCTTCCAGGCTGGACACATGTCTCAAGGCACCTATAATACTGAGACTATCTGCTGCCTCTGTTATTGCATTGTTTGCCTCTCTGACTGTTGTTGCATCCTGTATCTAAAAAGAAAAGACAAATCGACAGAAAGAAAGACAAAAAGAAAGAAAAGACAGAATGAAAGATAGTGAGTGGCACATAAAGACAAGGATAATTAAAATGTGCAGGAGTCTACAAT
Source organism: Limanda limanda (assembly GCF_963576545.1). Classification (NCBI taxonomy): domain Eukaryota; kingdom Metazoa; phylum Chordata; class Actinopteri; order Pleuronectiformes; family Pleuronectidae; genus Limanda; species Limanda limanda. The sequence continues at coordinate 12,508,448 of NC_083645.1, read as the reverse complement.
CCAAACTCTGCCTACAAGGACACCTATCCTATATAAATTACATGTCAATAGTTGTACACTATGAAAGGAAGCATTTCATAAATAGAAAGTTAATAGAAAGCAACTGGAGGGCTGTGTCACAGTAGACTGTACATTCAATGTATAACACCTTTCTCCTTCTTACTTTCATCAACTGCTCCCTAAAAGTATGGTCGCCAACTTCATCGACCGTGGCCGGGGTCGTTTCTATTCCACAGATTTGCCGGAAAAGCCTTTCCGAGAAGAAATGCGGACCAACTCCTCCATGAATGATGCACACAGCTATCATTTTCCCCACCCAGGTGTACAGTTTACTCTGTAAAGCTAAAACGAACACGTAAAAAAACCACAATAAATCAAGACAGGAGAAATAAGGGAGTGCAATAATTTAAATAGGTTTCCGTGTATGCATTTCTAGAATTATGCCAGTTGAATGAAGACAGCCCCAAGAATTTGGGCTTCCTTACCTTGCGTATCAAGACGCAACTGCCGGTCTTTCTCATGTCCATCGAAGATGTTTGATTGGTGGACGGCCCTCATCAACAGCCTTAGGTACTCTCTGGTCGGGCCGCCTTCGTCAACTGCCCCTTCACCATTGTCATCTTCATCCACAAAGACAACATCCAGTCTTGCTTCAGGGTCGAAGGACTTCCGTTTAAACGCCCGCAGGCTACATGGTAAAACATTGTCCCTGCACACATTTATTTGGTTGCTTGTTGGAGAGAAGCAGTCATCTACTTTGCTGACCAGTTTTTTCAATATGGTCTGTAGATCAATCCTGCAACCAAAGAAGTTCATACATTTTATTCATATGCCAAATACGTACCATGTTTTCTAAGTTTTAACCACCTGCTTAAATGTTACAGGATATAGGCATCACACTGACTTTGGTTTAGTGCTAGTCCTTTTTATGGTATAGATACATACACCAAAAACATCAATGTCAAGTTAATGAGAAACACATACTCATCCACAGGTCCTCTAAGGTGATGTGTTGATACAGGAGACTGAGTTTGTGAAACCGTCTCCTCTTGTTCATCAAGATCAATGATTGGTTCCTGGACAGGTGAAGGAGGGAGTGATGGTTCTTCATCAGTCAGGATTTCTTGCGGTTGTGAGATCAGAGTGAGCGATGGCTGGATAGAGTTCTCAGATGGCAGAGGCTGGAGAGAGGGCTCAAACAGCAGTGAGTGGGTGGAGGTCACAGAGAGACTTGGCTGGGTTGAGGGCTCAGACTGGAGAGAGGGCACAGAGAGACTTTGCGGGGTTGAGGGCTCAGACTGGAGAGAGGGCACAGAGAGACTTTGCGGGGTTGAGGGCTCAGACAGCGACGACTGACCAGGAGATGTATGGTTTAGGGCATGAGCTCCATCATTTTGTTGACCTGAGAGAATTTCCTGAAGACAAACATACACAATACATGAGCTTGCACAAAACAAAACAATTTTCATTTGAGACAGGAAATACAATGCAATATACATTTACCTGTACATGGTGATTTGAAAACCAAAGTACGTAAAGAGTTGAGGATGGTTTTATGCCATGATCCATTATTGACCCGGCGGAACTGCTCTCAATTGATCTTGATGATGTGGCTTCTTGTACCACAAAGATTTCACTGGCACCATCATCTTGTCCCACAAAGTCAAACAAGGTCTAAAAATATGTGAAACAGTGTTACAGCAGTGACGTTTGACAACCCACTGTGACGACACTTGATATTTTCTCAAGCTGAACACACATCACCTGAATTGGCTCACACAAGCTGAATTTCCTCATGTTGAGGTGTCCATCTGGATATTTAAATTTGATCAACACCCCATCAGAGGGTACCTCACATGCAGATAGACGCTGATGTCTTGCTTCAATAGCCTGAAATGTTATTGGTCTCATTAAAAAGAAAATTCAAATTAATCTTCGGCTAGTTTATTCAAACGAATATTACAAACAAACCTTTTGACGCCTTTCCTCACAGGCCTGATAGGCTAGTTTCTTCCTCTCCTATTAAAAGACCACATTAAAATTATTTAGGCATTCTGTAATATCATGTAAAACATACAAAATAACAACTTGGAAATTTTACCTTCTCCTGATCCACCAACAAATTGTCATTATATTCCTGGTCTTGCTGGGCACGTATTGCTTGCCATTCTTGAAGAGCCTAAAGTAAAACATCAAAAATGGCATTTCTCACCAATCACCATCAAATAGGCCTACACATACTTAAAATAATAGATTCTTTAATGTCAAAATTTGTTACCCGATTTGCAACCACACTTTGAGCTTGGGTACTCTCAGCCAAAGGGGCGGTCTCATCTTGTACTGGAGCAATTGAGAGTGGTGGGAATGAAACCATGGATATGGCAGAGGATGTGGATGCCACCTGGCAGTACACAGAAAATCAAAACGTACAAAAACTGTTGGCCTGGGGAATGTAACTGCTCAGACATCACAGTATAATAAATACATATTAGAAAAAGACAAAAACACCGTTTATATCTGCCACTCATCAAGTGCATACTGATCTTAGATGTGCAATCATTTCAATATGGACCTGATCTGAAACCACATTTTCCTTAGCCACCTGTGAGGTCTCATCTGCTGCTGGAGCTGCAGAGAGTGGTGGGAATGAATTCTGGGACATGGCTGAGGGTGGTGAGGTTTCCTGAGGTCAGAGAGGGTAACTTCAGTTACAGGCAGACATTACAGTTAACACATTTGATTGTAGTACATTATTATTATTATTATAACTGTCAAGGTAAAAAAACATAAACAGCCTATTTCTAAGAACCTCAAAATAGGTTACAAAGGTGAAACTAACTTCAGCACTGTAGTATGATATAAATCCCTGTGTATATAATTCCATACCTGCAAGACAGTGGCTCGTGGCACGATGTAAAGTCTGCTTTTGCCAACAGCTGTTTTTAGTTCCCTCACAGAACGAACATTCAATATCTGGATTTTGCGTCCTTTGCCTGTTCTTGCCAATTCAAACCCAACCAAATTTAAGCTTATGTGAGGGTAGCTGTGACAAACAAAGCTGTTTAATTCCGCTAGACTCCAGTTCAACCCAATCTTCGAGTTTGTGCGGCTGTCTGCTGAATCTTGCACAGGTTTTCCTAAAAATGGAAATGTAAACATCAGTAAAATTGCTTCTAGTGGCAAAGTAACTCAGCCATTAGTTGCTAATACTATATTCCCGATATTTCAGGAATCCTCGCAAACTGTCCTTAGAGATCTTGCCCAGACTCCTACAATGTTCGCGAAGACAGTTTCAAAGACGATAAATTCCACAAATCAAGGCTTCCAAACTGTTGTCATATTTTCAGAGATAATCAGTGTTGCCAACCATTAAAGTAGACCTGTATGACTGTCACAGCTAACCTATGATAAGTTGTGCTTCTACAAAGTTTAAAGCTAAACAAAATTTGTATATGACTGAGATGAGGGAGCCTGGTTTCACTCCCAAGGGCATCACACAGTTGAGCCTCTGAGCATAATATGTGAAAGAACATTAACATATGATATATGGTGTAGCTGAGCCTCCGAATGCACCACCTAGAACCCACACTAACCATAACCACCATTGACTAACTTTAGATAGCTGATGCAAAATGATTCATTGGGAGATATTCCTCAACACTTTCAAAATGATGCCTTGGCATGAGAAAGTGTTGGAAGGGCATAGGTGTATTTATTAAAATGGCTACATGGAAACTTTTATGAAAATGCATTAAAGAGTAAACAGCTCTACAATATTTCTTTAAAACAAATGCTAAATGTATTTTAACATAATTAAATGTCTCCCAATACACAGTTTTACAAATGGGACCAGACAGGCTCAAGTTAGAATTAAAAAAGCTTGTTCCATAGTTTTCTTGGCAAGAAGGTTGGATAATAAGGTGTAAAAGTAAATAACACTCAATTCTTATGTGCTTCAATCTCACATTACCTAATCCAAGTTTAGCAAGTTCATCAAGTGTTTTTGTTGGGGGCAGAAAATCACTATCTGGCCCAGGAAGGAGGAAAAGCTTTGCTTGCCAAATAAGGTTTTCCCTGCGGCCACCAGATCCTCCTGTTAACACAAATACATAACTGTCAGTCACTCTTCGCTAAAATCTATATGAATAATATGGACAATAAGATACTAAATAAAACAAATAAAAAGTTCACATGAATGTACTGAGGGGTGTATGGCATGCAGGCAGAGAGGGACTGACCCTGTGATTCAGTGGGTGGTAAGGTGCTCTATTATAAAGGGCGTCATGGTTAGGCCTGTTTATACATAGCAGCAGGGTATTCTGAAAAACGGCGATATATAACCAGATTGGGAATCCCTGAGGTAGCAGCTGAATTAACGTTACACTTAAATACGTATGAGGCTGTGAATTATGCTGCAAATAACTTTATAGTAACGATAACGAAGCACGATAGTCAGTCCGGAAAAACAAGATAGGTTAACATATTAAACAGCTAACGTTACCTCGAACTTCTGCTAGCACATTCTGCTAGCTAGCAAATGGCCAAACTTACCCCGAACTCGTGGAACTTCCCGGCGAAATAGTCTTCTCGTTGAAGAAAGTAATCGGGAATCCTCATTGCTCGTTGCCAGCTCCTGCCTGGCACGGGCTGCAGCGTTAAAAAGACGGTTAAAAACCCCGACCCCCTCGACTGCCGGCTGCTGTGACATGGTACTAAACTGATCCGTGGACCGATGTAATCAGTGAACACAGGTGTATTGTGTGAATGATGATGAACGACAACGACCTGCTCCGCTCCCGTCTAAAGTGGGAGGCGGTCCTATAATTTGTCATTACAGATATCTGAAACGTAATTTCGCCTAGTCAAATCTCTAATTTAAGATATCTGTAATTCAATTTTGACTAGGCGGAATGAAAGTTACAGATATCTACAGCTTTAGATATCTCTAATCAAAATTAATTTCAAGATATCTATAACCTGATAATAGATATCTACAATTAAATTATGACTATTCCTAACTCCAGTTTGAGATATCTACAACGTCGTTTTGACTAGTCTTAACTCCAGTTAGAGATATCTACAATGTAATTTCGCCTAGTCAAAACTTAATTTAAGATATCTGAAAAGGGACATGTAGATATCTTGAATTGAGGTGAATTAAAGATATCTTGAACTGGAATTATGACTAGTCAGAATCAAATTGTAGATATCTCCAACTGGAATTACAGATATCTACAATTCAGTTGCAGATATCCGTAATTCACATAGTGGATATCCGCAATTGAATTGTAGATATCTGTAATGAGAAACCCCATAGACATGAATGGGAAAAATGACGTCATTTCTCCTAGGAGGAATGTCTTTGTGGATATCTGAAATGACAGTTGTGGATAGGAGGAATGTAGTTGCGGATATCCAAAATGTTCTCTTTGACTAGGCGAAACTGAATTGCAGATATCTGCAACACATATCCAGTCTAGCGAATTTATGTCAAATCGGCTTGCCATAGCCGTCCGCACCTGCGACGGACACCGGTCCGCGGTCCAAGAGAGAGGAAGCCCCCGCACCAGCGACGCCGTGAGGAGCCCCCCCCCCCCCCCCAAAAAAAAAAAAAACAACTTGAGGCGGGCCGCACACCAAGCCTCCGGCTGCGTGGAGGGGAGGGCGCCGGGGCGACTGCTCCCCCAGCCGCGGCATGCATAGTCTATGGCGGCATGTGCCCAGCGGTTTAAAAAAAAAATGCGTCGACGCATTTTATACGCGTCGACACATTTTCAGCGTCGACGTAATCGATGACGTCGACGAATCGCGGCAGCCCTATCTTTTCTCCAACACTTATATAGAAATGTATTATGCAGAGGCTGCAGAGTCCTGGGACTGCTGGGAAAATAAGCAAGACCAGAAGGCACAGCAATCCATAAGCTGTATTATTGGTTTTTAACTCTGATGTTCAGAGCCAGAGCACTAAGAACTGTATGGAAAAAGCTAGAACTGTATAAATCAGTGGAAGGTGAGGTGATGGAAATAACAATATACTCATGGTAGTAGGTGCACCACTGCTGATAGGCGCAAGTCCACATCAGAACATAGCAATGCTGCTGCAAATAACCACACAAAAATGTATTTATTTTGCAATTTTGAGATCTGAGCAAGAAAACTAGTGTCCTGTTTGGTCAAATTGTGTCTGTCCCATGTATAAAGTCACAGAGCAACATTTTATTCAAGGAAATGTGTAGTTGGAAGGTTATATATGTACTTTTGATTTGGTCTAAAATCATCCTTCACAGGTTACATTTGCCTGGTTCCTCAGCATTACACCCCCACAGTTTGAGGTTGATTGGATGAGCTGTTGTTGAAAAAACACTGACAGAAAGATTCCTCCATTCATTAACAGGACTTATGGTATTAAGTGTGTTTTCGAACACGCTGGTTGGTGTGTATCATCCAATCAACTCTCAAGGAGACATATGAAGCTCATACAGAGGTAAAAACTAAAAGCACCCTTTAAGCTTGTTTTAATCTATTGTTATCTATTTTAAACTCCACTTTCTATGATGTCACTGATGATGTAACTGCAGGACACCAATCTTGTAATCATCGGTTGGAGACATTATTCGAACAAAAGACGGGTCTGAGGACAGCAGAAAGGAAATAAATAACAGTCTTTTGCTTCATCGGTGCAATCACTCACCCACTCCAAGGTGGTTTCATGTGTAACACCATTTCTCTTCCCAGGAGTCTTGGTGAGTAGTTTGAGTAAAGTTTGAGATGGATGCCATGGAGTTTAAAAATGTGGTTAATTTTTCCTTTCTTTTAGTGAGACACAACAGTTGTAGGTAAGGAGGAGTGCGCTGTGCTGTCTGTTCCCGCCTTCACATTTCTAAACTCACTATGGACCTTGTGTCTCGGTTTAAGCTGCCAAGATGCTTAAAACAAAGCTTCTGGGTTCTGCCTCCAGAAAGAACAGAGGAGAGATAATGTGAGAGGTCCTGGTCTCTGAGGTGTTCAGGCTCCTCGCTGTTTGTTTCTTTGCTGTTGCTATTGGATATAAGTACTTCTATCTTCACCTCATTATTATACGACAGCTTTTTGGATCTTAGCCTGGGCCTATGATGGTAAACAACATATAGACCTGTGTGTTCTTTTTATATCTAGCGGAATTTAGTTAGAAGTCTGTCACCTATTTGCAATTCACTGCTATTAAGCGTAGTTTGATCCAATTATCGGCACAGCGATGTAAACAGCGATGTTGACAGGAAGACAGCAGAAGTCTTGAAGCCTCTCTCTGTGTCTATAACACAAACAAGCACACTGAGCACAAATACACACAGGCAAACACTACACGGTAATACAACAACAATCTGTATCTTACTTCCTGCTGTATTGAATCTAAGTGAGTTCTGACACCTGCTGCATGTTTGCTTCGCTCCAAATTAGCAGCTACACTGAAACAGTCACAATGTTGAACCTGCCCCTGAGTTTTATACACTGACAACGTACACAGTAAAGTCCTCATTTGTCAAAATGTGCAGCAGTGCGTGATTTTCCACCACAATAAAAAGATCTGGGGAAACAAGAAAATGGCTAAAAACAAACAAATTAAATGAAGCATAAAGGCATCAATTCTGAGCCTGCATCGTTGCTTTTGTTTTGATTCTTTTTTTTTGTGTGCTTTTTTTTAGCTGTGAATCGAAGCTGCTTGACAACACCAGAACGATGCAATACTGTGTTTGAGGAGAGGAGGAGATGTGCCCTAAACACCACTTAGCAATAAGGTCACCTTCCATTTTCATTACAATATAAGGCAAGTGTGTGCCAGACAGAGCTGCCGGCTTTTACACTGCGAGGTCATTAACAGCAGGACTGACGGTCAGATAATTTAACAGAGAGAAAAACAATGCAGAGCCGCAGACTCTCTGTGAGGGTTTCTGCAGGTTTAAGATACCGGCCGGCGAGCTAACCGGGCCGGTGGAGCCAGGCCGTGTAGCGAGCCTTTACGTCAATTCTGGTCGCAATCCCATTCTAGCATTTAGCGTATCGTTTCTGACATAGAGGAACCACAACAAATCGCGGGAGTTGTTTTTTTCCAGAGTTTTTGGGACGGAAGACATGCTAGATACCCAAATTAAACGTGTAGAAGCAATACAAAAGTGGAATTTTCATTATATGTGCCCTTTAAGACTTTTAAGAACATAATGTATGACATTTACAAATGTCGGATATGAAGGAATATCTCAGTCCTAGAATTAGTCACACTTTCCTTTGAGGATAAAATGAGAGAGTTACTCTCAGCAGGTATCCATACTCTTATCGAACCCACAGCCAAGCTCATAGTAGTTCACTTGCATGTTGGTTGTGTTTGTGGATTTATTACATCGTGCTAATATTTGTATTATTGCGACAGTACTCCAACTAACTGAGACATTTCAAATTATGGATTCTGACAAAACTTTTCTCTAAAAAATGTAATCCGGTTACCCTAACCATAACCATAAGTGTGAATGAAGTATAGTTAAATTAAAGTTAACATATTAAAGATGTACCTAAACATTATATTTGAACATATTTAAGAAATTTGAAGGCTTAACATTCTGATTACACAATTTCGGACATTTAAAGAATTGGTCAGATTCCACTGATACTCAACAGCTCTTGCTTGGAAGTGCGTTGACGTTATCACTATTACATAAATAAACATCTATTGGGATATTTATATGAATTGTTTTTGGTCTGAACACGATTTCTCATTGAGTGACACACTTGGATGTCATCAATCATTCTGTAATGTCATCAATGTCAGTACTGTTCAGGTATACACAGGGTACTCACAAGTACAAAACCACTAAAGAGCCTGTGTAGTTTGGACAATTGGCACCAGATTCAGCTCTGAAAGATGAAGTAAACTGGAAGGTAAATCTTACAGCTGTACAGTTGTGGACAGATACTGACTAAAGACTATATGCGTTTTCTGGAAATCTGACAAGCTTTAAACCTGAGCACTTTGAGCTGTGTGTCCAGGCAGCCAGAAAATGTTTCTCTATCTTGAGAAACGCCAAATGAACAGGCAGAAGACAAGTTTTACAGATGAGCCACTGACTTCACTGTAACTTAGTTTTTTCTCTGCTCATTTCACATAAATGAGCCGTCATCTGGCTCCTCCGCAGGCTGCCAGGGAGGAGTATGGATGACACAGGTATTTTCTGAAATATAATTCCTTGTCTGGTTTAAGTATATTGCTTTTGCGGCAGTGCTGACTTTGCAAACTCCAATTTATTGCCACCACACATGGTCTGCATAAACTAGAACCCTTTATTGCCCATTCAACTCGCCAGTTATTTCCTCTTACGAGAATTTTTCACCTCCGGCGAGCCAAACTGCTCAGGCAGTGAGAATAGGAAACACTCCAAAAGAAGAATTGGATTAACAATAGCTCGTGAAACTTATAGGAGTGAGCGAACGGTCAAAAGGAAATGGGAGTTCTCCAGCAAACAGACACTCCTTGGATAGTTGCCTCGGGGACGGAAGGCTATGTTTTCCTCTGTGGCACCGTTTGTTCAGTCACAGTGATAACTCAGAAAGTTTCAATCCTATTAAATTTCTAAAAAATTCTTAGGGTAAGGGTCAGGAGCCATACTGTTTTAAATCTGTCAAAGGTTAAGGTCAAAGCACGGCATCAAAGGTTTACTCCAGACTGTATATTGCAAACAGTGAAAGGAATAAAACCTTTTGGATTTTGACTAAACCTTGTTTGCAGCCTTAAGGGACTGAGAGACACATTTCTACGATACAAATTGCAAGATCCATTGAAAAACAAACATGGCTGATATGGAAAAAATATATTCCCAAAGGGCGGGGCTTGGCTATAACTGATACTTTGTCTAATCACAGATCCTGGCTAGTATCTTCAGTCCTCAGTTGGCAATACACCTACCAAAGCTTAGCAGCCTAACCCATAGGTAACGCCACAAATACCTCAAAACTCTTAAGTGTGATAGCTCCGGTATTAGGGCTGCAACTAACGACTATTCTGATAGTCGATTAGTCACCAATTATTGAAACGATTAATCGACTAATCGGATTATGAATGACACAAATTCTCAATTGCTCTTATTTAGCAAGCAGCTTTTAAATTTAGCTTGAGGTTGTTCGAGGCATGTGATGACTGAAAATAAAGGCAATAAATATTGATACTTCATTAAAAAAAAATGTCTTTTAATAAACTTTGTTTCATATAAGGGTACTGTTGACACAAAAGCAAAGACAAATCAAGTTTTTGTCCATTTAAAAGCAAGGACAGGCAAAGTGCTAATAAAACAAATAAATTAAAAATCAAGTATTCATTTTTCCTGTTAACAAAAATGACAGGGAAAGTAACAGCAATAAAAACATCAACAAACGAAACTACAGTCTTCTGACTAAATAATTGTGATTAAAACAAGACGTTTGTCAGGCAATAGGATAACATAACGCTTTTAAACTCGTTAATAAAAAGTTTAAACCATATTTTTGTAATGGATGCTAGAATCCTGCGAGCAGGTATAAACGTGTATATATAACATCTGACAGAGGCGAGTCCGCATCGTCTCCGTTACGATGTCACACGTGCCTCCTCCTCCTCACATGCGCGTGTCCTGCTTCCATGGAGAGCAGGTCGGCCGCACAAATACTGCAGGTAGTTTTTCTCGGGCTGTTACGGGTGAAGTTCTCCCGAACTTTTTACTTCCTGGTGCGCGACTGCGCGCGGCAGCGGACGCCGACATTGGTCCATGTTTCGTCGATCTATTTCGACCTCCCTCAGACCGTCACCACGGTCTTAACACGAATGATGTCCTCATCTCCCTATCCTCGAGACCAAATATCAACAATGTCACGTGAGTGACCTTAAGGGGGCTGGGCTCACCGCCCATAAAGCTCCCTGGTGAGCGCGGCCGCCTCCTCTTTTCTTCACTCGCCTCATCCGAGACCGACAGGTAAGATATTTTGGGACTCCACTTTTATCAATCCGACACTTTTGTGCAGGCGCCTTGTGTCCCTGAGGATTGTTTGTGGTTTTCCCCTTCTCTAAAAGTGAGGCAGAGGGCTAAACTGCATGTGTTAAGCTCTGCTCTTTGTTTCAGGCAGCTTAATTAGCTGCACCTGGTACTAACTACTCATGTTCACAGCTTTGGGTAAGTGTTGTTTATCTCGTGCTGTTTGTGTCCATACAGAGTTTGTTCTCTTACAGGAGTGAGTAGAAAAGTTGGGAAGCTTAATCAATAAATAATCTATCCCTTAAAACTGATTTGGATCGGGGGTGCCCCTCTTCACCCCGTAACTCGCTGTCCGCAGGGAGTGGGGTTTTCTCCAACTCCCCCTCGTGCGTTCGCGCACAGTGAGTGGAGGTGAGTTAAAGCCAACCTTTTCACGTTTATTTGCCTTTCAAAAATGAATAAATAAACCGTGTTTGAGGCCAGGTAGTGTCCCCTTTTCACCTCTGTGCGCAGCAGGTGGGATTGTTTACCTGTGTTCCCTGTATAAAATACAGTTGGTTATTGGTTATCACCCTTTGTAGGTGCTATTTTGTTTCCCTTAAAGCCCTGTTCGCAGTGGCTGGGATGTTGTTCTCTCTCCACCCCCCCACCCCCCTTGTTTTCTGCCATTGCAGGCATACAGTGGGCATTTTCAGGTGAATTAGTTATTTCACCCCTTCCTTCGTTTTATGGGATATTGGCCAGCTTTGATTAGCCTGTTTATAAGATCCCCTTTACCAGCTATCCGTAGCTGCTGGGCGCTATTGTTTATATATTTATTCTTAAATCACAAAAGTAACACAGAAATGTCCTCACATTTGTGCCATTATTGCCGGGGTATCATGGATCCCCGAGATGGCCGCCGTGAATGCCTGACTTGTTTGGGCATGGCACATTTAATGGATGATATTGAGAACCCCTGTGTGGCAGCAGTGGAACTGCCTGTGGAGGAGCGTGTTAAAAGAGCCAGATGGGTGGAGCAGTCTGTTCGTGCTGGGGCCGTGCAGCCTCTACCAGCCAAACTAAATGAAAGGGGACACACCTCAAGGAAAGCCCCCCGAAAACGTGGGCATGAGCACACCCCTGTTCGCAGGCGGGACTCAAGAGAGACACAGGCTCCAAAACCTTCACAGAACCCAGCTGGTCAGCATGATGACACTCAGCTGCAAATCCTAGCGGCCATACGTGGTCTGTCAGACAGGTTGGGTAGAGTTGAGGCCCAGTACCCGGCCACAACAGCTAGGGCATCGAGGCATGGGCACTCCTCCCCGGACAGGTTACCCTCCTATCAGGAGGAGAATGTGGTTCACCCTGACATTCTCTCTCTCTATGCTCAAAATTCCCTTTTTGGAAGTGATGGGCAGTCTGAGGGTGCTGCTGGGCTAAAACAGCCTAAATCCACACAATGTGAGGGGGCGTCCAACCTCAGCAACATGGGTGAAAGTGAGCCTTCACCCATGGACGTCATCTCAAAGGTTTCAAGTGCGGCAAAAATTGTGGGGCTCAATGTTCCAACTGAGGCTCCTGCTCCAATGGATGGGATTTGGGCCGGCATCACTCAGACCCAGCAATCAGTTACTGTACCTGTGGCTGGTGACTATTTGCACATGCTCAGGAAAGCATGGAACATCCCAAGTGGGGCACCTCAGTTCAATGCAGGTTGCCGGAGACTGACTAAGAATCAGTATGCTCCTGAAACAGGTATGGGGGATATGCCTCCAGTTGAGCGGGAGATGGCAGCCTTAACATCTCTGGGTCCAGAGCGGGTAACCACCAATCCACGCTGTCCCCTGAAAGAGTGTGATAAGTCAGACCGACTGGTGTCTCGGACTTATAATGCAGCCACACGAGCAGCCCGCTCGGGCAATGCACTCGCCATTTTATTGGCAGCTCTTAGGAGAACAGCCAACCCAGAGGACCAGGACACCATGAGCCTGATAGACTCTGCCCTGGTCACTCATTCCCAGCTAACAAGGGACATTGGTGCAGCTATGTCATCTGCCATGATAGCTCGGAGGCAGATCTGGTTGGCACAGACAACTCTGCTTGAATTCCCTTACAATGTCTGCATCCCTCACATCTCAGAGGGTGAGGAAGATTCTAGCCTTCCGGGAACGATTCCGTCTCGGCAGGCAGCTACAATTTATCAGCTTTCAGAGGATGCTGGGGATGATTTCAGCCGCAGCAGCTGTTGTTCCTCTGGGCCTCCTCAGGGCCAGGCCAATTCAGAGGTGGCTGAATGCCTTCAAGCTCGACCCGACGTTGGACAGACACGTGAAACTTCGTGTGACACGCACATGTCTCCAAGCCTTACGCCTATGGGCAGACCGGGTGCTCTTGCTCCAAGGAGTCCCCCTTGGGAACATTCCCTCGAGGAGGACAGTGGTGACGACAGATGCTTCCCTCACAGGTTGGGGAGCAGTCTGGGAAGGCAGAATGGTGCGTGGCCCGTGGATACCCCCTTGGGGTGGCGAACACATCAATGTTCTGGAGTTGAGAGCGGTTCACCTTGCTCTGAAGGCTCTCCTTTCCTCCATCCAGGGCAGGCATGTCTTGATAAGGACAGACAGCACTTCAACTGTGTATCATATAAATCACCAGGGAGGCACAAGGTCCCTGCGTTGCCTCCAGGTGGCACAGAAACTTCTGTTTTGGGCTTTTCAGCATCTGGCTTCACTCAAAGCAATCTTTATCCCAGGGATTGTAAATCGAGCAGCAGACCTCTTGTCCAGGACTGGTCCTCTCCCAGGAGAATGGAGACTTCATCCAGAGGTTGTATCCCTCCTATGGAGTCGGTTTGGCACGGCTCAGGCCGATCTATTCGCATCAGCAGAGACAACCCACTGCAGGATGTGGTTCTCTCTGAAAAACCAGGGAGGTCCCCTAGGTCTAGATGCACTATCTCAAGAATGGCCGGAAGGGTTGTTGTACGCTTTTCCTCCATTCCCTCTGATTCCCCAGGTACTCAACCGGGTTGCCTCGGGCCACTACGAGGTGCTGTTAATAGCCCCCAGGTGGCCAGGGAGGCATTGGTTCCCAACGCTCCTTCGCCTGGTTCACGGTCAACCATGGGCCCCTGCAGACCTCCTCTCACAGGCAGAAGCTCAGATATGGCACCCCAGATCAGACATTCTGCAGCTTTGGGCTTGGCCCCTTCTCAGTACCTCTCTCAAAGGTTAGATGAGGCTGTCCTGAGGACCATAGACAATGCCCGGGCTCCCTCCACTCGGGCTAACTATGGCCATAAATGGAGTGTGTTTTCTACATGGTGTCGCAACAGACAGGAAAATCCAGCCGCTTGTCCTATTGAGCTGATTCTCCGTTTCCTTCAGTCACTTTTGGACTCTAACAGGGCACCTAGCACCATTAAGGTAGACACTGCCGCAATCTCTTTCTTCCATGAGACAGTGGGAGATGCTACAGTTGGTAGACACCCTCTAGTGTCTCAGTTCATTAAAGGAGAACACCGCCTGCGACCAAGCAGGGCTCCCAGGGCTCCATCGTGGCAACTCCCCTTGGTATTACGGTCCCTGATGCAGTCTCCCTTTGAACCCATAGGGCAATCCAGCCATAAGTCTCTATCTTACAAAACAGCTTTCCTCCTGGCTATATGCTCTGCCAAAAGGGTGAGTGAATTGCATGCTCTGTCTATAAGTGACGATTGTCTAAGATGAAGGGCAGGTGACTCAGGTGTGTCTCTCTGGCCAAACCCCTCGTTTTTGCCTAAGGTCATAAACCATCAGACGGTAAATCAGGTGATCGAGATCAGCACTTTTCAACCTGATCCGGCTCTACTACAGGAGGAAGCCGGCCTGCCTATGTTGTGCCCAGTAAGGGCACTGAAGGCTTATATTGCACGCACAAAGTCTCTGAGGGGCTCATACTCTCAGTTATTTGTCTGTTTTGGGGGTAAAAAAGTCGGCCACCCTGTGTCTAAACAGTGTTTGTCCCATTGGATCGTTAATACTATCGCTGAGGCCTATTCTGGACAGAACATACCAGTCCCAGATTCCTTGGTAGCTCATTCCACCAGGAGTATGGCCACTTCCTGGGCTGCTTTAAAGGGGGTCCCTCTTTCAGAAATATGTGCAGCAGCAACATGGAGTGCTCCCTGCACATTCTCTAGATTCTACAGGGTCAATGTGGCTTCCCCCACACCATTGGCTTCCGCAGTGCTGCTCTCAGCTGCTGGGCGAGGATGTGAGGCGGTAGAGTCCTCCGTTCTTCGCGACCCTGATGATACTAGTCATCCGTGTTAAGACCGTGGTGACGGTCTGAGGGAGGTCGAAATAGATCGTAAGTTATGACCATAACTATGGATCTATGAGACCGACCGATGACCGTCACCCTCTTTTGTCACTCAGAACGGGCTGAGGCGTTCAGACAAGGAGGAGGCGGCCGCGCTCACCGGGGAGCTTTATGGGCGGTGAGCCCAGCCCCCTTAAGGTCACTCACGTGACATTGTTGATATTTGGTCTCGAGGATAGGGAGATGAGGACATCATTCGTGTTAAGACCGTGGTGACGGTCATCGGTCGGTCTCATAGATCCATAGTTATGGTCATAACTTACGCTATTGCACATGCGCGACTTTCAGAGATAGGAAGGAAGCGAGATGGCTCACTCCTCGGGTACTTCCATCAGCTAAACGCCGTTTAGTTCCGCTGCGCGGCACGAGAAACACGCGCTATGACGTCACCAACGAATCATCGACGGGTAAATTCGTCGGTGACTTGCTGATCGTGGATTTAATTTATTCCCATTGAGCTGCTTCCTTGTGACGTGCGTACAGAGGTAAGAACCCATGTATTGCTGCTTGCAACGATAATAAAACATGTTTTTCTGCAGCATTGATGTTAATAGCTACAAATAATTACATTATGCTAATCTGCTGCTACAATCTCAATCAATTAAGTATTATTCTGTTGTGCTGCAAACCTCTTATGAATTAGTAAATAATTTCCTAACTTTTCAACAAGTAACATCCACCTGTGCTTTACAGTTAAAATGTATTTGTTAATTATCAGTATAGCATATATATTTATTATTTTATTCTGCATGCAGCGCATGTGTCGCATCTCTTATAGTTTAAAAGGCCTTTGTTTCGGGGGTTTCATGCTATGGCAATGAGCAGGATACGAATGATTGTTTCTCTATCAAATCTTTGTCTTGAATTGGATTTCTTTTTAGAATGATGCCAAGAAAGATGATGTTATATAATAGGAAAAAAACATTTATAAAGCATTGCATATTTGCTTTATAATTTGCTTGCACTTAGACAAAAGCATATGTTTCAGAGGGATGCTGCTGAGGAGCAGCAGCACGAGAGATTCATAAATGAATAAATAAACATTTTGACACTGCTGACTTATTCATGCTGAGCTTTCAGTCTCTGAAATATACTCTGGATTTTCACATGCCACTGAGAATCCTTGAAAGCCAAATGTGCAAATCAAATAGCTCCATGAAAAATGAATCCCTGTCTCTTTCTCCCTCTCTAAGAATAACAGAGTGAACGGAGTGGTCTCTGATTGAAGAACACACACATTACACACACATTTAAAAGGGGTCATTGTCTTTATACTCTTTCTTTCAAAGTGGAAGTTGGTCATTAAAATTAGCCTTAGACTTCATTTGGATTATTATTATAGTCACTTCCCTTTTCCACAAGCTTGTTGCAGCTCATGCAATGTTTACAAACCCAGCTAAAACACTTTTAGACTTAATCTGCTACATACAACATGAACAGGCATTGTTTATAATGTCATGCATTCCCCTTCAGTGATTAATAATACAAAATATAAACATGCACATTAGAGTCAGCCTCAGGGAAAGCGCTCTCATTTTTGTCATGTTTTTCATACATGTTTTAACCACAGCTGCAAACACCAAGATCCATCGATAACAACAAAGAGGAAAAAACAAAGAAAACTAGAACAAAATTGGTTCGGCTGTTATCTGAGAGTGTCTTTGGCAAACCAGTGTTCTGCTCTTTTTAACTAATTGACTGAGATGAACCTGTGGCTTGGTTTCAGACTTATATGTATGAAACCTTCTCAAACGAATTGTTTCTATACAAAAACATTCCCTTAGCCTCAGTGACCCCTGAGATTCATAGACGTGCATTTAAAGCAAAGGAATAGCAAAGCTTACATGTTGACTGCAAAACAAAACGTTAAAAAAAATCACATAAACATAAAACTGATGGAGTGTAGGAAACCTGATTGCCCCAAACCATCAATTTCATCACCAAGGTCAAACAAGGGAAGAGGCAAGGAAGAGTCGGAGCCGCAAAGGACGATGATGCACATGCAATGGAGTTGGAGCAGCACTCTTACACACAGCAGTTACTCCCACTCAAAACAAACAAGCACGCACATTAATGAAAAAAACGTAAACTGGGAGCGCTCAACACAAACCAAACTCTTGTCTATAGACACCCGACAAAGTGATTCTCCCTCTTATCACAACAGGGAGCCTGCTCCAAAGGAAATCAGCGTTGAAAGACAAATTGTGCCGCTTTATTTTTCTCTTTGCTGGCTCATGTAAGTAGTTGCAGTCAGAGGGAATGGGTGAATGGGATACATGTCCATAATGGAGGGACACGTTTTATATTTTCTTTTATATTTCATATATGTTAGACATGGTTAAAGGAATCATTTTGTTATGAAGCTCAAAATAATCAATTTTAAAGAGCAAAGAAAGTTGAATCTACTGAAGCCATATCTCACCAAAATTCATACTTATCCTCAAGAAGATATATAGTTGTACCAAGAACAATCTGACCTTTCTAAAAAAAGGATGAGTGATCCTTGGAAGAAATCGTCAAATATCAGAGACGCCATCTGCATCTAAAGCTACACTGGGGCTCAACATGCACAGAGATCGGAATAAAAGAAATGGACAAAGGGGAAACCGGCGGCTGCAGATTTAAGTGATGAAATTTAGATTTAAAATACTATGATAATGATTTATTATATAACTGGCATTTTAAAATAGATATATGAACAATTAAGAGGACACAGGATACACTGACTATGTTTACATGGAAACCAATATTCTGACTGTTGACCTTATTCTCAGAAGGACATTATTTTAATTATGGTGTTTGCATGAGTTGCTACTTGAATATTCCATTAATTTTTACATGCTACATATTACACAGCATCCCCTGATAATGGTTCATATCATTAGGGCAACTAGACCAATACATAAAAGCCCAACCCTGTATAGTTTAATGTACAATACTAGGATGTACCAGTTTTTTTTTTCTGTGTAATTTTTCCATCTTGTTTATACCCAGGGCATGTGTTGTCAAGCAGTTGGTCATTTTTATGTTGATGTCGCACAATTATATGAAAACTCCAATAGGTCATTATGCGATTAAGATGTATTCATGTCTACATACTGTGGTAAAGGTCAGAATAATCCACATCTTAATTTAGCTATTGCTCATTCTTAGTATGACCTTATTAGAGTTAAGGTAATCAGGAAACACTGTTTACATTGTAGTGTCCTATTCAAACTATTGACTTAATCAGTTAAATATTGGGATATTGTTGTTAACGAAAATATTCATGGTTCTGATGGGGATGAATTTGTTCTTTGATAGTAAATTATACTGGTATTCTCTTCTTTAGCGGAGAAACTGGAAGGTATCAAATGATCTTACAGTCTGTTACAAACCTCTGAGCGCATCAATAAAAATAGTTCAGCAGTCGCCGTGTTCTGGTGATCAGAGACAATGTGACTGCTAACAAAAGCCTTTCAAAGCTTCCACGCTCATATGGGACTGTAGGAGTTTAAGTTGGTGGTTGAACAATAATTAATAGGAGAGCAGCTCAGTGCTGCCCCCCCCCTCCCCCTGTCTTTCTGCTCCATGAGAGGGAGAAAGTATTATCGGCCAAATGTGCGCAGAACCAGCCGCAGAAGAAAAAAGAGATGTCTGGAGTCCAAGTGGACTCACTAATGAGCTGCTTTTAAAGACACAGCCCTGCCACTGGCAACAGGCTAAAGCCCAGGGGAATAACTCACACATGTAAACAGGCAAACACACACACACACACACCCAGCTAATGAGTGGAGAGGAGGGAACAGGATGCGAGGTGACAGGAAGATAATTGGGTGAGTGGAGTGAATGTACTTTGAGAAACAAAAGGCAGGGACAGTAAAAGGAGGCTAATGGCTGCTGAATTGGAACAGATGAAAATAAACCTCCTCCCACTCAGTCTGTCCCCCAGAAACCATCACAACGTGTTGTCGCAGTAAGACAACACAACTCTGGTATACGCTGCACATTCGTCCCTCCCTCCCCCTGAGACCGACTTTCATTATTCTGCTGAGAGCCGCTGATGATGAAGATGATGATAGGGAAATGAAACCATCAAGGACACTCATAGAGACGCAAACACAAACAAACACTTCCTCAAACATGCACCGACCTATAAGTACACCCGCCCACACATTCAAGGGCAAAGTGATCCATTGTGAATGACATTGCTTTATAAGCCAACACCTCCATGGACTCAACAATCCCTTTAAGCTGCTGTATGGGTGGAGAAGCGATAATTCCACAGAGTTTCAGACAAATTTAGCATTAGTGTACTAGTCCAAAAAACTTCAATGCATCACTTTGCAACTAAAACCCATTGTCTGCATTCTTGTTCATCCATTGTGCTTTTTAAATATTCTTTTATTTCAATTATAAAGTTTAGACAATATGTAAATTCTCCATGTATATCCATGTGTAGTAAAGATATTTGGTTACATGACGACTCTTATCTTTTCCTGTTGAAATGAATAAATCGCAATATATATATATATATATATATTAATATGGTGAAATGAAATTATATATATTGAATGGTGCATATTGTGAGATTCGGTTCTTTAATTTATTTTAATTAGAAAAACAACATGGTAATATTAGACATAACCAGTGAAATAAACTCAGCAGCACGAACACACATCACACATCAGTTAGTCATTGGTATTGGTGTGTGCAATTATACTAACCAAGGTATTGACCTTGGAACACAACATGTGCTAACTTGCTAGTTTCAGACCAACACATGGTTTGTATGGTTGTGTCGATCTTAAAATGAGGGGACATTGTTATAATGAGCTAGTGGGTAGCAATTGCACTTTTGACCAACAGAACAGATGATGCTACACATGCTGATTCTAGATAATAATATTAATACTGGCAAACCCACCTCTACAGCAGCAATCTACAATTGATCATTTTGTGAATTAAACACTTTACATCCTTAATGAATACATATTTCTGCTGTTTATTGAAATGTCTTACACCACACGGGGCCTCTGTGGGCTGACAAGACACCAGACAACAAGCTGTGAAATAATCACGAATCAAATCATGAGGAACAGAATCATGATGCATGTCTTGTTGTAAAGGAGTCTTAGCAGCCATTTTATCTTCCCAAAACAAAACTCTCCTCGACATTTTACTTTGTGTGCTGAAAAAAAAAAAGAGACGAGGAGGAGGAGATGAAACATAGAAGCCAGAGCACTTTTCTCAAATGAACATGTACAACTTGAGAATGCAAATTCAAGGGCTTTACACTGAGGAACTCCCGTTCGAGCAAATTTCTACATTTCTTGGTCATTTCACTGCACTTCTACGCTACTTAAACACTCACTCATTTCATAGCATTGTTGTGACAGGATGTTCTCTGCCTTGTCACAGTGATTTATTCATAGATGACTGGATTGGTACCTCGGGATGCTTCAGTGACCTTGGCTTAATGTTGCCATAGTTAGTGCAACATCCACCTCATGGGAAATTCCACACGGGTACTAATGCAAGGACTGAAACGCACTAATAAAGGTCAAGTGACAGCACCATGTTGATGTGAGAGGAGCAAAGAGCAGAGCCCCGGGGTAAACAGTGATGGTCCCAGTATCTGGCCCAGGCAGATGGCTCCAGTCAGAGGAGTTTAGATGGAATGAGGGTGTTGGAGGCTGACAAACTGAGACAGGCCACAAAGTCTGCCCATGGCTTTCTCACCAAAACGGTTTTGTTTCTTGTATTGTCTTAGATTTGGATAAATTTGAACACAGAGATTATAGTGTGTAAATCTGGGTATGCATAAAACATGATTGCAGTGCTAGATGTACGCTGTAAAAATTGCAACATAAATTATTTCTCATAAAATCAATTTGAGGCCTATAGATTGAAATTGTCCAAACATGCTAGTGTGAATCATAATCTGTGATTCCTTTCAAATAGAGATATATCTGATTTTGGTTATTTGTTTAATTATCACTTTCAAAACAAGTTATCTTGAGGTCACTTGACAAGAGGTCCAATGGATTGTTGACGTAAAACTGCATAAAGTGCCATAGACGATGCGTCTCCACTCTCTCCGACTATCCAGAAATGAAGCCAAAACATCTTGGATACGCGCACAACCATCTTGTGCATTTGGAGCCAGAGTCACTGCAGTAGTGCCACTGATACATATGCTCGAACAATTGTGAGTCAGCCGGAGTTTGTATAGCATCAAATAACTTATTCAAACGTACTGGAAAAACGACACTAGGACATACATTACTGTGATAAGACCAACATAAAATTACAGAAACTATCTTTGAGAAAAAATTATTTGACATGTTCTTCGCCGATTTAGTTTCATCCATGTCCCATGAACTACCATGGAGGAGTCAGGGTTTATGACCTCTACTGCAGCCAGCCACCAGGTGGCAATCGAGGCCCCTTGGCTTCACTTTTGGAGAGCATTCATGTCGTACATCTTTAAATACAGTTTATCCATGAGAGCTGAAACCTCCCGCTTTTTGCAGCGAGAGTTAATACGCAAACAGTGTAGAATACAGAGAAATACAAGTTTTCTTGCCACATGCTCTACTGTACTCCTGGTGGTTGTAGACTACTCTCTTAAACTCTGGCAAACTTGTTGGTTGTCATAAAGCACTTAGCTGCTGATGTACAGCCTGGGGTTGCTGCCATGGAAACTAGATTTGAAACTGTAAAATACAGAGAATATTACCTGGTGCTGACAAGTTTAATCAGCCATGTGTGAACTTGAATTCAATCAAAAGGTTTAGTCCTATAATTCAGCTTCAACTCAGCAATTAAAGTTTCTTAAAAACATTGTAAGTTGATTTGCATATTCTTCACAGCATGCACTCCATTAACTTTGAAATCTAACCCTGCTTTTGTCTGAACTGTAAAAAGTTAAATGATTAAGGTCATTATTAAGATCTTTTAGTCCTTTTAGTCAGATGGCAAGAGATCTGGACTTCAGACACTTCCTGTGCCCTTCTTGTGAAAGGCACTTCAGTTATTATAGTCATACTGAAGAACTCTGTCACTGTGCTGATAGTCATGATGAGAATTATGTCTCTTTGAAAGGAGCCACATCGTATGGCTCAGTTCCCTCAGAGTCATTATTCTTATTTCTGTTTGACAGCACAGCTGCAGAAGGGCCAAACCCATAAATGCAAACATCTGTCCCTGCCTGATTGACGGAGAGATGAAGTAACACCATTAGATGGCGAATATTACAATCAGTCCATTGGTCGTTTGTCTTTCATAAGGAATATGCATGAACAGTGCAGCTCATTCCAACTTTATCACAGACTGAATGGGAAATATCCCAGAAACTAACAGACCATAAGTCCACTTACTCATCCAGCCATGCACTATGTACTTTTACATAGACTTGTATTTCACAGGATGGATTTTGCAGGTTTAATAATAATGTGTCTTTCTTCAAGTAAGATATTCTTTGTTTGTACGAAAGAGCCATCGAGGAATGTAACATCAGTAGCTGATGTGTTGATGCTGGTTTGTTTGATTGTCACATTCAAGTTGTCTCTCTTTTTTTGTGAAATGGTCGAACAGACGGAGGAAATGGTCAACAAAAAAAACTGACAGAGAAGCAAATGTTTGTTTTTCTCAAATCAGATTCCCTCTCTTAGTTCTGTGTTTTGATTATTTCAGTGTTTGCCTTTAGCTCTCAAAATAATCTCTATTTACAGAAGAGATAAGAACTGCTCAGATCGTTGGTTACAACTTCAAAATAAACACTGACCAGATGATCAGTTAAGACAGAACATTGCAAACTGGTGGCGGCTTTAGAAAGCTGCTGTCTTTTATGCACCCTTTATAATATTCTGTTAGAAAAAGAGGAACTAAGGAAGCAAAAGGCTATAACAAGTAGGATATTTATTTCAATCTTGATATTGCAAACAAAGGAAATTAATATTTCTTGTCTCAAACTAAAGACAAAAACATATATTTTCAATTATGCATGTTACATTCCTTCTGTAGTCATGTAAAAATTGCATCAAATCACTGCTGTGCTTTGTGTTCCTCTGATTTAATTATCTTGGGACTTTTTTACGTAAGACAAGGCATTTTGAGATCATGACCTTATTTGTAACCACCTGTCGTTCCAATCTAAGCATCAAAAGCTGATTAACCTAAAATCTAATGTGAAATCAGTGGTGAACTGTTATTTCCACTTTAATCTGTCTTCAGTGAGGCCCCACTATCAGGTTTTACTACACTTGCCTTTCATGAAGCTAACAATTAGGCCCAAGCTGTGACCTTGAAAATCCATTAATTTTTTATCAAGAGATAGCAGGATAATTAAGTCATGATCTCGAGATAAGAGCAGTAAAAAAAAGACTGTGGAACAATGGCTGTGCACAGGAGCGCTGAGGTCAAACATATATCCGGCTGAAATAAGACTTGACTATCAACAGCGGGTTTAATAATCGACTTTTCACATGGCCGTCAAACATCTAGAAAAACTGAAACCTTTTTTACCAAAATTCTTGTGAAAACGAATCATTCCTCACTTCGTTGTGTCCCTAATTTGTGATACTAGCATTACAACATTTCACAATATATCTAGATTGTAGGACTGTATTCATTTATCCATCCATCATCTTTGGTTTGGGTTGCAAGGTTGTTTTGTGTAGGTTGAAAAGGAGCCTCAAATTGATCCGGGACCCATGAGCCAACGGTGGTGTGCTAACATGCCTGCTTTGTGGCTGTGTGTCTGATGTGCAGCCCTCTGACTGGTTGAAGTCTCCAAAGCTATTTTTAGATTCATTCCCACGACACAAAAACAACCAAGTCCCTGATATGCCTGGCCAGAGACCTATAGGAATTGATATCTTGTATTTTCGGTTTAAGTGGACAGTGTGGATCGAGTCTGTATTTTTCAAAGGACAGTGCCCTAGGCTATATGCTTTTATCGTTTTAGTGCAGCACAACTGATTTAACCTAAAACACAAACACACACACACACACACACCTACACCAGAGCTCTTTCTGACATGTTGGGATTTGGTGGATAACTATGAAGGCTTGGACAAGACCCAGTGGGAAACAACCTGCCTCAGCACAGCACACAGACTGCATATAAAGACACAGCACTAATTATTTGTTTTCATTGCAGGCTGCTTTGTGGCCTCGCCATAAAGTATAAAAGCTGACTGGGGAGCCAGTGGAAAATGTCCTGAGAGATTCCCGGGTGGACAATGCACATCTAAAATCCCATAGATGTAAGCTATAAGAACAGCAGCAACATTATGAGCTTTCCAAGTCCCCTCTGTTGTCGTATTAATGTGAATGAATAAGTAACAGACCATGTTCAAAGGGCAGTTTGTTAATGTGCCTCTAATGCTCAGTGTTGCATCTGTTTGCAAACCAGATTCCAGTCACCAAGTTTAAGAACAACAGGCCTAATGCAAGTTTGTGTGTGTGTGTGTGTGTGTGTTTGAGACAGATTTAGGAGAACTTTACACATTCACAAATTCTTTCATATTTCATTTTTTTTTTCACTTTTTCGTACTTTATTTCCTTGGTTTAATACATGAATTACACCTTGTAATGATGTTGTTAGTAATCTGTTTAACTCTGCAATTTTGATTATAACATAATTCAGAATTTATTAATGTACCTGCTAAATGCTGCAATGCCCAGGGACCTGCACAGCAGTGTAAACTAATGACCAGCTCTGGCAAAGGGCAGGGAGCGTAGCCACATATGCTATTGGGTCATTTCTTATTCCAATTTGATGTATGATTTACATACATATATGAAGTAAGAGGCGTTGAATCTGACATGTCACATACAAACAAATTACCATACGAGCAGATATAGGAGAAATTTGGGATAAGAACATGTTATTTCATGAGGCCTAATGAGCTGATTTGAATTTAACTCCACACAACTTATTCCCCCCCAAACTTGAAATTAAATAAAAATTACTCAACTAAACTGATCAAAGCTGCACTGGGAAAAAAGGACGACAAAAGAGGGAAAGTCACACATCGATTTGTATTAAATAACTTTAATTCACAGTTGAAAACAATTATTTTGAATATAAGAATATAATATTATGATGACCTGCTTCTCTTTTTTGCATTCAGGACACGGAGTGAATTAAATGCACATCTGAATCTTTGATTCAAGAGTGAAATAAATCAATGGATTTATCCAAATCTAATTTAAAATGCAGCATTTATGTTCCGGACGTTTTACCAGTTAAAATGTCAACTTTGAAATAATTGATAATAAACTGTTCTGTTACCACAAGGAATAACAACTCGTGGTGGCAGCTCCCATCACACATTTAGGCACATAAAACACCGGGTGCATGAGCGCTCCAGCTTGCCATTTAATAACACGAGTGCAAAATGTCCCGTGGAAATGAGAGGGAAATAAATGAGCCTTTTTGAAGCGCAGATGGACATTATATGAAAAGCGGTAAACATTTCAGAGCCCTGGCATTTCATTTGTTGGTCACAAATGTTCTCCCTCACATCCAGAGTGGAAAAAAAGTGTGTTGTGTATCCTGTCTTTTTTTAGAGATTGTACGTTTTCACTGCCTCCATATAATCAAAGCGGTCAGTCAATATGTCATTAGGTGGTACAGCTGGGTGTCATGTCAGTTCAGCCTAAGGTTAATGCGGATATTAACTGTCTTATTCCTCTTTATGTTTTCATTGCTCAGCCACTCGTGAAATTCGATAGCTGTGATGCGCTGCCATCGTCCGGCCGCGCAAC
Source organism: Limanda limanda (assembly GCF_963576545.1). Classification (NCBI taxonomy): domain Eukaryota; kingdom Metazoa; phylum Chordata; class Actinopteri; order Pleuronectiformes; family Pleuronectidae; genus Limanda; species Limanda limanda. The sequence goes on along the minus strand of NC_083645.1, from coordinate 12,482,373 downwards.
ACCTGACCCCTGCAAACAATCAGTATTATTTACATGTGTGAACATAAATCTTCAGCGCACATTTGACTGATGGAGGAGATGGTGCAGCCATACAATGTGGGAGCGAGGCATCTGTGTTTGCAGTAAGTAGGCTACTGTATATGGGCTATACAGCGTTTGTAAACCGCAGGGATCAGATGAGATCAGAGGGTTAATTGTCTGTTAAACCTCCGCGTTGTCGAGATCAAACACTTTCAAGTCCTATGATTACCATCAGCACCTTCTCCATGCAAGAAGCTGCTAGATCCTCTCTGGCAGGGTCAAAGCGGACAGAACTTTGGATTTGTTAGGATTTATTGTGCGTATGTGTTTGAACCTGTGTGTCAGAACGGATCAGCCCAAGTGTGTGTGAAAGTGATCAGATTGTGTGATCTCTGTAGATGGCACAGTGACAGAGACAATGTCTTTCCAATTGTTTAATCTACACTTGAGAGAGTGAAGCTGTGTAAATGTTCTTTTGATTTACAGCGAGGAAAGTGAAACGACCAAACTGCATGTGTTCATCTTTTTCCTGCTTGCTTAAAGGGATAGTTCACCCCAAAAAGGAAAATGCACTCATTATCTACTCACCACAATGCCGCTGGAGGGATGGGTGACGTGATTGAGTCCACGTTGCAGCAACATCCGAATGCAATTGAGGTAACTGCTGACCGATTCTTTAAACAGAAATAAAACAACAAAAAAAGATAAAAAACGTGAAAAGTCTGCTCCTTGGATGTCACCAAAGTGTCGATAAGCTCCAACATTCAAATTCGACTCGAAACGGCATCAAACCTACTTTGTTATCTTTAAAAAAACATGCACATACATATGTTATATCTATAATGGTAAGACATACTAATAATATACACAATATCAACATCTAACATGACCTCATTATTGAATGTGATACACACTTTAATTTACCATAAATTATTTATGGTGTCAAACACCAGACGTAATTTAATGTAAGACAGTTCTCCCTATATTCCCTATGTATCTGTCTCATTACCATGTAAATTATTACTCAATTATTAAAAAGGTTAAAGTGGAGTTAATTTGATATCCTTCTCCCCTACGCCAAACTGTTAACACTTTATTCACCAAGCTCTTGTCTTTGTTTGGTTTTGTTAATACCACAAACAAACATTTACACTGTTATATTTTAAAGAACGTATTAGGAATGAGGTTTTTTTTCTCTCTCTCTTGTGTTTCTTGACTGATTCAAACCCTCTTCACTGCTCAAACCATCTTGATGCAAACCACCTGTACATGTGCAGTCGTGCGTGTGTGAGATTGGATTATCACCGAACTCTCCTCGCTATGCAAGACTGCTTGTTCTGCTCCAGTTGTGAGTTTCATTTGCAAAAATTAAGAAAAGCCGAAAGAGCAAAAGGAAGAACTTTGCATTGTGGACCTCGACCTGCTTTTGGAAATCATCAAACCTTCACAGAATAAATTTACCAGAGATGCACTTTGACAGAGATAAGGAAGGAACAGTCTGATATTGAGTAAAAAAAGCAACCAAATTGGGGGGGGGGGCCTTGACACACTCCTGGCAGGCAAAGAGATCCATCGCAGTAGAACCTCTTTTATATCGGATTCCGTGATTCTCTCAGAGGCTGCAACCAAGTATCAGTATATGCAGTACAGTCATTTGACATGACTCAATTCTGAATGAAGGCAGATGACATTTTCTGAAAAAGGAGCATGGTTTGTCTTGACATGCAGTTGTGACACCAACCCAGCCTGAAGTCGCTGCCCACTGAATCTTTGACAAAGTCTGCACAAACTAAAGGTATCTCCCCTGCTCCACTGTTGTCAGAGAGAAGTTCACTCGCAGTCCATCAGCTGCATTTATCCTCATTATTAAAGAATATAACACTCTGTCTCTGAAAGTGCGTGAATGTGCACTTTGAAGGTGTCTGTGTTAGCACCTGGACATCCCAGCTGAGAGTCCCTGAGAGAAAGTCATCGGAGCTTGAGACACCGAAGCTGCCGTCTCTCTCCATATCTCACACTGGTCCGACGCAGACCAGCGGGATTTGGGTCCAGAATCACAGATGTGTCAGAGGCCATCTTGGTTCATCTAGTTCCAGATGTATTTGGCCATCTACCAGCGGTCCAGAGAGCAGCTATGGGTCATCATGTTGCGCTCTGTCCCCTGCAACTTTGTAGCCATGCTAAAAATTACATGTCCACAGCTCTCTCTTAGTCACTTTGTCATCGGACTCTTCTGCTCCTCTTCCTCCCTCAAGGGAACCGTCCTGTCCTCCTCTTCCACGACTAGAAACCTCTAAAACCGCTCCTATATCTCTTTGGTTGTTTGGTGTGTGATCAAACTTCACTTCAACAATCTTAACAAGCTCCACTTTGTTCTGTAAGGGCTACGGGAATCTGGAGCTCCTCTCTGTGATCCCATGCAGCTTCATCTCTTAATGAATCTGCAGAAAAGATACGCTGGCTGCCAATTGTCCATGTGGAGGAGTCTCTGCAGGCTGCAGAGATTGTGAAAGCCAACATGCAGATTCTTTAAGGGCAAATCTTGTACTGCCTTAGTGAACCTTTCATAAAGTGGACACTGTGTGTTTATTTCACCCTTAACCAGCATCCTACAGTCTTTACTGTGGTCACGTGATGGGATTCTCACAGATTTCACAGCAGACCCGTCATTAGAGAGACTTCTCTGACAGCGAAGCCATTTTCTCTGAGTTAATCTGAACACAAAAGAAGAGATGAGACAAACAGTCAGTCATAGCTTCCTCCTCTTGCAATTTCAGTGAAGTACTGTACTTTGAGGACGTTCAGGTTCGGGTTCAATTAGCAGTGTTGTAGTTTTCCAGTCTCCTGCAGCTTTTCCTCACTCTGAGGAAAGTGTAAGTTTTGATGTGAAAGTGAAACACATGTCTATCTTGTCATTTATCATTATATATATTTTAATTAAATGAAGCTGGTACTTTGCACCAGCTGTGTCCTTTTGTCTTAAAGGTGCCAGAACCACTTTATATTTTAAAAGCACATACGACAATAGCTGATATGAGCAGCTATTTTTATTTCTCAGAGTTGTTTAAAAAATTGCAGGCATGGAATCCTTTAATGTGAAATAAAGCAGCACACTTTCGGCTGTTTAACTTTAAGTAGTCGCATCGAATCAAGTTTGGGAAGTTGCATTTAAGCAGGGCAACTCCTTCAGTGCATAGATCAGTCATCAAAATAAAAACAAAATCTGCGTTGTGATTCTATCTTGGAGGTACTGGCTGTGTAGGAACCAGTGAATGATTGGCACTGGATTTTAGTACCTAATCTGATCCAATGACAGTGTGTTTTCGTTGTACCTTTACTGTATGATCATCTGAATCATTCCTCTGTATAGCTCAATAGCTTAATAACTATGCAGGGACTTCTGAGGCAGATTCAAAGAGCTGTTTGGATATAAACAGTTTAGGGTTGGCTTTTCTCTGTATGTGCACGTTCAGACATGACATGAGTCAGTTGGTTCAGATGGATATCATAGACTACAGGAAAACGTGTCCTGAATGACCTTGATCTGGTCTTAGGGCAACGTGCCTTAAACAGAGTTTAAATGATTTAATGGAGACCGTCTTGGTGCAGTGTAAAAACGCCAGGGAGGCTCTGAGGAGTGGGGCTGAGGGTACAGAATATGCAGACAGCCATCTGGCTTTGCAGTCTGTGTCAGTTGCCATTGGTCATCAAAGGGCTGTTGACAAGTTACCAGAGGAGATGCACTTCATGAAGATGGAGATGAAGGAAATATATTATTTCCTTCATATTTCCATATTTCCAATTTCCAATCTCCAAGCCACCTAGGGTCAAGAGCCTGAGTCTCGGTTGCTGTGTCCAATCAGAGGTTTAGGTGCTGAGGTCCAATCACCAACATCTCAGTTTAAAGGTACCTTATGTATATGACAACAGCAACAGGATTTCAGGAAAAAAAAATATATTTATATTTATAACTTGGTCTTAAAAGAATCAGGCCGTAGCACATTGGATGATTACAAGCGAATACCGGCTTATAACCAATCACTCTGATGTGTGTAGAGCTGTGTGGTTATCTTTTAGTAGCCTGTTTCCTTTGCAGGTGATTATGTGTGTGATGGCACTGCACTCTCAAATCAGAGGCTATAGACTTATCAAGGGCTGTTGGCTTCACATGGCTGCAAGGGAATTAACTAAATGGTAATTGTTTCTTTATATGTATTAAATTTAATGAGCGGAATGAAAAGCTTTGCATATGGCAGCTGTGGACTTAAGAAACAGTAAGAATGAACATTTTCAATTTATAGATCAATGTAGACTCATTCATGCTGCATCTAGCAATCGCAGTGTGTGAGTAAAACTATCCATTGTCTGTATCGCTTATCACGGCCGTGGCTCAGGGGGCACAGAGGGTTGGCCGCGAACCAAAAGTTTGGTGCTTTGATCTCCAACTCCTCCAGTCTGCATCCCCAAGTGTCCTCTGGCAAGATACTGAACCCCAACTGCCCATGACTGCTGTGCTGGGAATGGTGTGAGAAAATGATGTGTGACTGCATAGAGAACCGCTGTATGAATGTGTGTGTGAAAAGATGCATTGAGTGGTCAATAAGACTGGAAAAGCTCTGTAGAAACACAGCTGAACAGGTCGTCCCCCATCCATTGAATTTAGATCCATGGTAGAGCTATGCGCTCCGCTAAGTGCTAGTTTAAATATGACTGTTATTGCTGCACATTTGCTAATTTTAAAGTTATCACCAAAATGGCACAACACAGAATCCTGGATGCCTGTCCTATAAGCACAGTCTGAGACACAACCAAATAGAGAGAGCACTTCAGATGATACTGTTGTTGCTTCATCAGAGAACTCAAGGAATTCATCAAATAATTGCATCATTGTTCTCCTGATGCATTAGAAGGTGCAAGAAGGAAGGTCAGTATCCCAAAAGTCCTTCTAGCTTGCATGATCCTGACTTTTCTTTTCCAGTTGCAACAGTATTAGTTTAGTATCACCAGAGCTGTTAGGTGCCCTTCAAAGACAAACTTCTGTGGCTGCAGCAGCACATCTGTATGTGTGAGAGGAAGTGATATGTGGGTAGCAATGCATTTGTAATCCAGAGGTCTGCCAGGGGTGCAGAAGGAGGGAGGAATTACCATCTGTTAGTTCTCTGCCAACATCCAACTTAGCACTAACAGTCTTCCTCATGCATAATTACCTCCGCACACACTTCATGAGGCTGACTCTTCTTCATGAGATTGCCTCAGTCACTGGCTCGGCTGACTCCTGATTTAGTGGCGGATTACAGAGACAGATTAACACGACAGAGCAGGAAGCATTTCCTTCAGAAGCAGACCCCCCAGGTCAGTCGGTAGGGTTTCCGTGGGGATCAGGTCTCGACCAAGCCCTTTGTGTGGGATAACTCACAAAGGGCACATTTGGAACTATTGAGTTTCTTTATGTCCTTGAATTCCTGTTCATGTTTTCAGTCCTTTCCGTAATTTTGATTTGTCATGGCAAGTTCAAAATTCCTTCTTTTGGGCTGTAATCGGTGATGCACTTATATCTGAGAGAATCAGTCTGTAGAGGAAAGGAGCATAGAGAGAGTTGGTGCAGTTTGTTGTGGTGCTCTCGATCAGAGTAACACAGTCCTCTCATTCCAGTCACATCACGCTGCAAGCATGGCTGTCTGAGGCCCCACCACCCTGCCCTGTGCCTCTGCTTACATCAATCTGTCTGTCTGTCTAGACATTTTCAGTTTGCCAAGATGCTGGGAAATATCCGATGGCCTTCTTTGTCAAGTTGACATGCTTTGTTCTGCTGTTGTAACATGCATTCTGGTTTTAAGGCTGGACAGAGGGCTGGCTTAATTCAAAGCCAGACATGGAGAGCAAAGAGTGCATCCGAGACAAAGGTATAAAGAGGATGCAAAGATAAGGATAGAGTTATCTAACAAAGAAAAAAGAGGGAGAGATAAGATGACGAGGGTTGTTAGTATGCTCCTCCTGTGCTTTGTAAATGTCCCTGCTTGTTTTTATCTGATGGGAAAAGGTCTGTGCCTTACATTTCTCTCTCTCTCTTCTATCCTCTCTCAATTTTGCCTTTCCTTCTATCTCCACATCTTCATTCCTTTTCATTTTAATCAATTTCTGCCTCTCTCTTTAATTCTTGAGGCAGCCACAGTGGAACAGAAAACATGTTCAGAGAACAAAACAGAGCACACTGTCAGTGAAACTGAGACTCAACATTTCACTTCTTTTCTTTCTAATATTCTTTCCTTCCTTCCTCCTCTCCTCTCCTCTCCTCTCCTCTCCTCTCCTCTCCTCTCCTCTCCTCTCCTCTCCTCTCTCTCTTTCCGTTTCCGGTGTGAGTGAGTGGTGGTGGTGGACGCGTGGGTGGCGCGGAGAATTTGAACTGGGTTTGCCTGTTTACTGGGATTTCCTTGGTTTTTGTTTCTCATTTCCTATCTGCATGATAAGGTAAGCCTTTTCTTTATTATTGTTTTCAAGTGGCAACGACAGACCGCGGGTTTGTCGGGGGTCTCTGGAGGAATGGCGTCCACGGAGACGCCACCTCCGTCACTCCGGCAGGGAGTCAGAATAGTCCCGCCGGGGGACAACGTTAAGGTGGAGGAAGTCCTGCTGGCTGTTGGAGAACAGGTGGGACATGATAATGTAGTTTATGCCTCCAGAATGAGCAAAGCGGTGGTGGTATTTCTCAAGGAGGAACCACAGGTGCACCAGCTGATTGCCAGTGGAGTGTTTATTAGGGACGGCTTCGTGCAGGTGAACCCGCTGTCGGTTCCCGCAACTCGGATCACGGTATCCGGAGTTCCGCCTTTTATCTCAAATGAGATCTTAAGATCCGAGCTCAGCAGATTCGGTAAATTTTCTAGCGGGTTCAGAACGTTAAATCTCGGTTGCAAGGATCCCAAATTGAGACATGTACAGTCCCTGAGACGGCAGGCGTTTATGTTCCTGTCATCCACCACGAACTCTCTGGAGGTCTCCTTCAGAGTGAAGCACGGGGACGGGTTCTACATGGTGTACGCCAGCTCCGGGAGCTTTAAGTGCTTTGATTGCGGGGATGTGGGGCACAAGCGCTCCTCGTGTCCGCACCATCGGAGGGCCGGTGAAGCGGCAGGTGGCAGTGGCAGCGGCCCGGAGGCGGCTGCCGCTGCCACTGCTGAGGAGGCGGCGGATGCGGCGGCTGCCGCTGCCGCTGCCACTGCCGAAGGGGCGGCAGGTGCGCATAGCACCGAAGCAGCGGCTACACCTGGCGGCTCGGGGGCCGCGGCGGCACCGAGCACCGAACCGGAAACTGAGCCGAGCGGCTCGGGGACCGGGGCGGCGGCCGGCGCTGAACCGGAAACAGCGCCCGGCGCCGCAGCGGAGGACGCTCCTCGCGCTGGAGTGTCAAAGCCCACTCGCGGCAGAGCCTTAAGTGGCGGTGATGCAGTGAGTGGGGGGGACGGTTCACAGCCTGAAGCAGAGAAGTCAGAGGGGCAGAGTCTGTCCAAGAAATTGCGTGTGTCTGAGGACCTAGAGAAATCCTCCCAGTCTGCAGCTGCAGAAATGCCACATGTTGAGGAGGCAGGTCCCTCAGGTGCCACAGATCACTGTGTGAACAACGATGAGGGACAGAGTCTGCCAGCCAGTCAGGCCCCAGGTGAAGAGATGGAGGAGGAGTCAGACCTAGAGAGTGTAGCATCTTTTGGGACCCCAGCTAGAGATATCTCCCTCTACACTTTGGAAGAAATAAACAACTTTCTTGACGTAACATATGCGAGAGTAGCCAAAGTGGAAGAGTATTTTGATGATACAGAAAAATTTATTAGATCGGTGGCGTTTCTGAAAAGACAGTATGGGTTGGATCAGCTCGACGAGAAGAAACGTTTCCGTCTGAAAAAACACATGACAACCCTGAGGAAACAGGCTAAAGGAAAAACAACGAGACAGACGAGGAGCACTGTAAAATAATCATGCATCACTTGGTGTTTTCTTCTTCACTGATTTCTGTATTTTTCCTGTTTATTTTCTTTTCTGACTTTTCTATGAGGAAATTAAAAATAGGGTCACTTAACATTAACGGGGGAAGAGAAAGTAAAAAAAGAGCTGTTATAGCAGAGATCTCGACTCAAAAACACATTGATGTGTTATTTTTGCAGGAAACACACACAACATCGAGTGATGAAGTAGACTGGGGTTTATGGTGGAGGGGTCCTCATGCCTTAAGCCATGGCTCCAACTTCATTGCAGGAGTAGCTGTAATGTTCACCAAAACAATAAATGCAACCATCTTATCCGTTACAGAATTAGTGAAGGGGCGGTTGTTATTAGTAAAAGCAGAAATAGAAAATACAGTGTTGGTTTTTGTGAACGTCTATGCCCCTAATCAAGGTGCAGAGAGAGTACGCTTTTTTAAGTTACTAGAAAACGAACTTAAAAACTATCAGCAGGATCAGCTAATTGTCGGAGGTGATTTCAATTGTACTCTAGATTTTACTAAGGACCGGACCAGTGAAGAACCTCACCCCCAGTCAGCGCAGACCCTTAACAGTCTTATTAAACAGCAAGATCTGGTTGACACCTGGAGGTTAAAGCATCCAATAGCCAGACAATATACATGGATGAGGGTCAGAGAAAGCAGGGTGACGGCAGCCAGACTAGACATGTTGCTTATATCCCAAAACCTTCGAGCCAGACTAAGTGACAGCATCATTAGCCCGGTTGGTTTCTCAGACCATCATCTGGTTAGCATAGAGTTAGTAATTTCACCAGGGGAGAGGGTTAAATCCTACTGGTGTTTTAACAACAAACTGCTGCAAGACACTGCGTTCTGTAAAGCTTTTGAGCTGTTTTGGCGCCAGTGGAAAAATAAAAAAACAGATTACAGTTCTTTAAAGCTCTGGTGGGAGATAGGCAAGGCACAAATTCGTGTGTTTTGCCAACAGTACACCTCATACTCCACTGCCACAGCTAAAGCAGTCATTAAAGAACTGGAGGATAGCATTATAAACATAGAGGAGGGCTTAGTTGCAGATTCCACCACAGGTCAAACACTACTGAAGGAAAAAAAGTTGAAATTGAGCTCATACCTGCAGGAAAGGGTTAAGGGAGCTCTCGTGAGGTCCCGGCTGCTTCATCTAACAGACATGGATGCACCAACTGCTTTCTTTTTCGATCTTGAAAGATCAGTTGCACAAAGAAGACAGCTCACCTGCATTAGACTCCCAGGGGGCGGAATAACCACCTGTCCAGGCGAGATGAGGAGCCAGGCGTCAGCTTTTTACACCGACCTGTTTGGTGAGGAAAGTTGCTGCATGGAGTCCCGTGAGGAGCTGCTGCAGGGACTACCCCAGCTTAGCCAAGAGGAGAAAACTGCCCTCGACTCTGAGCTAACTCTGCAGGAGCTGACAGAAGCGGTGAACCAGATGGCATCAGGACGAGCGCCAGGGATTGATGGTCTCTCCAATGATCTGCTAAGGAGATTCTGGAGCATCATTGGTCCGGACCTACATGGCGTCCTTTTGGAATGTTTGAGAACAGGTTCACTTCCTGTCTCTTGTCAGCGAGCAGTAATCTCCCTGCTGCCAAAGAAAGGAGATTTGGCCTTACTTAAAAACTGGAGGCCCGTTGCTCTCCTGTGCACAGACTACAAGGTACTTTCAAAAGCCTTAGCCAACAGACTAAAAAACATTTTGGAGATGATTGTCCACAGAGACCAAACGTACTGTATACCAGATCGGACAATCATGGACAATATTTTTCTGATTAGAGATGTTATGGATGTATGTAAAAAATATGAGTTTAATTGTGGAATTGTTTCTTTGGATCAAGAGAAAGCTTTTGATAGGGTAGATCACTCTTATTTATTTGACACTTTAAGAGCTTTTGGTTTAGGTGATGGGTTTATTGCATGGCTCAGCCTATTATATAATGGTGCACAATGCATGATAAAGATGGGGACAGGGCTGACCAGACCAATCCAGGTACAGCGGGGGATAAGACAAGGCTGTCCAATCTCTGGGCAGTTATACAGTCTGGCCATAGAGCCTTTGCTTTGCAGGTTGAGGGGTAAGATCTGTGGCCTCTCGCTGCCTGGCTTCCCAGATCCCGAGTACTCCCTCATAGTCTCTGCATATGCAGATGATGTAAATGTGTTGGTCTCTAATCAACAAGATGTGTCCTCTTTACAAGAAGCACTGTCACTGTATTGTAAGGCTTCCTCTGCACGGGTGAACTGGGAAAAGAGCGAGGCTTTGTTGGTGGGACAGTGGAGCGGGCAAGCAATACCAAGTCTGCCTGGTGGTCTTGAGTGGGGGAAGGAGGGGTTAAGAGTTTTGGGTGTATTTTTGGGTAGCGATGTGTTTCTAACAAAAAACTGGGAGGGAGTGAAGGAGAAGGTGTGTGCTCGGTTGTCTAAGTGGAAATGGTTGCTACCCCAGCTGTCCTATAGGGGAAGAGCTTTGGTTGCCGGCAGTCTGGTTGCCTCGACTCTCTGGCACAGGCTTACGGCTCTGACGCCACCGAGAGGACTAATTGAGGAACTACAAAGAGCCATACTGGATTTCTTCTGGTCTGGCAAACACTGGGTTCGGGCAGCAGTCCTCTATCTGCCGGTGGTGGAAGGAGGACAGGGACTGGTGGACATCAAGTCCAAAATTGCAGCTTTTCGCCTTCGGGCAGCTCAAAGACTACTGTACAACTGTGGGCCGAGGTGGGTTGATGCGGCACGTCTGCTGCTGAGGAGAGCTGGAAGATTGGGCTACGACAAACATCTCTTCCTTTTAAGAACGGAGGACATGGATCTCACCGGGCTGACCCCGTTTTACAAGTCAATGTTAGATGCATGGCAGATTTTTCATGTCAGTAGAGAAAACAATGAAACACCTGGTTTGTGGCTGTTTGAGGAACCGCTGTTCTTCAATGACTTTATGAGGTCGGAAACACTGCAGTCTGCCAGCCTCAGAGACAACCTCAGACGAGCTGGATGCACCAAACTGGGCCATCTGATAAAGATGACAGCAACATCGGTGGATACCCTGAGAGCGAACAGCAATATCAACTCTACCAGACTGATAAACAAAGTGTTGGAGGAGGTCTGTGCCGCCCTGCCACAAACCATGAGAGTCTTTGCAAGCAACAATACTCTGTGTGACCAGTGGAGTGATGACTCGGAATACAGTTTCCCCTCCTTATTCATCAGCCCAGCTGTTGGGGAGTGGCAGGAGAGGCGTGGTCAGTTGTTGTCCTTCCCAACTCCTCACCTAGACAGCTTTCAGTCTGTGGGAAAAAAGTCTGTCTACCAGACCTGTGTAAAGGTTCGTAATTTGCACTCTCTGGAAGAGATGAGAGAGTCGAGGTGGACTGGGCTATTGGAGCCAGAGGCTTCTCCGAAAGGCAGCTGGCGGGCCTTGTACAAGCTGCCCATTGAAAAACGGACAGCAGACCTCCAGTGGAGGGTAGTGCACGGGGCGATAGCTACAAACAGATACAGAGCGCACCTTGATCCGGAGCTGGGGGAGGGGTGTACGTTCTGCTCCCAAGCTGAAACACTGGAACATTTATTTGTTCAGTGTCCACGGCTGGAAGCACTTTTTAATGTGTTAAAAGGGTGGTTTCAGGGCCTGGGAGAGGTATTTTCTTTTGGTTTGTTCATTTATGGTCCGAAATATTCTGCAAAGGAAAAAGCTGTACACAACCTGGTAAACTTTGTCTCTGGTTCTGCAAAGCTAGCCATTTGGCTGACACGGAGGAACCAAGCACTGGACACTGGTAGCGTGCATCCGGCGCCAATGCTGGTTGGATTTCTGAAAGCCAGACTCAGAGTAGAACACGCCTACTACAAAATGATGGACAATTTGATGACATTTAGCCGCATATGGGCTGTTGCGGGGATTCTATGCACCCTTGGGGATGAAGGGGAACTGATTTTTAACCTGTAATTTGAGATATGACAGTTAGTATGGATGTGTGAGTGGGTATGTACATGTGTGTGTGTGTGTGTATATATCGAAAATAATCTATATGTAGTATTTATTAACCTTGTTTGGTTGCGGTGTACAGCTGGTGGCTGACGTAAGAAGTGTTTTTGTTCCTGGAAATAGAAAATAAATGGATTTTGAAAAACCAAAAACCTCTCCTCTCCTCTCCTCTCCTCTCCTCTCCTCTCCTCTCCTCTCCTCTCCTCTCCTCTCCTGGGGATCCTCTGCAGTGTCGAGGTGTGATATATTATTCCCCTGAGTGTTGAGGGAGGCAGGTAGGCTGTAAAGGCTGTAGGTTCTTGGGGCTGCTGATAGACTGATATCCGGAGAAGACCCTCTGGTGCTATTAAGATGTTCCTCTCCTCTGTACATGACTTGATGATTGTGCATTTGCATCGTGCATGTGTGTGTTGATACCAGGCTATAAAGTTCTCAAGCAGTTATGTCAAACATGCTCGTTAGCATACAAAGGACTTACTGGAATGTATCTGTATACTGTAAACATGCAAGTATGCAGAGTACAAATAAGAAACATGCCAGCTTCTTTGCCAGCTTGTATATCTCTTAGGGCAACACACACGCACATGCTCATGCACACGCACACATGCACGCACGCACGCACGCACGCACGCACGCACGCACGCACACACACACACACACACACACACACACACACACACACACACACATATGGGTGACTCATTACCTGATTAACTGATTGACTGATACCGATAGATGGAGCAAAAGGGAATCGTTTCTATAGCCTTCCTTTCCATTCTCCCTTCCCTGCTTCACACACCTCTCTCTGTCACTCTCTCTCTCTCAAACTCTCTCTCTCTCAGAGCCCTTAGCAGCATTAACAGTGAGAGAAGAGACTGAGCATCCACGCACAGCGCAGAGTGGAGTCAGCACTGACAAGCAAGCGCGCACAAAACGCACACACACACTCACACGATTGAACAAGGTGAAAACAGGAGGCGTACAGAGGCTCCAGCTGTAGCATGTCCACTGGCTGCAGTCAGACATGTAGGAGGAGGAGGAGGTGCTCTGCTTGCCGTTCCATGTCCGCTTCAGTTTTCTAAGCCCTTCCCATCCCCCCGAACACTCGCTCCCTGGCTCTGCAGTTGCCGAGGGGCTGGCTGGAATGACCTGGGAGAGCGGGAGACACAAGGGGATGCGCTAGACGGGGCTGCCAAGTCGGGAGGACTCTGATCTGATCCTTGATCCCCTCTTTTTCTCGGGGCTGACAGACACAAGGCAGACCACTGATCTGCCCCACAGAGGCATGCCCATATAGGAGGGCATGGCTGTGTAGACAGAGGGTCTCCATGAGCCACAGTGAGAAGGACCACCACAGAGACGCACAGGTAAGAGGCAGCACAACTGGGGATGCTCTGCTGGATTTTTAATCTTTATCAATCTGCACAGACATGAATTGATCAGCTCATTAGTCGTCTTCAAATTACTTTGCACCTTTCACTCTCATCCGCGCTCATCTAGTGGTTTGATTATTAAATGAAGGTTTTGCAGTGTGCGTCTTGTTTGTGCTTGTCGGCTGTGCTGCATGGCTATTGATTAGAAGAGAGACGGGTCTGTGGATGTGCACTGTGGCAGCATGATAATGGAATATGTCTCCTGGAGGGCATGGTCCAATATCCATCAGATGTCTGGGGAATGTCAGTGGAAAGGAAGAGGGTACAGCAGCGAGGTAGCAGGAGAGGAGGAGAGAAACGGAGACAGGGGAGAGAAACTGAGAGGGCATTTCAAATCATTTATGTCAGTGTCATGTTCTGGTGGGTTCTGCAGTTGTTGTTTTTTTTTTTGGGGGGGGGGGACTATTTGGCTTTGCTTTTACTCTATATTCATCCCACACTCCACATCTGGCCAGTTTTTCAATTAAAGGCTGTATTTCTTGGTGAGACAGGGTGGCACAGGGGCTTATGTCCTTTTGCATAAAAGGTGCCAGAACCACTTTATTTTTTAAAAGCACACACGACAATAGCTGATATGAGCAGCTATTTTTATTTCCCAGAGTTGTTTAAAAAAATTGCAGCATGGAATCCTTTAATTGAGGAGTTCGCTGAAAGGGTCCTTACTGAGGCTGAAGAGCAGGAAGAGCTCATGGGTGCTGGTGGGGTCTTCTGCCAAACCAAGCAGAATGTAGAAGCCTGGGGAGAGAGAGAAGGAAATTCTGCGTAATTAGACTGAACAGTTGGACACAGAAAACATGTTGTGGCTTTGAAAAGTTCATGCAGAGGATGTGAGGGGAAATTAACGCTGGCTGTGACAGTCTAACAATGGAGCAGCTTTTAAGACTTTTGTGTGGCTGCCCCTGCAGAAAAGGAAAAAGGTTAATTTACCACCTCTGCAAATGGAAGATCTCTCCCCCCCCAACCCTTCTCTAATACTTTCCTAATGTCCTGTGGATGCCAATGGGAGGGACGGCAGCGGCCCCAAAGTGCATTTCAGAGATTGGTCCAGGGTGGGTGTGCTTATTCAGAGGTGCCTGTGGCTGAGAGAGATGAACTGTCCGGTGCCGTTGCATGGAGCATACATCACTGAATGCAAGTCCGTGGACCCAGGAGGAATCAAGAGAAAGAAAGACATTACTTAGGTGACTAGGCTTCTCTGATCTCATCATGTGGCTGTGTGCAAGTTATGGTAAAACTGGACCCCCCCCGAGTCAGACAAGGAGAGGAGCAGTCTCCTCTACGCCATCATAATTCAGGAGTGGGTGGAGGCTGATGTACAGGTAGATTTTTAAAAGCCATAGACCTACATCTATCGAGATGCCACTCAGCCTGACATCAGTGAGGATGGGGTGTGGTGGAGTGGACGTCCAAAGGCCGATTGGGTGTTGTGTGCATACGTTGATTGGAAGGTTTTAATCCATCTAAATATACAAGTAGGCATCACCGGAGAGGAAGAAAAGTTATAAGGTGACTTTAGAAATTATATTTAATTAGTGCATAAAATATGATTTAAAGCACTGACGTAATTTGTGATCATACTATACATGGTGCTTTCATGCACAGCGGCGGTTTTATCTTCCCTTTCACTTCTGCTTAGTCATGAGAGAGAGCAGAACAGACTCAAGGTTGTGTGGCAGAAAAAAATAATAACACTTATGGTGCAGCCTTTGCACAAGCACACAGACAGACACATGTCCTCCATAATGTGGCTCATTGAGACATCCTGCATAACAGGACTACTAGCGACAAATACCGAGACCGGACATGCTTTCAAAATCCGATCAGCACCCGAGCGCCACATGGTCTGATGCACATGTGAGGAGAGGCATTTAGCAGAGCCTGACATCTCTGCAGAGGCAACATCAAAGCACATTTTAAAAAGCAGACCAGTTACTCGACAGAAACCACAGATCACACTAGTCACAGCGGACGGCTTTTAAATGAGGGGGAGCAACACGGATTATTTCAGCCTCACAACCACAAGGCTGGTTGTTAAGCAGGAGCGGATCGCTCCGTGTGCGAGACACATGAGTGCTCTCTGAGATACACATGGATGCACACACTCACACTAACTGTGAGTCCCCTGCTTGAGTTGATTTCTAAATCTAAACCACATCTGCTTCTTTGCTTTTGTTAGGCTAAATGAGTCCTGTCCACCTCTTAAAGCTCTGCGGGATTTCAAACACAGCATGTGGACGGGAGTTATAGGAGGGCTGAGGCTGTTTATTTTTCCTTTTTTTATCGTGAGAAAATCAAAACCAAGAATAAATTGATCCTGGACTGGAGTCTGATGTAACTTTAGTGATCAAAGACATGTGAAGTTTATCCCTCTCAGCAATTTAAAGTGAAACAACATCCCTGTACATACTAAATGATGTGTGTCCAGCACGGAGCTCTGCTGCTGAAATAAAAAATGCAGCTATGAAGTTATTTCAGGGTAACCTACATTGGCTATGTTAATCTTAATGAGGGGATTTGTAAGTCAGAGCAACGGTACTGTTCATGTGTTTTTAATGGAGTTCAGTGATGTGCAGCTGCCTAACACTCGTTAGAAGAATTTACTTTTAAGTGAATTCATTGTTAGTTTCAGTCTCTTTGTAACACTTGTTGATGATAATGAAAAGATAATATAACAGCAGTTATAATAAAGAGTTATATACTTATTTACAATATTTCTCAATGAAACTAGAGCTTAATGCAATTCAGTACAACCGCTCTGCCACTCCACAGTAATCGTCAATATTGTCATAGATAGATGGATGGATGGATGGATAGATGGATAGATGGATAGATGGATAGATAGATTTTCACCTACTAATTTTGACTGAATGACATCACACACCGAGAACAAAAAGAGTAGTCACTCAGAAAACTGTGAAATGAATCTCTCTCTCTTTCATTTGCTCACTCGCTTTCTTCGCTGGTCTCCCCTGACAACCAGCTGTTTTCGCTGCTGTATCCAAGGGCCCATCTGGCCAAGCTCGAGCCCACACCTCAGAAGCAGAGGAAAGAAAAATAAATAAATAAAATAAAACATCCACAGTAATAAACTGACAGTGTTACTGGGGCGATAAATATCTGAGTAGCAACATGCATATTAATTTGTCTTTTGTCCCAGCGCCCATTTCTGAGAGTCACACTCACGCTCCGAGGACGAGCGGTGCAGTGTGAAGTCGTTACTTAACTTGGCCCCGATCCCAAACTGCCAACAAGGGGAAAAGGAAAAACAACGCTTGCAGCAAAAAATGTAACTTTAGTGTGTGTGCGTGTGTTCTTTTTCCAGACAAAAGTGCTCTTTGTAGCCACACATCTAGCCGTGTCGATTGGTTGGTTGGTGACCTAATACCAGCAAACCTATATGTATCTGTATTTATACTAAATTAAGATGGTGAACGTGGAAGGGCTAGGCGATATGGCCAGAAGATATACCAAGATTAAAAAAAAAATAATATTGTTGATATCAATAAATGTCACATTAGTATTTCTTTTAGGTTTAGAGACAAAAGTTTGCTCCTGAGTAAAGCTTGTGGTTTTTTGGAAAAAAGCTAAACATTTGAAAATGAGAGGTAGAACAATCACTGTACAATTCATAATCAATATATAAATATTTACCGGACTTCTATTATATCACTATTGATGAAAATGGTATTTCTATAATTATTTATATTGTTGTATTGCCCAGCCCTTGAACATGGTGATCATTATAACTGTAAAATAGCCTGCTTGTCTTTATTGTCACTGGGATCAGGTTGTCATGGTTGTGGAAGGTTTGCCTGAGTTTAGACCAAAAATGTCTTGATATTGAAACAAAACAATGGACTGTAATGTTGGGGAAGAGGCCTCGGGTATTTGCTTCACGTCACGTCCAATGTGAGTAACACATCAATGAGTATAACAGCACGGGACACCAAACATGGGCTTTTTACGCCTCTGGGAAGTTATTATAGTGACACTCACTTTATCTTTTGTCGCAGTATTTACGCTCCGGGATAAAAATGGTAGAATACATGATTCACATTAAAAGTAGTCACTCTTTGTGCTCACATATAATAGATTTGGCAGCCGCAGCACCTTGCTGGATGAAGTAGTGCCAGGTTCAACTTTTGTGCCAACCATTTTTGCATTGGCACTCCTGCTGTCATAATGGACAGACCTGGGGGCTGGGTTTTGTTTACGTGGGACAAAGTCGGCCTGAACCAATAGGTCATCCAAATTGAATGACCAAATACGTCTGTGCCGAGGAAACCTGGAAGAATCTTCTGTCCTATTTGCACATGCCTTTGAATGCTGACATAACTCAACTTAGGTTTGAGGAAAGTAAGATGTTTGGATGAATATTACTATTTTGTTAAGTGTAAGGGGACGTCCTCCATCAGGCCTCCAAGAAGTGCAGACCCTACACCACCCACTACAGTTTAAGGTTTTTTCTTTGCTAGTCCTTTTGTGTGTACACATACTTGGCCAACAAAGCCGATTCTGATAACCAATTGGTTAAGCTTCTGGAAGAATCGGGATCATGCTTTTAAAAAACAACATTGACTATTGGTGTGAAAAAGGACACAGTCGTTTACCTGACATCTTCCTTTCACTGTGAGTGTTTTGTCACTTGGACGTAAACTTCAGATGTTTTCGTGGCAGCTATTGAATCGACTGATGCGGTTGTTTGTCTCTCTGAAGACAGCCGCTGTCTTGTTCTTTATCAGACCCTACCTTTTGATTTTTTGGAGCCATACATACTGTAACACTCCACATGAACTGTTAACACACAGGGAGGGAAATGCTTGAATGAATTAACATAAAAACTCATGGAACAAAATCCCACTCCAGCTTCAAAAGCACTCAGGCCAAAAATGGAGGCTTCACATCCACAGCACAGTCACAGTGGTAGCTGAAAATGCTTGGGGTCATGAATCATTTGGGAGATGTGTGCGGTCTCTGGGGAGAGTATTTGCATTCCCCCTGACAGACACACACACACAATCATACATTTGCAAGATTTACACACAAACACAGACATACACAAAGTAAAAGTACAATCATTACGGCAAGGATCATGTTGATGACTTTTCTATTTTTTTAGTTTCACAGGGTACAAACATAGCCGAGGGCTGTGAAGCTCATTACATTATTAACTGTGGTTTGTGTTGCCTTTTTCTGTCACAGTGACTTTCCAAAGGCTGCTTCAAAGAATCCATATAATTTCGTGGTTAGGCATCACAAAAACCCCACCCTGTCTTCCCGAGCACAAGTGTGTCTGCACGAGTGTTTTCTGCAGGAAAACAGATGACGGCAGTGTTTTCCGCAGGCTCAGCCCACATCGCGACTCTTCCTTCTCAGGTTGTTATTCTATTAGTTTGCCTTGGAGAGCTTTTCATAGTCAACAGCAGAAAAATAAGGATTTTAAACGTGCTATAGATTTGTGTGTTCTTAACAACAAAATTGTGAAGACAGGCTTAGAAAAATAGCCAGAGGGGTAAGCTGCACACTGAGGGAGAAGTGATGGGCAGAGACGGTGATGCTGCAGGAGATGACTGAGTTGGAATAAACCGAAGGACTGAAGAGCCATCAGGAGTCTTTCTCCTGGAAATCCAGAAGTATCTAAATCTTTCAGCATAGTCGGCCTTTCACCATAGAAACAGGAAAAGTATTTGAAAACAGATATATTTATTCAATATTTCAAAAGAATTTAATGGATTTCTCTCTCTCTCACTCTGTCACTTTCTCTCTTCACCCCACCAACCCCCCTCTCTCCCTGTTGCGTTGTTGTTTGCTCATCTCGTTGAGTTCTGGCTCATGTGACGAATGCATTCAATATCGAGATAGCACATGGACAGGGAACACCAATGTTAATCTCAGCAGCTTGAATGGTTACACTGCATTCACTTTTTTGAATAAATTGAGTTTTAGACTTTTTCAGGAATTCTTCGGTTTACATTTCAGAAATATGAGGTTTTTAGAACCGACCCTGACAACTGTAATATTAAGTTCTCAGGTGATACAGCCATCCTTGGCCTGATATAACTATCTTCATACATTTGTTTATTGTAGCGATGTTTATTGTCTTTCTATTTTGAATTCATTGTGTATTCTTATTTGTATATATACATATATATATATTTTTTTTTTTTTGCTTGCTCCATGCACAATTTGCATTCTACTTGTACAGTGATAATAAAGTGATCTTTAAAATTGAAACCTAGTTAACACATCCACCAGCCGACCTCTCTGTAACAGACAGATTAGTGCGACAGTGTGACATTAACCATCGTGTGATACATGTGAGGAAGACTGAGGAGATGCTGTTTGACCTGAAGGCAGAGGGTGACCTCAGTCTGCTGGTAATCCACAGTGTACCCATTGATCAGGTCAGCAGATAATAGACTCGCCTGGAGGGTCCGTTTGGAAAGTTTCTGCAACAGCAGATGTATTTTTTATGTAGACTTAGGGTATAAGGAGTTGAGTGGAAGTTCATGTTATTATATACTGTGCAGTATTAGAGAGAAAGATTAAATTTGGTGCTACAGCCTTGTACAGTTACTAAACATAGCAGTCCTAGTCTTAGTTTGCTCTCATGGTACAGACTAATATAAAAAGTAAGGGGATTTTAACACAGTTGTTTTTACATAATAGTAATATATATCTGAGTCCACAAACACTTATCTTATTGCATCGAAAATATAAGATAAATGTGCCCCATAAATCATTGGATATTACTTTAAGATAATATGGAGAAAATGAAAAGAGTCTAATCAAGATTAAAAAAAGAAACAATATATTTAGTAATTCGTATGGAAGTCAGAGAAACAGACGGAGACCAGAAAAAAGAGATGTGCATAAAGATGTGGGGTTGAAGATGATTAATGATCTTTATTATCTCAGTCTGTAAAAAAAATTCACTCTTACTAAATAGGCTGTGTTTTTATACTCAAACATTTTACTTTCTAAAATTAAAGTCAAATTTGTCAGAGGGAAAAAAAATAAACGTCACATGATGAAGTCGTGATTAACCCTGAGAGCGTAACACATGGAAAAAGCAAAATTGTCAGGTGCAGCTGAAACGATAAATGCCGCTGATTCAAAGCGACCACGTCAAGTGTCCCAAATCAAACGCACCTGCCATGTTGCGTGACCAACAGGTGCATGCTGGGACTGGCAAAACACTAATATACTGAAGGGAGATCGCTGAGCTGTGACGAGTACGTTCACTTCTACCGTCAATGAGGTGTGCACCACCTGGCTGTTGTTTTGGATGATGTTATGACTG
This sequence comes from Limanda limanda, assembly GCF_963576545.1. Classification (NCBI taxonomy): domain Eukaryota; kingdom Metazoa; phylum Chordata; class Actinopteri; order Pleuronectiformes; family Pleuronectidae; genus Limanda; species Limanda limanda. Next base: position 12,461,641 of record NC_083645.1, on the reverse strand, counting down.
CAGAGCTCATTCAGCTCAGTCACAAACATTTTTTCATTTTCCATTAGAATTAGGAGGCAGAGAAATCCAGATTGTGACTTTGCAGTGCACAAGGTAAATTTAAATTACAGAGTTTTCTTCGAACCAAATACTTAAAATTCTCTTCCTGCACTCTTATCGTTTTTTTCTGCACAACAGCCGTGTAGTTATGAACAGACTGACGACAGTGCAAGAACCCAGCTATATGTACTGGAACACTAAGAGATCAGGAAACATGCAGTGAAGGAAAAAGAACATGACGTCAACAACACAGGTTGACATTTGGATCCACTTCAAATATAAAGCTGCAGAGAGAGAGACCGAGTCGTATTGTCAGGAGAGAAGCCCTGAGGCTCCAACAGCTCTGTGAAGAGAAACACAAACCTGAAGAGACACGGAGGTGACCTCACGTTAGGATGTTAAATAACATGGCTATATTTCTAAGATGTATTATACCCACTACAATAGGCTGTGCTGTTTTATCTATTAACAGACTATCAATTGTAATTTATAGAGGCTAATATAGCCTGCAGTGGTGTCCATTAATTTAATTACCTTGTCTGCCCTTGTAACAATGAAGCTTTGTGCAAACTGACAGAAACGCCGCTGTGTGAGGTAACGCATGTGAACATCACCACATGACAGCCTTAAAAATGTTCACACAGTTACATCATCAATTCCAAAACACTTTATAAACTGAACTTTATAACCCTCATTACGACCCTCATTATATATCAGAACTGTTGTATAACACTGCTGTCGTTATATATGGGTGTACCTAATAACCTGCACACTGAATGCAAATTATATAATTATCAGTTGCAAAATTCCTGACTGGAATATGTTAGTTTCTTTTCTGTGGTGTAAATGGACTAAAAAGCAAATGCAATATGCCTGATGGGATTCAGATTGAATAGTTTTATCACATATAACTGTTATCACCATATCTCCACTCATTCACTTCCACTATTGAAAATGTAGCACTGTAGCGTTTGCTTTGCGTACATTTTACCTGATGTTTTCCTATTTTTTCATTCTGAGTAAAATCTATTTAAATGATTTTAATTCTTCTGGATTGCAACAGTGCAGTGTGTGATCCCATTGGACAGATTTTCACTGTCATACACATAAATCTAATTTAAGATATGAATCCCGATTAAAGGAGCCTCCTCTGATTTACTCTAAGTGCCTCCCAGGTGGTCGATATGAGGACACAATCACGTATAATGCTCATCAGTGAACGAGGGCCATTTGCTAACAAGCTGTCAGAGCCTGAATCGCGTCACTCTTAAACCAGATCCTGCTCTGTGAAGTGGAAGCAGCACATCAGCAGCAGCGAGTGCGGCCCTTTCAGATTCCTCTGCCTCGCGCCCCGCTGCTTGACTCACAAGGCATCACCTGTTATGCATTTTAGAAGAACGGGAGTGTAACACAAGATTCTCTGTCTGGATAAGTTGCTAAGCGCTGTGAGGCTTTGAGTTGTTCATGAGCTCGAGATCTTTGCTCAGAAGATGAAACCGATACACAAACTCTTATATAAACAGCAACAAGAATGGAGGCGAGTGGAGGCGGATCACAGCAGATAGTTGTTCTATTTTTAACATCACAAAGCATTTCTTATTCACAAAGTCGGACCATTTATGAACATGTATAAAAGCCCGCTGGTGCCCAAACGGTTCAAAAGCTCAGTCCTATAGTCCCACACAATCTTCATTCTTAGAGAGCATTTCATTAAAGTTATTGCATTTCATTGATTTTAGAGCATTTCATTAATTTCAAGGTGTCTTGCTTTGCTAGTCTCCAAACAAATAAACCCCTGAGTGCACCAAACACTCACAAAAAACTATGGGTGTGTTCGGAAAGTCAGAATAAAGTCCTTTCCTAATCACTATTCCTTAAGGAGTTGGTGGTCTGATGTTTCCTATGCTAAGAGAGATAAGTTAGGAAGCATCGGCACTCCTTTCCTTATCCTTTAGAGACTTCGAATAGGTCTTATTATGGCGGACACTGAAATACTTCCAGGTCATGTCAACCGGTTAGGAAGGTTCCTAAGCAAAATGGACAATTTGAACGCACCCATATAACTGTGTCACAAAATGGAGGATGCATTGCACTGATTTCAGCTTCCTCTCCCATGCACTAACAATTCACACAGTCAAGAAGCAGAGAGAAGAGAAAAAGTAACAAAAGGAAGTAGAACACATGACTCATGGTGATTCAACTGGGCTGCACAGAGGAGAAAATGGAAAAAATTATTAAGTATCTAGATCTGTTTTCTAATTAGCTCAAAGGAAGTGAACACATGATTTTGCATTTTATCGCAAAACTGCATTTGATTTATGGAGCTGAGGCTGATGAGTTACTGCTCCAAGAATATGATTAGAGAGAATATGCAGCCATACTAGCTGTTCTCAACTGTGTATGTTTTGCACAGCAATTATTTCACACTGCTTTGTAATAAAATCTATGTTTGACCACAGTGCCAAAGAGAACGACACCAATGTTCTCTAATTATACTCAGGACCCAGACTGGCTTTGTCCGTCTGTCCTCTGTACAGAAATAAAATCATTTAAATGCTCCTCATGCAGAGCATTTACACTGCAGATGTTACACTGAGACTGAATTTATCAACAGCAGAGGAAAAACATCCATTTCGGTTGTATTGTATAGATTACATGCCAAACAAGAAATTGTCATAAATAAATTGTCAAAACTGTTGTGTTATGTCTCTTTTACTAACAGAAAGATCAATTATACTCATGTTCAGCACCTCGCAATGACAAAAATAATAATTTAAATGACTGACTAAATATTAGATTTAACTCCACTGGATAAAAAACTAAAATAAAGAACAGACAGAGAACATTGTTGCTTCACAAGATGAGCTAAAGAGAGGGGAAACTGAGAAAAACTATCTTGGTTCTGCGATTCATCTCAATCATATACTTTGTATTTCTGTGGAGATCAGAAAGGATGCGATGTTCTTTGATGAGCAAGCTGCTCGCGCCCTGAAGCCGTTCAAACCAAACATAAAACCTTCACTCATAATAGAGAAATTCACTTCAAAGGTGTAAGAATGAAACACTATGACATAATGCCAGTGTTTGCATGTGTGTGTGTGTGTGTTAATGTATGTTTTACATAAGTATGTCTGACGTATTCAAGTGCTGTGACTGCCTCATATTTTTTTATTGTTGATATTTTACTGATATCTTAAGAATCAACGTTTTGACCTTCGAAATACAGTTATTAACAATTATGTCATTATATTTCCTTTAACATGTTTGTTTCATTTTAAACTAGAACTGTCTCAGTAGAGCATACACCTGCGACCAAGGCACAACAGTCCCCTAAAATTTAAACGAGCCTTGTTGCTAAGGCCACACTACGTTTTCTCAACTAGACATTAGGAAAAGTTACAGATTTCTAACCTTGTGTAGCAGCTGAGAACATCTTACATCCCTTTAAAACTATAATTAAATCCACTAGATCCAGACTTTTAATTTAGATCTGCAATAGACTGCACACACTCATCGATACCTACCCCATAAACAAGTCCCAATGTTTTCATCAAGATTCACACATAATTCTCAGTGAAATATTAATAAATACCCGATTTATCCACAGCAGAAATGAACAGGTTCTTTCTTGACCCACACCGCATCTTTCCACCAGTTTATTGGTAATCCGTCCAGTCGTCTTTATGTAATCCTGCTAACTAACAAACACACAAACACAAGCAGATAATATCCTTGGCAGAGGTAATTAATCGTTCATGAACCTAATTTCTAATACACAGGGTTAGTGTGGCAATACGTGAGACACAGAGAGACATATGTGTGGATGAGTCATTAACTCAGCCACTGATTGAATGTTGCCAATAGATGGAGCAGGAGGTAATGCTGTGTAATCCCCTGCAGATCGTGATGGTTTCTTGAATAAAACCCTGCAAGATTCTGCTGTGAACACGACTGGGCCTGAAATCACTTATTCATTCGCTCCTCCCCACACTGTCCAGAGTTCTATGTAGAAGACTATACATGTAGTGAGCTTAGTGGCATAAAGAAAGGTCTAATCATATCATTCTCTCTGCGCCGTTAACATCTCTACTGTCACACAATTATAACGTGCAACATAAATGTCAATACATAGACGCATGCATTTGTGTGAGACATACATGCTAATACATTTTCCAAAAGGAACAAACCAAAAACATTGTGTCTGCTGCAACTTTCCGTTCTTGTAAATCAACGCTTTTTCCTTTTTCCACTGCCACTTTTAATTCAAATTTAAGGGGATTTGATTATTTCTTGCCACTGTTTATTTATTTTTATTCGTTTTTATGTGTGTTTCAATTACACTTTGTCTCAATGTTTTTTAAGTTGTAGATAAAAAAGTAAGTTAAAACAGAAATGTACTTATATTTGTGTGACACGTTGCAATTTTTCAGCTGCTCTGGCTCTTGCTTCTGCAATTTTTCATTCTGTTGTGTATATATACAGTATATATATTGCTGTGCTAGAGATCATCAGTTGTACCCTACTTTAACAAATAGTGGACTCAGGATGTAACGTATTATACATTGAGTTAGTGAGTAACTTCAGACAGCGTCAACGTGCACAAACATTAACTACAACCTCAACGGAAACCTCAGATTTTCAGTGGCGTGCAGTTCATGAGACAAATCACACAGATAGCTGCTTTAAGTGAACGGTTCTGAAAACTACACACATTTGTATTCATCCACAGACTGTTTCAGGCATCATAGCTTTCAGCCGACAGGTCTGTAAGCATGGACGTATGCTGTGTGTGTGCCTTTGTAAGTGCTCAGATAGAGCAGCCCACGAGGAGTTATTACTAAAGAGAGACTCTTCCCAGCCCCCATCACGCACATGCATATGCACACACACACACACACTTACACACACACACACACACACACTTACACACACACACACACACACACACACACACACACACACACACACACACAGACCTCCACACGGAGCTGCAGCACCGACACCATGATTGTGTGGGGGTACATTCATTCTCTTCACAGAAGACTAATTTAAAATTTTAATGGATTCAGACTCTTTGAGGAAAATGGAGAAGTGGCTCCGCTGAATGCTTCTAACCCCTCACCCCTCCCACCTCCAAATTTCTAAAAACCCACAGGGAAGGGCGCAGCTCAATATGAACATTTAATGTAATTGGACACACTAAATGTGGTATTATGCAGAACATGTCCTCACATAAGTAGCACTCTGCCATGCACGAATGACTGATTTAATGAGGATGCTCAGTGTTCTCTTTGTTTCTCCGCCCAAAACTTTGAGCACATGGATCGGATCACAGATTCATGCCAGGCGGTCTCAGGTATCGAACAATACACACAATACTCCTTCATAGGGACGATTGATGCCTATTTTACTTCATCCCAAAAAATGTTTGACCTTTAAATACCTAATGTGTATTGTTAAATTGAAAACTATTGCAGTGTATATAATATTGATGACTTTAGGTTCGCTCGGGTACTAGAACTGATCTGATACATTTAGGTTTCTATAAACAGATGAAGAACTGATCAGGTGATTATTATCTGGCAAGGCAGAGTGGGAAGCTGCAGAGAAATCAATGTGAATCATAACCAACAAGCGAGTATAATAAGTACTCTTTGTGTGTAATACATCAATGCAGAGCTTTTACCCGGCAGGAGAAGCTGAGACATGATTATGGTCTCGACTGAATTGGTAGCATGTGCCGTAAATTGAATGAAATTAATATACAAGGAACACACTGTATACAGAAAATGAACCAATGCAGTACAGTTAACACAAATTTGGGGAACCTTTTATGATCTTTCACACAAACAGACATTTTGCTGTATACAATTGATATCACATTTTCCACATCTGTGATGTTTGCCATGGTCCATGTGATGTTAATTTCATTACCAGAAGGTGAACATGACATTGGTGTACCCTGCAATGTGTTGTGTTTGCACAGACAAATCTGTGCTATGCTCTGCATGGCCACTACGCTACGGAAGCAACAACTGCACACACACTGTGTCAAATTACAAGGGAACTTGAAAATAATGTAAAAAGAACGATTAAGTTACCTTGGGTTTCCAAGCATATCCATAGGCACGACCACAAGAGAAGATATTTAAAGCCTTACACTTCCTCCTGCACTTTAGAAATGATACGAGGGCTGCCATCTTGCAGGTTTGGAGCCAGAGTCGTTACAGCAGCGACCAGGAGGCGGAGCCACTCGCGAGTTAGTCTCAGCCTTAAATCATGATGTTTTACCAATAGCTTTATATCATCAAATAATCAAACTTGATAGAAAATTTGTACTTGAACATCCATCAGTTTGAAAAGAACTTCCTAAAATGACAGAAACCATCCTCAAAAAGGAGACTTGGTTTATGACCTATCCTTCAGCCGGCCACTACGGGACAATCAATATGTTTTGGCTTCACTTAAGAGATGTCATGTCGTCCATCTCCGAAAAACTTTTAATGGAAGAGATTGGGAACAGAATCTTCAGAGTGGAAATGTATTGGAAAGGTAATCTGACGTCAACGCTACACAAGATTTGGAAATCAAGCTAGCCCTTACTTGAGAGTCAATAGCAAATCACTCCCCTCCCAACACCCTTCCAACTAATTTTTCATTGCATTTTCATTAAATTCCATCACTCCTTGTCGTGTGTGCTGCACCGAGGCCACGATGTCCAATGAGTCTCGTTCCTTAAAGCCTTTGACAGCATCTCTCCCCACTAAATTATGTTTTGAAACATTTTCCAACTAAAGAATACCAATAAAAAGTTTCATGTTGAGGCTTTAGTCACATTAAAAGGCTGTCTTCCATAGTTAAAGTCTAATTAGTGTGAAATTCCCTCTTTGAATTTCCCCAGTGTTTCCTTGCTGAGCTGCAGTGGAGGAATAAAAACACAACAAGGATTGTTTGTACTAAAAAGACTGACTTAAGATTTCCACAAGATGACATCCACTTGATTTGATTAAATCAGACTGCAGAAGTCTGGCAATCTTTACTTCCGATAAAACTGGGAGTGTATTTTTAACAAAAAGAGGACTCTGGTCCTTCCCTCTTAATCCACTTAAGTCTTCTTCAAGTCTGACCTTCCTGGTGTGTTGCTCCATTGCACCACTAGTGGTCAAATACATTAAATCCAATACCTAATATTGATAAAAGATTAATGCCATTATGCTGATGTCTTAAGTGTTCAGCACACAAACACACACACAAACACACACAGACACACACCCAGAGTGAGTCATGTAGGAGTTAGCGTCATCCTTCCCTGATCTCTTCTCCCTCCTGACATTAGCTGATGCTTCCTGCCCTGCTGGATGCCTTTCAGGTAGACTTATTTCCTCATGTTTATACATCAACACAATCCCCATTGCTCTTGTCCAGAAATGTCTACAGCCTCTAACTGAAAGTGGCTTGCACAGCCAAGCGCGACGGCTGAGATGAAGCTCTTATCTGGTTAATTAATGGTCTGCAGGTAATATGGGCGGCCTTGTCTTCAGCAGCAGTGGAGTGCACTCTCTGGAGGAGGATCAGCCCGTAATGAAGGGCACTTAGACCACCTGCCGGGAGACCACAGTCCTGATTAAAGTTTTGTCTGGCTGAGACAGACTCATCACAGATGGGCTGCTGAATTGTTGTGCTGCCGTAAACACACAGGTTGTAATGCGTCCTTCCCTTTGTGTCTGTAATCAAACGCCGTAAAAGACAAGGTGGCTTACTCTCTCTATGTTGATGATGAAGTGTATTTCCGCGAGGAGTGCAATCGTGATGAATTTGCTTTGCCCAGCATATTTCATTCAGTGATAGTCTCAGGGGTGCAAAGTCTGGATTCAGACAAATCCTTCGTTAATGGCCTGTCATTCCCTTTGGGAGCACAGCCAACGCTATATCTGTAAATCACATTTCAGAGTGCATGTGTTCTTAATAAAAACGCTGACAACAAATGCCGCACAGCAAATACAGAACATGAATAATGCACTTGCTAATGAAGAGAGAAAAAAAGACAAAATAAGACGATATTCATATAAAAGCCTGTTGGGATAAGTGCATATTAAGGCTCATTTTGAATGAATAAAAGTGTAATCAGTTTTTAGAGTTTGCTGCAGCGACACAGAGGAGGATGCGGCATCTAATTTGGTCTGAACACGTTTCATTCAGCAGTGTTGTACAACTGCTGAGTTGCAGGTTTATGTTTCTTTTCAAGGAAATGAAGCCAAAAAGAATCAGTGTGAGTGTCAGTAAATATACTGTACCAGTCTGCCACAAAGGGTTTTTGTAAAGGATTACAAATGAAAATCGTTGGTAAAACATGTCTTCAATCATCATCTGAAAGTAGGAAACGCTTTTGGCCGAGTGTTTGTATGCTGCTCCACACTCAACATGCTGATAAATGCACCGAGGCTCCCTGATACACAAAGTGTTGTGTCAGCTTTAGTTTGTCATCTTTGTCTCACTCTGCACTTCATTCAAATCTGATTGATAAACACTTTTATGTGTTTTTGTGCCTGCTAGCGAACTGGGACAATATGCTAATTTCAGCCCAGTTTGTCTGGCACTTATTCTGTCCCTGTTGGCAGCATCTCTTAAAAACTTCACTGATTGAATTTTTACTGATCAGATTTTGATGGTCATTTAACAGATTCTTTTTTACCAACAGTTTGTTCCCTATAGAGAAACATAATATCATCTTAATCGGGAAACTGAAGATTGTTGCTTATTTCCAAAACTGAATTGTAAATTTGGGAGTTTATGTCAGGGGTAGAAATATGATAATTGTCAATTCTGCATTATTTTACAAATCCAATTCAGAAAAACTCACATAAAACCGCTGACAATATATACTGAGGTTTTCTTGAAAGGCGATAGATAAATCATGGAAACTGCCGTCTTGTGGTTTGGAAAGGGAATCATGTTTAATCTCCTCTGCTCACTTCCCTCAACAAAGAGCCCTGCAGATGTGGGTTTATGTTTCCTCCTTGTTCCATCAGTCAGCATGAATATCTCAACATGTTGTGGATGAATTATCAGGACACCTTCAGAGGAACCATGGCAGTTCCCTGACTTTGCTACAGAATTAAGGCCAATAAAAACAAATCAGTTGTTCCCTACTTACTTCATTATTGTCAAAAGGAGAGCATTGATCAAATTGGACAGTTGTCTTATCTCATGTCTCAGGCTCAGCAGCACTAAAGCAATAACTGTGTTTGCATTAATAAGGGAACTATTTCATCTATAGGAAAATAATTGATTACTTTTTTTCTGTAGCTCGCCGCTGATGTTATATGTGTTTATTGGGATGTTCAACATATGCTTTACTTTTATGCAGCTATATCATTATATTCTGTCTTCAGCTCTATGTTTTGTGTTTCTCTCAGCGGAAAGAGAAATTACCCTTACGAGACAATAAAGAAAAAGTTGGAGATGATACAGAGGTTGGCCAATGGTGTTGAGAGAAAGTGGGAACTGGAAGGAGATTTTCCAATTTAGAGGAAACCACCATTACGGTTGTTTCGGAAATTGGTGTAACGGTGGGAGTGCAGCTCCATGAATGTCCAGCGCCCATGAAAATACAGCACGGACTGAACAACTGGTGTCATGATATTTGAAATTTTACGGACACATTTTATGTCTCTGTTCAGAATAGGTCGTAAAACCAGTGAACATGTGAAACAAGCGTGAAAGAATATATCAATTCATGGTCCAAAATGTGGGGCTGGATATCTTTTTAACTGCACAGTGTTGGCAGGTTTTGTATTAAATCCATAGAATGCCATTCAGCTGATGACTTCATGTATCTTTTCTGGAAACAGAACCTGTGGCCAGTGTCTATTTTTGCCAAATGTCTCACTGGGCAAAGGTGCAGCTCTCGGCTAAAGGCTGTAATCTCTCTCACACCTGGCCACTGTGGCAGAGGCCAATAACTGTCTCGCTATCAGGCTCATCAGTCTGGCAGACAGTAAATCAGCTTGGGCCCCTGCAGGAGCCTTGGAGCTGAACTGCACGTCACACGCAGAACTATATACCTGAAACCTTACTGCAGGATTAGCCCACAGTCACAGATTCACTTTGTGAACACAAGTATGTGGATGTAGACGATTGGGTATGTTCTCTAAAGTATTTCCCCCTTTATTTTTGCTATGGTGCTGTGCAAAAAGTTCAAAGCGTCATTTTGATCATTAAGGATGCTGGGACAGATAACGAGCACACTTTCCATCGAGAGGGAATGCTTTCAGCTTTTGTGAAAAAGCCGAGTAATTACTTTGAATGCTGCTCCTCTGGCAATCTTTGTCAGAGCATCAGGGAGAAACTGACACACATTCCTTGAGTTTCTCCTGTACTGGATTCTGAAGTGTATTTGTTATCAATGTGTGTGTGTGTGTGTGTGTGTGTGTGTGTGTGTGTGTGTGTGTGTGTGTGTGTGTGTGTGTGTGTGTGTGTGTGTGTGTGTGTGTGTGTGTGTGTGTGTGTGTGTGTGTGTGTGTGTGTGTGTGTGTGTGTGTGTGTGTGTGTGTGTGTGTGTGTGTGTGTGTGCATGAGTTAAGTGGATTGCTTTCTGAGCCGGATGCTGGAGCCTGCTATGACAAAAGCTTACAGCCACACACAGACAGATGTTCCTCTTCAGATAGCGATCTCAGCATAGAACATGGCTGTGAGAACAAAGCCGTCTCCTGTGATTACGCTCCCTCTACAGCCTGTACCTGGGGACTACTTAATGCAGGGTACAGTCGAGACCCAGCTGATTGGAGTCACACAGAGTTAAATGATTAATGCATTTATGACAGTTTCTATTTTTATATCTGCCACTGAGGCTGTTTGAAGTTTAGGGAGAGAAAAAAAAATCCAGCTTATTTGCCTTGTTTTTTCCCTGCTTTTTTCAAAGCCTGCTGAGATAAGAGAGTGGGGGGAAGCAGCCGGCAGAGAGGAGGCTATCTTTGCAAAGAAGAAAAACTTCAGGGCAACGTTTAATCTCCGCCTTCCCTAAATCAGGTGATTACCAAAAGGCAGGGGCAAGGATGTGACTGAATCGCACAGAAGACACAAGGCCCAGTTGTCCTCAAATGACACTTGAGTGACACTCCAGTTTGAAAAGAGTGCGCACAGTGTTCATCATTCCCCATGCACTCGCTGGCAGCTCCAGGGGTTCAGTGGGTGAGGGCTGCTTCCCTGATAACTAGAGGAAAAGGAGGTGAGGGCCTAGACATCCTCTCAGGCTGCTGTTGATGAGCTGGCTGCCACACAGTGATGTATGAGGGAGGCAGCGATTCCTCAGAGGAGGCCGCAAGGCTTAACAGTGATGGCATGTGAATCAAATTTTTTTATTTTGTGTGCCTGTGTGTGTGTTTATGTTTGTGTGAAGCGATGTATGACATTAGGTTTAAGACAAAATGGTATAAATGTCATCATGGGAAAAATACAACGGGGATGGAGATTCGTTTTCAAGCCAACACTCGGATTTATTGATCCTGTACGTCAGCGCATGATATAGATGGTATGAGATCGACTTCGACTTCACTGAGAATTACTTTAGTTCTTGGGATTTCATTTAAAGAATCGTTTGTATTCTAGAGCCTGACATGCTCTAGTTGTATGAAATGATTACGAGGTTGCAGGAGGGCAGAGTTGGACATGCAGCCACGTCCGTGTCCATTACAGCACAGTGCGTCAAGAAAGGGAGAATGAAAAATGAAGTGTTTATAATTCAGCGAAGGTTCCCGTGCTGCATTTATCACCTCCGAAAGAACTGTTGGATTTCTAGCTAGGAAACATGCTTTGGCAAAACGAAAGCAATACTTCAACATAAAATCCAAAAATCTAAGCAGCTGTTAAACTTTTTAAGGGGCAGAGCAGGAGGAGATTTGTTTTTTTCCCAGCATATTTATTTTAAGACGACGAATTGCCTGTATTGTTTCAGAAACATTTTTATACATTTATTAATGGAAGTCTTATTTTCAAAATGTTCTTATTAACAAACTTGTAGAAGAGGTTTTGTCCAGTGGTGAAGGAAACTAGTACTATTACTGAAAGAGGTTGACGTACTTGTACTTTATATGAGTATTTCCATTCTTTGCTAATTTATCAAATATTTATCAACATTTTAAGAGCAAATTATTGTCCATTATTCCACTACATTTATTTGACAAGACACAAGCTATTTCTAAAAGAAACTTTTTATATAGAAAACACATATAATGAGTTTATGAAGCACTTTACTTAGAATAAATCATTAGTATCCACCCCTATGGTTTTATGATCCGTTTAATGAGTTAATAATAGCTCCACTAAAAGAAACATTTACATTGCAATTTTTCAATCATCAATATTTCAATACAAAACTAAATGAAAGAGAATCAGATCACTCTTCAATGTAGGATTCTTCTATTACCACTAGTTTTGTCTCATAACTCCCTTTTATTCAGGTCAAATAAATATATATTCCTATTTAGTTGAAAGTGCATGTATTTAAATCAATGAAAATTACATGGAAATCATCTACATAACTACACATGACTACACACTATTTCATATCAATTTATAAGGAACATAGTTATGTTGGGAGTGTACAGCTCTGACTGACACAACAGGAATGGAAGACACATGACAACAAATGTAATGGGGGTTATGGGGTTTAGATGTTGCTGGTAAATGACATTTATCATTATTTTTCTCATACATTATCTGACAGAATGGTGCCCTGAGTTTCTTGCAATCATCTGTCCCTGTTTGTATTTTTTCATATCTGAATAGCAGCGCAGTGCGTTATGGTGGCATATCAAAACAGTCTAATTGTCCCTAAATGACAGAAATGCATTGACGTCTACATCTTAGCCACCGTTGACGTAGAGTCAAGTATTTCTGACTTGAAAACGTACGCACATCTGACAGCCGGAGATTTGCAGTCACAACTGGGACCGTGCAGAGGAAAAGGGCAACTCTGACGTATTGATGCAGAGTGGGGCCATAACCTGTTCTGCAGCCACTAATCAATGTTCGTCTCAGCCTTCAACATTTCAGGAGCAGTGAACAATCCCCTGTGTGCCAACATTATTTGACCGCTCTGTGTGTGTTGTGTGCTGAAATTTGTGACTGTCGTGTCTTCTGTTCAAACGAGAGGTGAGCTTTACTGGTCCAATGCAGGTGCTTTTAATGATCCTGGTTTTTATGAGGCTACGAAGAGCGTGATGTTTAAGATGCGTGACAGGAATGCTGAGGAGGCAAAAGGATATGGTGCACAGCGCCACCCCGACAAAACCTCCTTACCTAATCACAGCCCTCGTGAGCTCTTCCCAGCAAATTTATGGCTCCCGCAGAATGTGGGCTGAGCTGTTTTGCATATTACCCATCAGCCCCTGGAGACAGCGCTATAGATCATAGATTTGCTCAATGGCTTGTAACTGGATGAGCTACAAAGGTGAAAACAAGAGAAGCCGGAGCAGATCCAGGCTCTAATTTAAAGTTTCTCTAACTGAGTTAATATGGAGATGAGACTGTTTTCAATTCTACTGGGACTTTATTGAATCAGTGTGAACATAGCAAGGAAGTGTAAACAGCTTTCAAAATCAGCGCAGATGATCAAGGATTAAAAAGTGGGTTACTTATTACACAGCCCTAGCAGAATGTTATTTTGTTCATGTTGTAAATACAAGTGTTCCTCCTTAGTATCCGCCCGACTGTTTCTTTCCCCCCTAATTCATTTTTTATCAATTTTTCCAGCAAAATAATTCCTTTTGTCATAAAGACTCTGTGTATAATCATCAGATGAGGGGAACCGTGTGCGGGTTATTAGACTCAATCACAGCTGCTGATGAATCAACTGTTACATTGGCTTGACTCTTCACCTTTACGCAGCCACACACAAAGACACACCAAATAAATGGTGTAGGCTCTCTCAGCCCCTAATGGTTCATTTTAAATAGAGCGCAGCACCGTTTGAGTCATCAAGTCCTCTCAGTGCGTCAGCATATGAAGATCTCTTCAGAGTTATTCAGTTAGTCGCTGAATTGGGAACGATTTCCTGAAATGGAAAAACAGAGGCCTCTCATTTTTGTTGGAGTGTTGTAAGAGTTCTTGTATCATTCCTCATTTACATAACTCTCTATACTCTGTTTGATTTGTGTAAACATACAGATGAACATGACTCGTTGCAGCAGCTCACGCTCCGGAGCCAAAACGCTGAAATAACATTGCTCCTTGTTTGACAACATTAAATCGATTGAAGCAGAGTTTCTTTCTCTCTGTGGGGTTTTCAGCACGCTCGGCGTTTGAGCTCCTAAGAGTCTTCACACAGCGTCTCTGTGACCCTCTCTGTGTAATAGCTTTCACTGGATGACGAGCAGACGAGATGGCCTCCAGCTCTTCAACCTGTTCTGATGCAATGCTCTTACCACTCTCCCTTGAGATTGGACTTTTAAAGGGTTCAGTGCAGGGTCTCTGAAGTACAAAGTTGTAGGTTATGTTACAGAGTCGTAATTGGCTCCTCAAGACGACACTGTACAGTATGTCAGTGGACACTTGTTCTCAGTGAGCTGCGGGCCGCCCAAAGGTTTTTTTTTAGATTTCAAGTACATGATTTATAAATATATGAGAGTGCAGGTAAAGTGTAGTTTCATCTGGGTTGAATAAACATCAAATGGAGGTTTTCTGTTATGCATCAGTTTAGAGGGACACTGGACAGGATATGGCTGAGGAGATCTTTCTAACAGCCAGCATATTGTCGATGCAAAACTCATCAAACACTGAATATGCAGTGTGCCCCCACACTCTGTTTAGCATAGACATTGTCAGGGCTGATAGCAGACAAGAATCCAAATGTAGACTACACACAATAGACCGCTTTTAGTCTGAAAAACTACAGAGGCAAAGGGGATGGTCAAAAATCTCAGCTTGGCCATACAGGCAAGTGTAATAAACACTGGGAACTTGAAATGCTGGTACCTTAATAACTGTGTACCGTGTACTGACGATATGAACGACAGGAAGTGAATTACACAATGTACAAAATAAACTCAAAGGTTTATCAAACGAGACACAAATCCAAAGACCATATGGAAGGAAAACAACAAGGCCAAAGTCCAAAAGCAAAGATTTTTAGGCAAAGATTTTTGGGAAGAAACTTAATGGGGTTTGAAGAAAGATCGGAACTTATGGAACTAGGAACTTATAGATAAGGAAATAATGTGATTTGTGTTCAAATTACTATCTGGTTATGATCAGTGAAACTTCATAGTCAGGGTTAAAATAATGATAATAATGAATACTTAAGGTTGAGGAACTACTATTGGTTGAAAACAAGAAACTAATGAATCTCCCATGTAGAAGTGAACTGTTTTGTGAACTTAAAAACATGTTACTTGCTGAGTAACTGATGATTTCTTTCAGGGATTGTTGGCACATGTAGCCACAATTGGAATTAAATTCTGGGTAACATAAAACCCATAGAAACAAAAGCAATTATAATTTACATGTGTAAATGTACAAAATGTACTTATGCTCTAAATAAAACTAGGTGAAATGACTTTGTAGAAGTGAAGAAGAAGAGTCACTGAAGGAGCTTAAGCTTTGATATAGGAGTTTAAGTAAATAGTCTGCAGCCCCAACAAACTGAAATGTTGTAAATTGTATAAAAAAAAACATTGATGGTTAATTGAATTATTTGTAATCAAAAGAATATAATGATCACTTCAGAGAATAGTTGAAAACCATCAACTGACAGCTGGCTCCATGAACAGGTTCCAGAGCTGAGATGAGTGGGCGGTTAAAGACGCCATGCGCTTAGTTAACAGTGGATTCAAATAGAAGGATAGAGTGCGCCTCTGGACAATATTCTCTTCCTTCTATATTTAACTGTTGGAGTGTTTGGTCTCTTTATGAAACAGCATCACAGAATAATGTAACACAACTCTGGCAGCTGGACAAAAGCTGCTTTTAAGACCAAAGCAAAACTCTATAGTTTAAAAAAATCAATAAAAGCAATAACCCCAAAGTTGTTCTTAATGAGACCATGATGGATAATGCACTTTTCCAAAGAAGAAAAACTATTTGATGATGTAAAAGCTTTCCTAAGTACACTCAAATATCTGCTAACATTGTGACACAACTCAGAGCACAGCATGAGTGTATATGAATGTACCTGGGTGTAATGTTTTTGGAACAGCACACTGAGAAAGTGGATGTATTCTCTTTGAAGTGTCATTTTAGCAAATTGTATTGTAGGTGTGCTCGATTTGAAGCCATTATAAGCTTAGAGGTTCCCTTTGCCAAGTACTTGCCCTGATGAAGGTTAAAGAACAAAAGTTTGGCTTCTTATCAGGTAAATATTTGGACCTTGGTGTGCAGAGTCTTTCTAAAGATTTAAAGGGAAATTAGTTTGCCAGCTTATCAAAAGTGGCACATTCACAGTGGACACATTTAGCAAAGACCTGACCCTTAGTCCTTTGACTAAAGCTCCAGAGAAACAGGCACATTCAAAGACCCCAATGCAAGTGGAGAGGGTTTTTCACTTTTTCTAAACACCACACCTCCAGTTCATAATGCAGACTTTCTGTCTGAAGCCCAAGATGAGAAATCATCGGTGTTATTTGAAAAGTGCAGTTACTGATAATTAGGATTGAGTCCTGAGTGTGATGCTGCTCTCAATGTCATGCAATAGCAGCTGTACAGCGGAATGATCATAGAAATATGTAACTCTGCCAAGGAGGTAATGTTTTGTCATGTGTCTGTCCATTAGTAGCAGGTATATGGATTTCTGGATGAATAACCATGAAACTTGGTGGAATGATGTGGAGAGGCTCAGAAAAGGACCATTATTGGTGCACATCAAAAGAAAATTCCAGGAATTTTTCGTTCCACTTTCTCTGCAGGGTTATGAACAGAATTAATTCAATCTATGGCAGCAGCAGTGCTGCACATGCATTCACACACAAGTCGCTTTCACACGCAAGAGATTGCGAGAGACCGATACCCAGACTATAGAGTGAAAGACAAATTATCGCATAAGAGAGAACTGCATTGCATGCCACATGAGGGCACACACACAACTGCAGCTGAACATATAAGGTATCATGGTTTGCATGGACGGATTACAACTTTATGGGCGATAGCGTGAGCATGTGAACAAACACGCTGCCCTGCAAACAGCTACACAATGCAGCAACGGAGCAAAAGACAAAGTAAGAGATCTCTTGTATTATTATGAGAAGTGTAAAAAAAAAATTGTAGTTCATTACAAAACTGTGACAGGAGAAATCATAATATGGCAGCCGGCCACAGTTTAAATAATTGATGAGAAAGACTGCTTTGACTTGGAGGGACAGCGCACTTACGTCCGCCAAGGCTAATGCCCAGAGCACCTCTTTAATTAGTGATGCTTTAGTTCACAGTGGTAGGAAGAAAAAAGCCCAGATTATACATGGAACCTTTGTATGTTATAAAAATATGTATAGCTAATATATTATACGTTTGTTCCAACATTTATGGGGTACGTTTTTTTTGACTGATTGAGTGTCAATGTGTGTACTCTATGCAGTGTTTGAAGTATTCAAATCCTGAACTTACTGCCATTAAAGAGATAGTTCACCGCAAAAATGAAAATTCACTCATTATCTACTCACCACTATGCTAATGGAGAAGTTGACTCAAAACCTTCACCCACCCCTCCATCAGAATAGTAGTGAGTAGATAATGAGTGAATTTCCATTTTTTGGTGCATTGTCTCTGTAAGCATAACAGTTGAGGGAAATTGATTGTCTTTTGTTTTTATTTGTATCTCTGCATTATCATGCTGATACTGTTAGCATACCGGTTATTTGTTTCTTATTTAAAGGCAAGGAGTTGGAAATGGATTAAGACTGCAGCCCTTTTTCTCATGAGACCATTTAACTTATAAAAGGAAGTGGATATAGGATCTCATATTTTTATTATAGATCTCCAGTTTGAATATTAAAGGCTGAGTTTATTTCAGCCGACTGAGCCTTTAATTACTTCAAATCAAAGCAATATTCTACTGATCAGGCCAACAGATTTTTTATTTCTCATTTGCTTTTCTGTGTAAATCTCTTTATTTGGGTCACCATTCTTTAAGACCATATTACAATGATGTGTTAATTTGATTCTCGGTTCACCTGTGAAACCAAACATGTCTGTGCAAAAATTGAAAGCTTTGTACCAAAAACAAATTACAAAACAAAATAAAGTTAGGTCCTCTGTTGGATCAGCTCGAGCTGAAAATTATCTCGGTAATCTGCATAATTTTCAAAGACAGGCAAGTATCAGGTGTCCCACGACTGCAGCCAATTCTACCTTATTTCCGAGATGTGCAGTGAATTAGAAACTGGTGATCATCCAACGAACCCCATCAGCACCAGCACAGACGCTCTTCCACACACACACACACATGCAAACACACAGAACTGCAACATTATTCTGAGAAAAAGAGTACATTAATTAGTTGCCCACCTTCCTATTCACTGTTCTCCTTTAGGCCCATTTTTGCCTCTGTATTCATTAGGTAATCATGTATGATTGTCCTGGGGTGTAAACATCCAGCTGCAAAGTAAATCCTCATAATGAGCTTAGCAAGGTCTGTACAACCGGCCCTAGGGGGGGGGGCGGGGTCTTCTGGATGACAGAGGCAGAGGAAGAACCAAGTCATTGTTCCATCTTGAGAATCATCATATGTTACAGTACTGTATAAGAGTTCAAATTAAACTCTCTCTGTGTTTGTGTGTGTGTGCGTGCGTGCGTGCATGCGTGCATGCGTGCGTGCGTGTGTGTGTGTGTGTGTGTGTCAGTGTCAGTGTAGCCTATTTGACATTATCTGCCATAAATCTTTCTACAATAAACTGAGCAAGTAAATTGCATATATGCAATCCTGTTCAGTTTAATGGGAGTCTGCCTTTTGGTGGCATTTATTACAAAATGAAGAAATTGAAATGCCATTGCCTCTTGGGTAATGACTCAGACTTATTAAAGGAGAATGAAAAGTTTAAATTTGTTTTGGCCAGTTGGGATAACAAGCTTTAAACATCAACTTATTATCACCAGATGAAGTATCCTGACCTTATTAGCAAACAAATCCCTAGTTACACATGCAGCATATACACATCAACTGATCCTTCACTTTGTTTACCACCTAGTTTACTTTTTCTTTCTGCTTCTTGAAGTGAAGCTGATGAGAGCTGTGTGAGTGAACCAAAACAAAACACTTCAGGGCGCATCAAACCAAAACAAGCATTGGTTTCTTAGATGTTCAGCTGAGAGGATACTGCACAGGGCTCCATCAGTGTGACCACCAGCTTTCACATCACACATTATCATTTGATACATTGTTCATTTAAAAGGCGATATACTCTAATTTTTCATCGGGCACCATCAGCTCAACAACAACTATTGCCGATATATCCATGCAGGTGCGTGTGTATGTGTGTGCATGTGTCTGTGTGTGTGCTTGTCAAAGAGAGAGAGAGAGAGAGAGAGAGAGAGAGAGAGAGAGAGAGAGAGAGAGAGAGAGAGAGAGAGAGAGAGAGAGAGAGAGAGAGAGAGAGAGAGAGAGAGAGAGAGAGAGAGAGAGAGAGAGAGAGAGAGAGAGAGAGAGAGAGAGAGAGAGAGAGTAGAGTCAAGAAGATCTGAATGAATGTATGAATAAATATAAAATAAAACATTTAACTCCCACTTCCTGGGTTAATTATTTATGTAGACATAAATCGCTGTAAAAATAGGCCCAAAAAAATCAACTGACGACACAGCCAATCACCAATAGACGATTTATTCATCCAATTGCCCAACCCTATTGTGCAGATGAACGATGGCTAAACTCTCGGCTCTTTGGAACTTCTACTTCAATTTGCTGTAACTGATATGAAAATAATTTACAACAAAGGCACTCTACAAATATTTTAATGACTTGAAGTAAAAGCCAGAATGATGTATTCAGAAGGTCTCGGCATGTGCAGAATGCAGTAACTGTGCTATATTTTGTAAGATGCAGTTACTTTGCTTTGATGTTGAAATAACTAATTAAATGTCAGTGATATGAGCGGCTTTATGTCCTCTTTATTACTTCTCCATTATTTTACATCAACTGCTGATCAACGACATGCAAATGCAGGTACAAAATTCACTCGCTCGGTCATCAAGTGATTTGCACGGATCCTTGTGTTGCGACCTGTCAACCTCTCATTCCAACAGTGAGTAAAGAAGCTGGATGCAGAAAACAACTACCCCCGAGGACTAACCATCTTAATTAGCGAATATGTCTTTATACAAAGGGGGAGCATGGCTCAGCAGAGGCCACAGAGGGAAAAGGCCAACGCGCTGAATTCTATTTAAAGCTAAACCCGGTTAGGAGATAGCGTGAACATCTGACAGAGAGTTGATCAAAGGCAGAACACACAAATCAATTTGTACGCAGATAGCACCAACTTACAGGCTGCCGTTAAATTGGAAGCATTTACGCTCGACAAACAGCTGAACCACTGAGATGTCACTAAGCCTGGACACTTCAGCAGCTTCATTATGGAAATCCAAATTCAAATAGCGCTCACTTTTTTCTCCGTTCACACGCAATCCAACGGTTCCATCGGCCACTGCCATGTCTTATCTCACAGAAAGCGGAAGCACCTGCTCATATATCCGCAGAGAAGGAGGCCCTAGGATGCATATTGACAATACAGGAACCTGGGCCATTACAGGCCTTATCTTCCTCCCTGACACACAGTCTGCTTCATTATGGGCTTTTAGTGACACCTTGCCTCAGCCTTCCCCATTGAGTCACCACCGCTAATGCAGAAAATGAAACGGCTAAGAGGTTTGTTAAATATATGTGTATTGTCTTACCATTATTTTCTTCTTTAATAGTCCTTTTAAGGCTTCCATTAGTGAGCAGATGCAGTGAGTGGCAGTTGAAGAAAGGACATCAGGGGATGCAGGGGAGGAGGAATAGGTAATGTGCTTAGTTCTTAATGGAAGCTAGAGGCCTGGTGGTTTGAAAAACTTTCAATATATGCCAATTACAAGAAATAAAGAAAGTTATTTATCCATCCTAATTGCGCAAGAAAAGAAAATCAATGAGAGATTTTCTTATTTATTGATATATTTATTTGGCATTTGGTGTACATCATGGCAAATTCCAGGGGGCTAGCTTGAGCATGGTATATTTCATGTTTGGCTATACTGTAGATGGTTAGAGGTATAGAGCCTTAATGGGGAGCTTATTTTTCTCCTCAAATTGCTTCATATGGGTAAAGCGTCGTCCATTTTTGACAGACTCACCACTGTTCTCTCTAATAGAGTAACAGTGACCGCCCACTTTTAGAATGGCTGTGGTCCTGGAAGTTTATTTCCCATTAATTTCCTCTTGACATTTCAGAAAATCCTTATTAATAGGTATTTAAACCTGGAAACAGGCTCACCAGCTACAAGATGAATTGTCACCATAAAACATTTTGATTTAGAGCAAAACAAAACATTGCCATCCCATAAACCATTACGAACTTACAAGATGGCCCTAACTAATATCATATGGACTTTGTGCCTCTATGCATAAAGTATAATTTCCCAATCTCGTAGCTTGTGGTGAGTCTTTCTTGGATGGTTAAAATATTAATGCTGTCAATATAAATTTCTATTCACAAAAGACTGGGAATTTCTACTTCCGGAACCACACTGTTGAGCTCTATATGTACAGACAGTCGCTGTCCATAGTGCTGAAATGTGGAACTTCTCTCTATCATTGGTGTGGATGTGATAATGTGCAGTTTCTGAGTCTGTGTCTACTGTGTCTGACTAATGACGCCCCAGGACTAAAACATTATGATCAGTCCACCTCACACCTCCTTCAGCAAAGTGATTTCTTTATGGTCCCCTTATTGGTTTAGAATCATGGTTCAGGCTCATGGGCTAATGAGCCCCAATTACAGATGATAGCTGAATGTACCTGCATTTATGAGGCATCTCATTATGTTACCATAGAAACACAGCAGGTGACAGCCCTGTGGGTGCTTAGCGTCAATATATGGATCCCGTGAAGAATATGTGACATATTCTAGTGCTCATATCATGCTTTTAGGGTTTTTCCATTTCATTTGTGTGTCATATAGTGTTTGTGACATCCATTAACTTGTATAATGCCTACTTACCGACTAGTTTGCCTCAAATTGGTATGGCAGAAGCAACGCTATTGTTGCCGTGGCAACAGCAGCTTACAGTTGATCAGGAAGCTCTCGGTAAGGGCTGTGACATTTCTGGCACATACTCTGACTGGAAGACCAACAACAAAGGTGTGGGCCAGCTGACTAATCAGAGCAGACCATGATTTTGGGGAGGTGAGTCAAGAGCTCAAACGGAGCATGTCAGAGACTGAAAGGAGGGGCTGCAGCAAATATTTATAAGACAGTTATTGTGTATTCTGAACATTATAGCTTGTAAACCTACTCTAGTAGAACCCAACAGAAAATAATGGGCACTTTAAATATGACAAAGCGATGAATAATATTGTAAATATATAAATGACCTCAGTGGAAAGATGTGAAGGACAAAACGCCAGAGAAGAAAAGGTGCAGACAGACGTTGTTTGCACAGGACAAACAAGAAGCTCTGCAGTATGTGTCCAGGGAGCGGGCAGGAGCTGTGAGGGGGGTGATGCAGAGAGTTCTCTGCAAGAAAATAGTATGAATGTCATGGGCAAAGGTGGACAAAGGGTCAGGCTCTGTTTACTGAAAGATGATGCATGGAAGAAAGACGAAAATGGAAAATGTGGAGCTAGGGATGGATGTGAGGAAAAAATCTGAAGAGAGGAATGAGCATCATTTAGGTAAGTTGAACAAGATGGTAGTCAAGGTAAAAAAAATGCGGGGACTGAAAGGTAAAGAGGCCTTTGAACATTATGATTTAGATTAATTTGTGGCACAAAGTAGTGAAAGGACCTGATGACAAATGTCTTCTCAAGAGACAAAAACATCAGACAAAGATCTGACGGCCCTATATAAGAATAGGACCAAACAATAAAGGGGAAATATCGTCATTACTACATAACAATCCATCCATCCATCATCTATACAGCTTTTCCTTTAAGGGATCGCGGTGGTGCTAGAGCAAATCCCAGCTGACATTGGACGAGAGGTGGGGCATACCCTGGGCCAGTAGCCAGTATCGTATAGGACCAAAATACAGAGACCATTCAACCATTCACTCTCACATTCACACCTACTGTCAATTTCAAGTCACCAATTACCAGAATCTGCTGTCATTGGACTGTGAGAGGAAAAAAGCAGTGGAGGACATCAATTGCCTAATCTTAATTTTCATTGAGACCCAGCAGGTATGCAGTGTCTTCACATTGTATGAGACTATTGAAGATAAAAATCCATCCCATATCTTTACCCTGAATATGAATATTTAAAAATTACCAAAACAACTGGTTCATCTTGTTAACATGTTTCAAAGATGCCACAACCCAACAAAAAATTGAATTAATTAATGAAACATTGATAATCCATTAACAATCTGTAGGTTTAAATGCTTGAGAGTCAAAGTGTCCACATCTATGCAAATGCAACAGACAATGGTTACTGATTCCTTGTTTATGAGGGAAAGTCTATGGTTACAATTGTTATTCGATACTGAACATATGTATGACTATCACCTCCAGAAATTACAACTTTAACTTAACCTTAAACTTAAATCTATTTTCGGCAACTAGAGATGACACCAGTGATAACCATGATGCTACTGGAATGACTGGCTGTCTCACAACGGAAAAGTCATAATGATGTGGAAAAGAAAATAAATATAAATGTGCATTCCAGTGGTAGAGAAACATGAAATATGTCATATTTTCTGTGTGATGCAATGATGCTTCACCCACGTCAATCAGAAATAAAGAGCTGAGAAGTGTACACTGAGTTCCTTATTTCCGAAGTGTTATGTGTCAAAGATTCTGACTTTCACTTCATGCAGTTTGGATTTAATGACTCGGTCTATGATGCCACACACAAAACTAAAAATAAATGAAAATTCAACCTTTCTTACTTTTTCCATACTTTAAAAGCCGGTTAGAATTAGCAGTCAAAACTTTTAATACGATGTATCAAAGGAGAATGTAAAAGGGTCACTTGTAGAGATGAGTCTACAAATAATGATCTCCGGAATCTGGAGCTTAATTTCAGCGTTACAGAGCTCTACAGCTTTGAGTTTCAAGGCTCTGTTCACTACTGTTTTTGTTCACTCTCACTGATCTTGTAGCACAGTTTTCAGCCAAATCACTCTCTTGTCTCTTTAAATGCAATTTTAACGAGTGATCCTTTTTCTCTACCTCAATCTATCTACTATTGCCTGCTTGAGTCAGAACTCTGGATGAATGAGATTAAAGGCGTGAATGGTGCAATGTATTGAAATGCCCACAGAGTTGGATGTGAGAATTGTGAGCCGCCCTTTTTTCCAGATCTGTGTTGTGTGAGTGCTCTTTTGACTCCTACACCCAGAAAAAAACAGAGGTTGTCTGAGGACAAACAGATCTGCAGTGGTTAGAGAGACTTAAATGTAGCTAGGGCACAAGCAGCCAGGTTCTGATATGTGCAGGCTTATGAAACATTTACCCTTAATACTATAACAGAAACCACCACTGGGCCTTGTTGGTCCTAATTCATTTCTTCCCATTTTTAATGTCACATCAGATTCTTGTCTTGGAGTCTATACCGTCATATAAAAAGATCCTCCTGGGTCAGTTGTAAGAAGCAGTGGGGGAGTGATGTATGAGTTCTCCAGGTTCCAGTGAAGCTCTTTCTGCCTCCTGCGAATCAAAGCTGCGGGCGGCCTCTCTTTGAAACGTATCATCTGTACAGATAGGAAATGAATGTGGCTGTAATTGAGCCCATTAATGAGGGAACACTGTGCTCAGGGTATTTCACACTGCCTGTCTTTAGGAAAGAGTGATGAACTATTAAATTGCTTCACGTTTCACTGGTTGGAAGGTCATTGGTTAGTTCAGTAGCATGAGACCTATACTTTAAATCAGTATGAGTGTGCTTGTTGACCAAAACAAGATCTATTTCGACCTCCCTCAGACCGTCACCACGGTCTTAACACGAATGATGTCCTCATCTCCCTATCCTCGAGACCAAATATCAACAATGTCACGTGAGTGACCTTAAGGGGGCTGGGCTCACCGCCCATAAAGCTCCCCGGTGAGCGCGGCCGCCTCCTCTTTTCTTCACTCGCCTCATCCGAGACCGACAGGTAAGTAAGATATTTTGGGACTCCACTTTTATCAATCCGACACTTTTGTGCAGGCGCCTTGTGTCCCTGAGGATTGTTTGTGGTTTTCCCCTTCTCTAAAAGTGAGGCAGAGGGCTACACTGCATGTGTTAAGCTCTGCTCTTTGTTTCAGGCAGCTTAATTAGCTGCACCTGGCACTAACTACTCATGTTCACAGCTTTGGGTAAGTATTGTTTATCTCGTGCTGTTTGTGTCCATACAGAGTTTGTTCTCTTACAGGAGTGAGTAGAAAAGTTGGGAAGCTTAATCAATAAATAATCTATCCCTTAAAACTGATTTGGATCGGGGGGGCCCCCCCCCCTCCTCACCCGGTAACTCGCTGTCCGCAGGGAGTGGGGTTTCTCCAACTCCCCCTCGTGCGTTCGCGCACAGTGAGTGGAGGTGAGTTAAAGCCAACCTTTTCACGTTTATTTGCCTTTCAAAAATGAATAAATAAACCGTGTTTGAGGCCAGGTAGTGTCCCCTTTTCACCTCTGTGCGCAGCAGGTGGGATTGTTTGCCTGTGTTCCCTGTATAAAATACAGTTGGTTATTGGTTATCACCCTTTGTAGGTGCTATTTTGTTTCCCTTAAAGCCCTGTTCGCAGTGGCTGGGATGTTGTTCTCTCTCCACCCCCCCACCCCCCTTGAAAAAGGCACCCCGTAACTCGCTGTCCGCAGGGAGTGGGGTTTCTCCAACTCCCCCTCGTGCGTTCGCGCACAATGAGTGGAGGTGAGTTAAAGCCAACCTTTTCACGTTTATTTGCCTTTCAAAAATGAATAAATAAACCGTGTTTGAGGCCAGGTAGTGTCCCCTTTTCGCCTCTGTGCGCAGCAGGTGGGATTGTTTGCCTGTGTTCCCTGTATAAAATACAGTTGGTTATTGGTTATCACCCTTTGTAGGTGCTATTTTGTTTCCCTTAAAGCCCTGTTCGCAGTGGCTGGGATGTTGTTCTCTCTCCACCCCCCCACCCCCCTTGTTTTCTGCCATTGCAGGCATACAGTGGGCATTTTCAGGTGAATTAGTTATTTCACCCCTTCCTTCATTTTATGTGATATTGGCCAGCTGTGATTAGCCTGTTTATAAGATCCCCTTTACCAGCTATCCGTAGCTGCTGGGCGCTATTGTTTATATATTTATTCTTAAATCACAAAAGTAACACAGAAATGTCCTCACATTTGTGCCATTATTGCCGGGGTATCATGGATCCCCGAGATGGCCACCGTGAATGCCCGACTTGTTTGGGCATGGCACATTTAATGGATGATATTGAGAACCCCTGTGTGGCAGCAGTGGAACTGCCTGTGGAGGAGCGTGTTAAAAGAGCCAGATGGGTGGAGCAGTCTGTTCGTGCTGGGGCCGTGCAGCCTCTACCAGCCAAACTAAATGAAAGGGGACACACCTCAAGGAAAGCCCCCCGAAAACGTGGGCATGAGCACACCCCTGTTCGCAGGCGGGACTCAAGAGAGACACAGGCTCCAAAACCTTCACAGAACCCAGCTGGTCAGCATGATGACACTCAGCTGCAAATCCTAGCGGCCATACGTAGTCTGTCAGACAGGTTGGGTAGAGTTGAGGCCCAGTACCCGGCCACAACAGCTAGGGCATCGAGGCATGGGCACTCCTCCCCGGACAGGTTACCCTCCTATCAGGAGGAGAATGTGGTTCACCCTGACATTCTCTCTCTCTATGCTCAAAATTCCCTTTTTGAAAGTGATGGGCAGTCTGAGGGTGCTGCTGGGCTAAAACAGCCTAAATCCACACAATGTGAGGGGGCGTCCAACCTCAGCAACATGGGTGAAAGTGAGCCTTCACCCATGGACGTCATCTCAAGGGTTTCAAGTGCGGCAAAAATTGTGGGGCTCAATGTTCCAACTGAGGCTCCTGCTCCAATGGATGGGATTTGGGCCGGCATCACTCAGACCCAGCAATCAGTTACTGTACCTGTGGCTGGTGACTATTTGCACATGCTCAGGAAAGCATGGAACATCCCAAGTGGGGCACCTCAGTTCAATGCAGGTTGCCGGAGACTGACTAAGAATCAGTATGCTCCTGAAACAGGTATGGGGGATATGCCTCCAGTTGAGCGGGAGATGGCAGCCTTAACATCTCTGGGTCCAGAGCGGGTAACCACCAATCCACGCTGTCCCCTGAAAGAGTGTGATAAGTCAGACCGACTGGTGTCTCGGACTTATAATGCAGCCACACGAGCAGCCCGCTCGGGCAATGCACTCGCCATTTTATTGGCAGCTCTTAGGAGAACAGCCAACCCAGAGGACCAGGACACCATGAGCCTGATAGACTCTGCCCTGGTCACTCATTCCCAGTTAACAAGGGACATTGGTGCAGCTATGTCATCTGCCATGGTAGCTCGGAGGCAGATCTGGTTGGCACAGACAACTCTTCCCGAGAATATCAGGAAAGAACTGACCAATATGCCAGTCGTGCCGGCACATGTTTTTCATCCTGACTCCCAGGGTGTGTTAGATAAGGCTGAACAGTCTCGGCGTACCAGAGAGTCAGTACAGCGCACTTTCAGAGGGGCTGCGTCTACCAGGTATAAACTTAGGGGCTCCCAGCCTCCCCACCGATCATCATCCTGGGCCCGTAAGGAGCCATGGGTGAATGACAGGCGACAGGCTACAGGATTCACAGCCTCTGGTGACTCCAAACAGCCTTCACAAAGTCGACGTGGGTTCTATCCCCGTTTTTCAACTAGAGGTGCTCCCCAGAGGAGGCGCCCCCCCAGAGGTCAAGGACCTCGGGGCGGTACAGCCTAGGGGTGGGGGGACACCCGCCGAACTTCATTCTCGGCTATGCCTGGACAGCTGGGAAGAAACTGTGTCAGACCCATGGGTGCTTGCTACAGTATCAAAGGGGTACAGAATTCAGTTTCGGCGGCGGCCCCCCCCTTACTCCAGGATCCGCATGACGATTGTCACGGACCCAGTCCAGGCTCAAATCCTGGCACAGGAAATTTTAACCCTTCTGCAGAAGGATGCAATTATGAAAGTAGATCCAGACGAACAGCTCACTGGCTTCTACTCCACGTATTTCCTCATGCCGAAAAAAGATGGCGGAATACGTCCCATCTTGGACCTAAGGCGATTAAACGCCTTCATAAAGGTACTTCCTTTCAAGATGCTGACCACGGGTCAGATCTTAGAATCTATCGAAAGAGGAGAGTGGTTCACCTCGATAGACCTGGAAGACGCGTACTTCCATGTGCCCATCTGTCCAAACCACAGACCTTTTCTTCGGTTTGCATTCCAGGGGCAAGCCTATCAGTTCAAGGTCCTGCCATTTGGCCTTTCCCTCTCACCAAGGGTGTTCACCAGAGTGGTTGGGGCGGCCTTGTCTCCTCTCCAGTTGTCAGGAGTAAAAATCCTTCCCTACCTGGACGACTGGCTGATTTGTGCTCCATCTCTTGGCCAAGTTGTAGAGGATACCCAGAGGGTGTTGTCGCATGTACGGTCCTTGGGTTTCAAGGTAAATGTGACGAAAAGCAACCTCGAGCCAAGGCAGCAGGTGATTTTTCTGGGACTTTGCTTGAATTCCCTTACAATGTCTGCATCCCTCACATCTCAGAGGGTGAGGAAGATTCTAGTCTTCCGGAAACGATTCCGTCTCGGCAGGCAGCTACAATTTATCAGCTTTCAGAGGATGCTGGGGATGATTTCAGCCGCAGCAGCTGTTGTTCCTCTGGGCCTCCTCAGGGCCAGGCCAATTCAGAGGTGGCTGAATGCCTTCAAGCTCAACCCGAAGCTGGACAGACACGTGAAACTTCGTGTGACACGCACATGTCTCCAAGCCTTACGCCCATGGGCAGACCGGGTGCTCTTGCTCCAAGGAGTCCCCCTTGGGAACATTCCCTCGAGGAGGACAGTGGTGACGACAGATGCTTCCCTCACAGGTTGGGGAGCAGTCTGGGAAGGCAGAATGGTGCGTGGCCCGTGGATACCCCCTTGGGGTGGCGAACACATCAATGTTCTGGAGTTGAGAGCGGTTCACCTTGCTCTGAAGGCTCTCCTTTCCTCCATCCAGGGCAGGCATGTCTTGATAAGGACAGACAGCACTTCAACTGTGTATCATATAAATCACCAGGGAGGCACAAGGTCCCTGCGTTGCCTCCAGGTGGCACAGAAACTTCTGTTTTGGGCTTTTCAGCATCTGGCTTCACTCAAAGCAATCTTTATCCCAGGGATTGTAAATCGAGCAGCAGACCTCTTGTCCAGGACTGGTCCTCTCCCAGGAGAATGGAGACTTCATCCAGAGGTTGTATCCCTCCTATGGAGTCGGTTTGGCACGGCTCAGGCCGATCTATTCGCATCAGCAGAGACAACCCACTGCAGGATGTGGTTCTCTCTGGAAAACCAGGGAGGTCCCCTAGGCCTAGATGCACTATCTCAAGAATGGCCGGAAGGGTTGTTGTACGCTTTTCCTCCATTCCCTCTGATTCCCCAGGTACTCAACCGGGTTGCCTCGGGCCACTACGAGGTGCTGTTAATAGCCCCCAGGTGGCCAGGGAGGCATTGGTTCCCAACGCTCCTTCGCCTGGTTCACGGTCAACCATGGGCCCTGCCAGTCAGGGCAGACCTCCTCTCACAGGCAGAAGCTCAGATATGGCACCCCAGATCAGACATCCTGCAGCTTT
Organism: Limanda limanda; assembly: GCF_963576545.1. NCBI lineage: Eukaryota > Metazoa > Chordata > Actinopteri > Pleuronectiformes > Pleuronectidae > Limanda > Limanda limanda. The sequence continues at coordinate 12,431,661 of NC_083645.1, read as the reverse complement.
GGGCTTGGCCCCTTCTCAGTACCTCTCTCAAAGGTTAGATGAGGCTGTCCTGAGGACCATAGACAATGCCCGGGCTCCCTCCACTCGGGCTAACTATGGCCATAAATGGAGTGTGTTTTCTACATGGTGTCGCAACAGACAGGAAAATCCAGCCGCTTGTCCTATTGAGCTGATTCTCCGTTTCCTTCAGTCACTTTTGGACTCTAACAGGGCACCTAGCACCATTAAGGTATACACTGCCGCAATCTCTTTCTTCCATGAGACAGTGGGAGATGTTACAGTTGGTAGACACCCTCTAGTGTCTCAGTTCATTAAGGGAGCACACCGCCTGCGACCAAGCAGGGCTCCCAGGGCTCCATCGTGGCAACTCCCCTTGGTATTACGGTCCCTGATGCAGTCTCCCTTTGAACCCATAGGGCAATCCAGCCTTAAGTCTCTATCTTACAAAACAGCTTTCCTCCTGGCTATATGCTCTGCCAAAAGGGTGAGTGAATTGCATGCTCTGTCTATAAGTGACGATTGTCTAAGATGGAGGGCAGGTGACTCAGGTGTGTCTCTGTGGCCAAACCCCTCGTTTTTGCCTAAGGTCATAAACCATCAGACGGTAAATCAGGTGATCGAGATCAGCACTTTTCAACCTGATCCGGCTCTACTACAGGAGGAAGCCGGCCTGCCTATGTTGTGCCCAGTAAGGGCACTGAAGGCTTATATTGCACGCACAAAGTCTCTGAGGGGCTCATACTCTCAGTTATTTGTCTGTTTTGGGGGTAAGAAAGTCGGCCACCCTGTGTCTAAACAGTGTTTGTCCCATTGGATCGTTAATACTATCGCTGAGGCCTATTCTGGGCAGAACATACCAGTCCCAGATTCCTTGGTAGCTCATTCCACCAGGGGTATGGCCACTTCCTGGGCTGCTTTAAAGGGGGTCCCTCTTTCAGAAATATGTGCAGCAGCAACATGGAGTGCTCCCTGCACATTCTCTAGATTCTACAGGGTCAATGTGGCTTCCCCCACACCAATGGCTTCCGCAGTGCTGCTCTCAGCTGCTGGGCGAGGATGTGAGGCGGTAGAGTCCTCCGTTCTTCGCGACCCTGATGATACTAGTCATCCGTGTTAAGACCGTGGTGACGGTCTGAGGGAGGTCAAAATAGATCGTAAGTTATGACCATAACTATGGATCTATGAGACCGACCGATGACCGTCACCCTCTTTTGTCACTCAGAACGGGCTGAGGCGTTCAGACAAGGAGGAGGCGGCCGCGCTCACCGGGGAGCTTTATGGGCGGTGAGCCCAGCCCCCTTAAGGTCACTCACGTGACATTGTTGATATTTGGTCTCGAGGATAGGGAGATGAGGACATCATTCGTGTTAAGACCGTGGTGACGGTCATCGGTCGGTCTCATAGATCCATAGTTATGGTCATAACTTACGATATAATGGTGAAGATGTCGTAGAGAGGGATTTCTCAAGCAGATAATGTGTGCTGAGACTTGGAAAATAAAAATTAACATACAGCATAGACAGTTTAATCCAAACGTATACACACATACTAACACTTCAAGTATATGGACCTTGACACAGTATTAGATGTCAGTCACCCTTCATCGTGTTCATAATCGCTCTCAGGAATTTATAACCAGTGCAGGAACATAAAGTGTCAGTCACTGTGTCACCTTCTGCATTAAAGAGATGGTTCACTGAAAAAATGAAATTCACACAGTATCTGCTCACCTCTATGCCGATGGTTGGGTGGGTGAAGTGTTTGGGTCAATAAAACACTTTAGAAGTTTCAGGGCCAAACAGTGTTGCAGCCTAATTCAATACAATTTAAGCGACTTATACTTCAGACGTAAGACCAAAGAAAAAAAGAACCCATGTATTCCATGGCCAAAATGTTGATGTTGATATATGTTTCCTGGCATTATTAATGGTGACTATAGATTAGAGTCACTGTAAGGCAAATATTTTCACTCCAGCCTTGTGCACCATGTGAAGTTTTTTAAGTGCTATAGCCTTGGGTAGTCAGAGGACAATGACAATGTAGCGATCAGGTGTTAAACAAATGTTTGCATTGGCATTGAATTAGTGGAATCAATAAGACACCTGGACTTAAACACATGTGTGAAGCTGGTCCAGAACATCCCAGATTTCTAAGTTATAGAGAATCAGGAAATTGAGTTAATGGCGATTGAGGTAGTTAAATGAGTTGACTGGGATTACACAGCTGATGAAGATTGGTTGCAGCGTTGATCTGTTTAGGTACAGTAGAGGATGTTAATGAGAACAGTTTAAAAGAAAAATGTTCACCAGTATGTGGAAGGAGTGAGAGCAACAGGAGACTTGTTATCTTGCTAATGCTGCTCTTATGTCCTTCGTGCCAGTTTGAAACTCGTCCAAGCTCACACCCTGCTGGATCCAATTGAGGAGTTTATAGTTAATTTAAAACGATTACTGAATCATTTTAATTAATAAACTTAAATTAAGATTTTATCTCATATTTCTGTAACAGCTTGCATAGTTATAAAGGACATAATATTGAGATGCTTGTTAAACTTGGAGGGAGGAGCCTTCAGATTGTTTATTGCTGCATGTCTTCCCAACTCTCCCTCTCCATTTGATGCGTAAGTTCTATCAATAAAGGCGAAATACCCACAAATTATATTCAGGGTACCAGCTCTGTTTCTCAGAAATAAATTTAAAGAAACAGAATATGTCACTGGCAGCACATGGACTCCTCATGTCATAAACCCATTAGCTCCTGGCGGATGATCATTATGTGTGAAATGCTGTTGACAGCTGAGACTAACAGTATATACATCAGACTTTATCCAATAAGTGACGGTTGTGCAAACCTAAAGAGATTCGAATTTTATCAAAATGCTGAATTTTAATTATGTGGGCAAGTTTCCATCAGGGCTGCCACTTAAAAGCAGAATTATGGACGTAAGAAATTCTAGCTTCTGATAGACCACTTACCCAGACATCTAAGCAAGATGGCTCCAGGTGGATTTACCTGTACAAAGCAGTAACTGGGCGATCGTCTTGATTACCTAATGTATATAGATATATTGATTGATTGATATTTTTCAGTTGAGTTGATTAACCTCTTTGTTTCACCATTCAGTTATATTTTTATTTCTTTTTAGCTTCTTGTAAAATGGCTAGTTGTGGTAAAAATAAAGGATGGTTTAGGGTATCCTATCTCAGACCTATGACCAATATTTAAAGGATGTATCTTAAGGTAGACAGGTAACCGGTGCATTAGCAAGTGGTAAACCATGCCATTATACACAGATGTCCTGACACCAATCAGTGCGAGAGTGGAAAAGCTTTTTGAACATTTAACGGGTCGAGCACACAGGTAATGGTTTTTCATGTCCTGCATTAATGTAGAGCAGTGTTTGAAAAAAAAGATGACTTTGAAAGCGTGAAAGTCTACAAGCAGCCTGAGCAACACAGCAAGTGAGTGTCATCCAAATGAGCACTCTTGTTAGACAGCGTGTTAGACAGCGTGTCTGTGATCTCAGCTGTAATGAGAGCAAACATAAAGGCAGTGGCAGAGAAGAGAGAGGCATACACCACAGAAACAGCTAGACAGCTGAGCATGCACAGATATGATTAGTTTATTTTGCAAAACAGAAAATGCAATATTTACTCAAACACCATTTACACTCTAGTTTTATCATCTGTAAACTACAACACATAGCTTTTCAAGTATTTACTTATTGTTAAGGTCAAATTTAAATTGTGTAAACCTGGTCGGTATTCAAAGGTGCCAATGTGAACATAAGCGGCACAATTTGAATGAAAAAAAAACTGACAAGTCATGTGCGATCTTGATGTTGTGCTCCATTTCTACTTCTACCATGCCCTGCAGTCCTCTGGGGTGCTGCTGCATTACAGTAACAAATCAAAGCATGTTCAGCTCTGCAGTACATGGATGAAAACATTGAATTTCTGAGTTGATGTTGTCGCACTGGGTCTTTAAACTGCCAATCTCCGTGTTTCATTTCAAATCTACAGAATCAGAGCGCAGCAAGCACCTGTCGTTCTCAGCACCTCGCAACAAAAAAAACTTACACAAATCACACCTTTCAGGCGCCCAGTACGACGACTGGCCGATGTCATTAACAGACTTCCGCTTCTTAGTTCGGTCACAGATGGCCATGAGACATACCATCGCTGAGGCCGAGCATCGGTGAGTCAGCGGAACGAGTGTGACAAGCTTTAACTTTCCGTTGTGCCTCTCAACAGGTACACACGCCACCGACCAGACGCCTGAGTGTGTGTGAGCGAGTGTTAGCGGGAGAACCCTGCTTAGAAAAAGATCCAACTGTCACCTACGTCAGTATTCAGAGATCGTGAGTACACTTCCATCTTCTCTCTGTCTTTTTATGAACCACAGCTGTACAAAGATCATTGTATTAATATAACACCGTGAGAGCGTTTACGTAATAGAAAAGCTCAACCCGGTTCAAAGCTGAACTTAACGATTACACTGAACATGAATCATATGTTTTAAGCTTTCCCTTTCAGTTTGATCTCACAAAAGCATATTAAAACTAATCTTAAAAGGATTAAATGTTAAATCCTCTATCAATGTGAGCCATAGGCAAACGTTACAGAGTTAAATATTGCTACATAACCTCCCTCTCGCTGACTGATCATTTTGCTTTAATAAGCTGTTTGAAATGAGCCGTGCATAATTTTCCCGGTGCTCTAACCTTCTAAGTCTCGGTGTCTTTTTCTTCACCACCGAGAAACATGCCTTATACCCTGTCAGAGGTTGTGAATTTGGTTTCAGTGGAAGCCTCCATTGTCATGATGTTGCAGTAAAGGTGCGATCACAAACGCAGCAGCGGCTTGTGTGTGTGTGCACGTCCTCTGCAGCTTTTCGCTCACATCTGCAACTCTGCATTGATTCCATGCCAGTGAGCAGAGAGCTGGTGTGGAGTGGAGGGTTGTCTATTAGAGTCAGGTAAATCAGCCCGTGGCAGATGCCATAACAGGATGTGTGTGAGGCAGTTTAATAATGCTGCAGAGTAAATGGCTGCAGTCAGTACAGTAATCACATTTGCTGCAGTCATAAGCAATTGTGTGGAGGAGTACTGTGTTCAATAAATGTACAATTGTGATTATTCCTGTCTTTTGTTTTAGAATAAAATATGATTATACATTTCAGGATAAACCAAAGCATTGATTCTTCATTGTAATACTAACACACAGTATAACAAAAAAAAAAAAATCTCAACAATTTTCTCAATTAGCATATGGAACACAATGTTCGCAACATGAAAACCAGGTTGTTTACCCCAAAAGCGTTTCTGGGTAAAAATAAACGCATGAGCCCACTTTCTGTCTGAGAGGTAGCAACTTCTCTTCTCCTCTGTGCTGAATCACTGCAACATGTTTTATCACCCCGCTTTTCAAGAGAATAATATGTCAGAGGACTGAGCTCTGTGTCTTCAGCTGCTTGTTGTGTAGCATGCTGGGCGGATATTAACACCATCTTTCTCTCAGGACATGTGAGAAATCAGAAAATATGCATTCCTATTGCAACATGGCTGAATTTATTAGCAAAAATGTCAGGTTATCTCTGCTGCAGAGTTCATTTTTTATCGTCACAAAGACTGTGGTGTTTCAAACATTTATGCTAACCTTTATGATGATCTTATAACCAGGCTATACGTCTGCGGCGTTGCTGGCAGTAATCTGTAGTAACAGCCAACTTGCACACAGAAGTAGTTTGAGCTAAACACTAATATCAGGATGCTCACAATGACGATGCTAAAAATAGACTTTAAATCAGGATGGAAGACATGACAGCTCCCCGATAATAGAGCTAAAGTGTCCTCATTGCCCCCTAGTGGCTGGCTGCATGGATCCAACTGAAAAGGCAGAGTACAAGTCAGATACATTTTTCATAAAGATTGTTTCTGTCATTTTAGATTGTTCCTGTCACACTGCCGTTTGTTTGCGTGGTCATTTTTCAAGCAAATTAAATTTAGTTAAAGTGAATTCAGTTTTTGATGCTATAAAAATGGTTAATATCATGACATCATCATCGACAGCTGAGACTGATTCATGATTGGCAGACCTTGGTATGGGACCCCCGATGCTTTGTGCAGACTCATCGGTACAATAGGGCAGCATTGATTGACATATGTTAGTGGTGGACGGACTGACCCTCCCACATGCTAGAATGCCTAAATTGTCTAATTTAAAGCGAAGGCAGACATGCCAACAGTTTCCCACTGTTGCTTCACAGCTGCCTATTGTTGAAGCGAACATATAACATGTCACTCCTAGCATCTCAACATAACCACTGTGGAGACAAGGAGCAACCTTCAACCCCTCAGAGATGTGAGCAAACTGTGCTGCATGGAGAAGGCCACAGAGGACCTGGTGTCTCGGGGATAAACAAGAAAGGTGCAGGGGGAAAAAAACTGATCTGCCAGGAGGCACATAAACAGCTATTCAAGCATATGAAAGGTATTGCTATCACAGGAAAGGAGAGGGGAGTTTGTATCTAACCTGCATCTCTATGTGCGTGGTATACATATAATGCTTGGGTAGATCGCTGTGTGATCTGTTACCCAGCCTTTAATGATGTCTGAGTGCACACTGGTGGAGAAGAAGAACAGCTCAGGCTGACAGTTTAGGCAGTGATTAATCCTGAGGTACAGATAAGCTGCCACTACATCATCAGAAGCACTTCGCAGACACCTAATAATATGCTAATGGAGCTAAGCTGGAATTTATTGGAATCTTACACTTTCTGCGTCTCATTTCTTCCCAAATAATTCACAGGCTGATGCTGATTCCGGGATACATGTGGGATTAACCACTGAGATTTAGCAGCATGAGAAACTAACAGGAGCTAACCAGCAGGACATAGAGACATTGAACAGCTCGAACCGCCCAGAGGCAGTTTAGAGCCTACGATGCTCCGAGGCTGTATCACATCTTCTCCAAAGAGTTTCATCAAAGGTGGATGGACTTCAATACAGTGAAGCCATTTAACACTAAATCTCAGCCTCAAATAGCAATTCCCTCTGGTTAAAAGGTCTCTTCTACTCTTTTGCAACGTTTCCAATATGGGAGCTGACCTGATTCAATGGCTGTATTGATGAAATTGACTGAGTAACCGTCTTCCGCTTGACTTTATACTGTGGCGACCCCCCCACACCCCCCCCGTCTGCCGAGCTGATCTCTGCTACGGGACCTCAGAGCATTTCCTCTGTGCACGGGCTCCAGACATTCCCTGTTCAAAGTCAGCAGAGTCGACATCAGAGACACGAACCCATCAAAGACCAGCCTGCATTTACAAGTGTGGAGCATTTACCAGTTCAGCATGCTAATCCTCAGCCTATGGTGGACTCCTCCTTCCATCTCTGTCCTTCTCCTGGACATTTAGGGTGGCTGTGGCTCAGGGAGTAGAGCGGTTGTTCAGAAAGTCGGCGGTTGGATCCCAGTTCTCCCTATTCTTCATGTCTAAGTGTCCTTGGGAAAGATACTGAACCCAGAATTTGCCCCTACTTATAGAGAAGGAGAAAACTGTACTGCAAAGTGCTTTGAATTGTCATCAAGATTAGAAAAGTGCAATATAAATACATTTCCTTAGCTCCTATGTCTCCATGTATCTTCTCCCTCCCTCAGTTTCTTGTATACAGTGGATACAACATGTAACCTAGTAGATTGTGGTGGCCAAAGGTCAAGGTCACTGTGAACCAAAGAATTCAAACTGTAAATATGAGATAATCTAACACGAATGTGTAATAGAATTAAACAGGAAAGCCATGACATTTTATATCCAAACAATCAAAGGTCAACTTTACTGTGACATAATCAGATTCTGCAAAAACACTTTTCTAAGGCATTATTCGACAGTAACACCATAACTCAAGAACAGAAGTGGAGCTTGTGATCATATTTCTTGAAGCGTGACTGGTTGACAATCGCACGGCGGTAATTCTATTTTATATCCTGCTCGTTGTAGATGAACGTTCTGTTGGTGAGCTCACAGCTGCCATCGAAACACCGTGGCTTTCTTATCTCTGGCCTTGGCTACAGTGTTCATTTCAGGTAATGGTTCTGATTTAGTTTCGGTCTCAAATCTTTGGCAAAACATACGCAATTTACTTATTAGGTTTTTAGTCAGCAAAAATTGAAAAACATTTTAGTCTCGGTGTCAACAGTTTCATCAGCATTTTTCTATTTGTTTATGTTTTGATTTAGATGTTAAACGTGTCATCATCGTCGTACAGACTGACTCACCTCAGTAAAACCAACTCAGCATTTCCAAACAGGAACACTGTGTCTAATAACATCTAGTACAGTTGTTCCTGCTAACCTGGTGTCACTGCAGCTATCAGTGCTGTTCACTGCAGAGTAGCAAACCATTAAAAAGCTGCATTCACTCACTGATTCACTAAAAAGTGTTTAAGTGTTCGTTGTCTGGGTTTAGCATGAGTGGAGACACTATAATTGGATAACAACAATTCTGTGTTTGTTTAGTGGACAAATTAAATCAACTCCTGGAACTTACACACACCCATTGATAGAAATATTAAAGATATCAAACTGACAGTGATGCTAATACAACCCTCAGGATTACATTGGCATATTTACATTAGCTTTAATTCCTATAATTGTCCCGATGCTGCCTGCATGTTTTCAAAGTTGTGTGGCCGCCTCTTGTGTGTTTTTCAGTGGATGAATCTAGTCCATAAATCAGTTTCTTCCAAGAACAGTTAACGTCAGATATAATTACTCACTGACACAAAACTTTACAAGGTGTTTTTTATTACTGGCAGTGCATTAAGTCAAGTAGGTAAATCTTCTTCTGAATTACAACTATTTCGGGCCTGATTTCACTGATCAGGAGATATAGTGTCTGATCCTGTGAATGCATGAAGATTCTTTTCTTGGTATTTCATATGAATGTTAGGCTTTTATTAGTCTTATTTTAGTCTTGTTTAAAGTGCAAATATTTTCCGTCTGTTTTCATTAACAAAATCCACACTGCTCTGAGGCACTGCTCTGGATGTCTCTCTCCTCCTGTTTGGCTGCAGATGCCGGCTTCCACAGGCCACTAACTGAGCTAAGCCTGTCAGCATGTTGATACCTAGAACTGTAGCAAATACTGAGGCAGAGATTTCTGTCCCAAATCGCCACAGGCAAAACTTTGAAATTGGAATCAGTCACATGCAGGTCGACTGTAGCTTATTCTGAAATTATTTGTTCATCTCAGAGCGAGGGTTAGATCAGACAGCATGTGTGTGAAGTCACTGCTTTTTCGTGTGTCTTACAAGTGTGTGTGACCATTCTCAGTCTCATCAACACGGCACTCGTCTGCTGTCACAACACTGTCTGGCAATGAGCGGCTCTGTCACACTGGGTGACACAGCACTCTAATTAATCACAGCGAAGGAACACTAATGAAGTCATTATGTATTCTGAGAGTTTCATCTAGACATCCAAGTTTCCCACTCAAACAAAGATTGATACAGAAATACGGGGAAAAGGCTTGAAGGAACAGTGGTGATGGATTGGCAAAGGATGGAGTTTAACAAGTGAAATACATCTCTCAACTGGAGGTGGTCAGTGAAAGGTATTTGTCCATCTCTCCAAGTGTTTATTTAATTTCTCTCCTCTTGCTTCTGATTTTTTCAATTTCCTTTTGTTTTATTGGGTCTAAAACAAAGTGCTGGAGAGTCTATCCAGAGAGTATTCAGTTAGACTGGTTGTCCGCATCAAAATATGCAGGCTGCTCCGTGTGGCAGATACTGATTTGAGAGTTATTCTTTTATGAAGTAGTACATGTGCATCCTCATAAACAATACTAGACTGTAGACGAAACTGGAGGGGCACTCAGTAGAGCACACATCTACACCAAGGCCAAACAGTCCCCTTATGAAACCACATATAAATTCACTAGATCTCAAAATACCAGCAAACATGGCTGATCACATGGATGATCAAGATCCATAAATCATTCTCTAAGAACTCAACAAAAACTTGAAAAAAGGGTTCAAAAAACGTACTCCTACTCGTTTCCTGTCAATCCCTCACTGTCTCTGTCTGATATGGCAAAAAAGACAAAAAAGAGAAAACAAAAAAAATAAAATGCGTTGACACAAAACCTTTCAAAGAAACTTTCAGATGTAATTTATGATGACTGATGATAAACTTTTCAAATCTAATGTTTTCATACTTTGAAGGAAGGTGATTGACATAATTTGTTATAATACATTATCACAGCTAATATTAATCATCGATTTATTAAGCGATTGGACTGGACTGATCTTTACTGATCATTAAAAACAGGCATTACATTTCACAATAGACGATATAAGACACTGTAAACAAAGTTAACGCTGAAAATTTAATTAAAACATGTTCTGGAGTATGTGTATACATCAAATCTGTCATCATATTTCTCAGGGGTTTACAAATCAAGAAATCTGGTTTAAAACACAACTTGCTAAATATGTCTGTCTAACAACCAGGAGTAATAAGCAGTATTCCCAACTGAAGAGAAGTAATTAAGATGCTATTATATTTAGTCTCTAAATTATCTCCATGGTACAGTAGGAAGCTGTCTGTTTGTTATTTATGAGATGAGGAAAAAACATTTTGCAGGCACTGCTTGAGTTTTTTCCAGCTGGATCTTGTTTTCAAACTTCAGAGAACAGGGGTGAGAGCACAAATTTACAGAATGAGATTCTGTCCTGTTTTTGAAATATTCTCTCAAAAGTTTGATCGAATATTATATTTATTTGACAATACTTTAATCACATATGGCATACCATTAGAAAAAACGATGTAAATGCCAATAAAGTAAGACTATGTTGTTTTCTGATATCAATATCGTGAAGCAATATGCGTCAACCATTAAAAATATGCTCTGATTTGCCAAATATGATTCAGGCTACATGTGATTTAACTCCTCTGACATATGCTTAACAGCAAGAAGGCAGACCCACATACAAAAACATACAGAAAAACACATTCATATGCATGTACACACACATATATAAACAGCCAGAGAGAGAGGAGCATGAACAAATAAGAATGCAGATACACAAAATGTGAATCGAGGACAAGACGTTTGTAGCATAATACAAAGAGGCTAAAGATTAGGGATAGAGCGACATATATACTGAAGTGGGTAACGGAATAACGTGTCCTTCAGGATGATTGCTTCCAGCTACTTGCCTGTCAGGTCACAGTCAGGGAGAAGGAAACACACAAGCATCACAGTGAATGTTAAGAAAAGAGAACAACATGTGGAATGAAGCACTTTCCAAGAGAAAAGGGACAAACTGTTATTTTTTTGCTGAAGTCCAAGAGAAGTCAGTGTGACTAGTTTGCAGGGAAACTGACACAGTGATACAAAGAAGGCTACTATTGAATGTCATTGCAGCTGGTAACATGTTGTAAAGACAAATGCTTTTGGAGAAAGTTACCACCCCCTCAGTGGAGTTTGTGCTAAAACAAGCAGCTTCCTTGTGACAGTGTAAAACAGACTAGAGTTCCATTCTGACAAATATAAGCTGAAACCTCAGAAATTCAGAGAATCTGTGAAGGAGCCTTGAAGCCGCTGTGCATCTGCTAGAACTGGATAGGAAAACAATTGTGGCTGATACAGCACAAGATTCGGAAACATACAAATACCACCCAGCTATCCATTTTGTGTGTTTGGGATCTGCTGGGTTTGATAAAAGAGAGGAATTACTGTCTTTGCAAGCCATGCATAACACTAAGGTGTTGTTTGCTTCTGCAAGTAGTTCTGGCTAAAAGCAGCTGAACCATTATAGGAAAAAATTTCCCCACCCCCCTAAATCAATCATGCTATTGACAGAGAGAGAGAGAGAGAGAGCATTATTTCAATACATACGAGGATAATGTAGATTACTCAAAACCTCTCTTCGTTGCTCAGCCCTCAGGCTTACAGCTGCTGCACCGTGGAGACGATACCTTGCTTCTTGCTCCACAGGTTGCTATGGTGATCACTGACCTGACAGCTATGTAAATCAAAGCCCGCTGGTATTTTCGTGAAAAAATGTGAGAAGCAATTATTGTATAGAAAAATAATGACAAAGTGGATCAAATATTAGTCCCGTTGATAGTCATACAGCAACTGTGTGGTATCTGCATGTATCTGGTGCATTGTTCCATAAAAAATATAATATAATATGTGAAAGGTTTTGTGTCACTTGTAGAGTTGAAAAGATTAACAAAAGATGAATAGGCAACAATTTTGATATTTTATAATTCTCAATTTTTTATAAGCTAAGGAGTTGGCTCTGTAATTCAAAAAAAATAGAGAGATTTTTTAGGAACCTAGGAATATTTTGGGGCTCTTGACTGTTGGATCAAAAAAGCTAACAGAAGATGCTCAGCTACAGATCTCACAATTTTAGGCAAACAAATGTTTACCCAGTTATATCGAGAAATTAAATCGCGGACTCACTAATTAATAGTGAATATAAGTGTTAGCTGCTACTTTGTTACCAAAACATCTAAATGCCGCTTTATCTTTTAAGGTCCACCTGCAGACAGTATAGAGTATCCAATCAACCTCCCCCAATCTGCATGTGTTTGGACCAACAAAAACATTGGAATAGTAATAATAGTAAGGAATAATAATCAATAAAACTGATTGAATGATGAGTCAATATATGACTTTATTGCAATATCCTGAGAAACCCCAGTCACATAACCGGACTTAAAGCATCATCACACATTAAGTAATGAAACACATTACTCTGTTTGTCTGTGCACTAGTCACTCCCAGACACGACACGCACGCACGCACGCACGCACGCACGCACGCACACACACACACACACACACAGCATGTTTGTTCACATGTGCGATGTGAAGACTTTCTGGAGCATGAAATAAGCTTTCATAGGAACAGTGAAGAAGAGAGTGGCGACATGTGTCCCCTGTTTTTCTTAATTAAGTACACGTGACTCTCTAATCTTTAAATCGCAAACGTCACATCGGAGCTTCTAGTTGTCGTTCCACTCCTTCTGATTGGTTATGGCTCCAATCTGCAAAATGTCAACATGCAGTTTGAGTAATGTAACACTTGGTCATAGACTTAATAAGATACTGTGAATGGGGGGGGGGGGGAATCTATAGCCCAATTTGTAATCGCAAAGATGAGAATGAAATCTTCTTCTTAATGTCAGAGTGAGTATTAACATCAATGGTCATGATACCAGTTGGTTTAGCCACTTACTTTTTACTATGAAATATTGACACTAAAATGGTTCACGTTTTGCATTTATTTGTGCATTATACCATATTTATTCATTCATGATGTAAATTCAGTCTGAAACAACTAGATTTAAAGGAGTGGATGTGGTGGGAAGGATGTTTGATGGAAGCTTTCAGGACTGAGGGGAGGACAGAGACTAAGTAGGAAGAGGAACGATTAACTGTCGAAGCACAGAACATTGTTCCAAGAGTTTCTTTTTCAAGTAAAAAAGATTCTCAATCCTCCTCCTCCTCTTCTACCTCTACGTTGTCTGCCTCTCTATCCCGCCCAAGGGTGTGTGATGTGTGTATTTGTGTGCTTGCTCATGTCCTTGATGTGCTGTGGACTGTGATGAGCTGTGAGGAGGCAGCTCCATGATAAGAAACATATCGGTGCTCGGCACCTGCCGGCCTGCCTCCTGACTGACTGACTACGCAAGCTGTTTGCATGAGTCCCTCTTTGTCACAGCAAAAAATCCCGAAACTATCATGAAGAAATAAAGTACGGTGTCCTGACGCAAAAAAAGGACCAAATCAAAGATTGAGGTTGAAGCTTAATTTTACTTAGCTGTTGTTTTTGACTTAAACGTGTGATGGATCCTCAGGAAAGATGATAAGTTAAAGCTTAAGAAGAAGGGGTCCAAAAAAGGAACTATTGTATCTGACCCCCACAGGCCTCGGTTTGTTCGTAACTGTGAAAATAAAAGAAGCTTCGGTAATTTTGCTGACAATTTAGCTCCTGTCAGTACAGTTATACGCCTGTTTTATAATAGCCGTGCCAACTCCAATCATGTCTTCCCAATGCATCCAGCGCCGTTTACATAGACACAGTAAATACATTCTGTATTTTCTGCAGCACCCCGACCTTATTACCATGCCACAAAGCAGAGCTGCTAATTTCCATAATGCAATCAGACGTTTGTTTCAGAGGCTCAAGCAGCTTGAAAAAATGTCTGGCTCCGACATTACGACTAACACTGACAACATATTTTTTTCAACTTTTTATTGGGTTTTATGCTCGACCTATCTTGTCTCTCCCGCAGCTCCTTCCTCTCTCCTCCCCACGTCCAAACCATGTAAACAATCATTGCAATGTCAATACAACGTCTCAGTGCTCATGTCACAACACCACCACTCTGCAATCAACTCCGCCTTCTGAAACTTCACACGCATGGCCGAGCACCAGCTATCACACTGGAGAGGAGAGGAGATTTTTACTACAGAGTAGATTGTTCTAAAAGGAATGAATGAATGGCAGTAGGAGATCAAATACATCACATTCTCCCCGCAGAGAAATAAAAAGAAGATGCATCTGAACTTCTTGAACCTCTTTTACACCATATGTATACGCACTTTTTTCAAATGTGTGTAAACCCGCTAAAAAAGGCAAGTGACTCATGTTCAACTTCACAAATGTGTTGGAAACTGAGAGGCTCTCTCACCTTGGGCTGCTTGCCAGTGTTGCATTTTGCCCCAAACTGTAGAATAGAAACCCTGTTGCACGTTGGCCGTGCACTTGATTCCTTTTTGTAATACTGCACAGAAAAAAGTGCATTGTCAGCATCTAGACTGTCAAAATACAGGAAAAGAAGTACATTCACCTGGGTGTTCAACCCAAGGTCTACTGCAGAGTCGTTTGACCCGTAAGTGAAGGCTGATTGTATTAATCTCAATTGCAGACAAAAGCCATATGTTAGTGGCTCTTTTTACCAGTGCAAAAGGGGCTTTGGATAAAAAATGTAAGACAGCAGCAAAATAAGGGAAAAGTTGAGTCGTGCGAGAGGAGGTTTTCAGTTGCTGCAGCTGAAGGAGAACAACTGTGCTGTCTGACTGCAGCCGTCTTGCTCCAGCGATGTTTAAGGTTCCGTGACATGCATGATGATGATCTGCAGCGCTGGAAAAAGTCGGGCTGGATTTCAGGTTAAGGTCAAGTCAGCACTGCACATAGAGCCACATAAAGTTGATTGAACCTACAGCCTTGAGTAAAGCGGATATAATTAAAAAGCGGCCGACAGTGTGATTTAAATCAAACTAGGATCAAATTATTTATCTGGGTTTAAACAATGTAAGTACAGAAGGCCATGAAATATATAACTAGTTATTTTCAGATATTTTAATGAAGAAGATTATATCTTAACATAGGTGAGACATCAGCAGCACATTCTACCTCTATGTGACACCTTTTGCATCTTATCATAAGAAAAGATAATTACATTCTTGTTTCTGGCCTCAGTACCAAGGGCAAAATAATTCTGGATCGAAGAAAATCTAAAACTACAACTAAATGACAAGCTTACACATAAGAGACCTATCCTCCTTGTTTGTGACTCTAGCTCGCCCATATATCTCATATTTCTCCTGCTTCAGTATCGGAAAACAAGTGCTCCCTGTGGTGCTCTGTGGTTAGTGCGCAATAGAGCCGAAGTTACTGATTGATCCCTTCAAAACGCTCCTGCAGATGGTTCGATATGACAGACCACCCAGGGCAATTCCTGCAATCTTGTTAATTATCTCCACATTCACATTGATTATCACGTGCCCCCCCCCCCCCCTCTCATGCTCAGTTATCACTGGCTGCTGATACCAAGCTGTATTATTGATTGCTGTCCATTAACATGGACTAAAGTGCATGGTTGCGGCCTCACTCCCACACTCAGTGGGCCACCCACACTTGCATCTGGAATAAGCGTCCTTCCACAGGTGCAATTCACACTGGGCACCTTCTATTATATCATTTCTGGAAGTTTATTAGCAGAAATAAGATCTAAAAATCAGTCTCCAAACAAAGCAGAAGTGACACAGAAGAAAAGAAGTTAAAAAAAAGGAATTGTGAGGAGATGCCATCCTCTGTGCTCTCCATTAACTGTGCTGATTGAAAGGCTCTCGGATAAAAATTAAAAGCATACAGAGTTTAATTTTGTGCCATTTAGTGTGGCCAGCTGGAGCAACAGGCACACATTTGTTGGTGAAATGATGACTACATCATGTCTGCAGAGGAACAGTGTCATGTTGTCTGAAAGCAGTGGCTTAGCTTGAGAGAGAAATTCATTGTGCATTTGTATTTACTCTTTGTAAGATATAAAGGAACTGTTATTTCAAGTATTGAACTTATGCTTGCAAGGAAATTACACATGAGAATGAGCAACACAACAATTGCATGAAGTCAGGGGTTCTGCTTCAATGCAACAGTCTCTTCGATCCGTGCACCAGCAGGCTGCACATCCCTCCCTCCTCTCCTCTGCCCAGGGAGCATTAAATGGATTAAAGCACCAAGAGCAGCCAAGCACATATTCATTTCCTCCACACTGAGGTTGAGAGCAGCAGACGGCAGACAGCATATTATGGAGTGTCACAGAGTCCCTCGACCATCTTCCCAAATCAAAGACATACGATTCAAATCTTTTAGAGTTGATACAATCGTCCTCATTAAGCAGCTTTGGTGCCACAGTGTTAGTACGCTTAAGTAGGTGTTACCACAGACTCTGGAATGGGAGAACAAATGTGTTGAAAGCAAAAAAATGTTTCGCTTAACAGTTTGTGAGTTTGGTTCCATGAATTATAGTTCGAAATAAAAAGTAGGTCTATGTTTTATACACAATGTGTTGAATATTTTTCCTGCACTACTGTTCACCTAAAATGCACAAGACTGAGGGTGTCCTAGTTTGATATTCAGTACAATTTCATGAGCACAGACATATACTACTTTGCTACTTTCAGACATATGATAAATGTACTTCTCTTTGTATGTCCAAACAAAGCTGTTACTACAGAGCTATTGTCTCCATGTCAGCTGTATTAGGAAGCCGCTTTAAGTGATTGTTTCCTATTTTGTGTTGTATTTAAAGGATACTACATAGTGCAGGTTTTTAACATAAACTGTATATAAAGATGAACGGCGCGTCTCCACTTCCTCCCACTCTCCAGAAATTAAGAAAAAATACTCCGGATACAAATGCGTCTGCACAGCATCGATCGGGATGCCGATCGGGATGCCTATACTCAAATTACTCTTTAGTTGTGGTAGATAGTTTTAGAAATAGAAGAGAAAATAGAACAGTATTTAAAAACCATAGACAGAAAATAAAGATGGACGACATGAATGTGAAGCCTAATTTCCTTGATCGCCATCCGCTGCAGTATACGTCTTAAACCCTGCCACTTCCATGTTAGTGGATGGGAAATGGAGCAAATTAAAAAGTGCACTTATAATTTTTTTTTTTTCAAAGATGGTTTCTGTCATCTCAGGTTTCTTCTCACACTGCATGATCTATGCTCAAGTGTTCACGATAGGTTTTCATTACTTGTTTGATGTTTGACATATTTATTGACAACTCAGACTGACAACTCAAATTGGTTGAACGCGAGTATCAATAACGCAGCTCCATCCCCCCATCCCTAATGCAAAGACTCTCGTAACTGGGATATTTCGGCTTCATTCCTGGATGATGGTGTGAAGTGGAGAGAAACGGTCTGGTACACGGTCTGTATTTATATAACGCTTTTCTAGTCTTGATGACAACTCAAAGTGCTTTACAGCACAGTTTGTGTCCATCTCCCATTCACACACACTCTCATACAGTGAGTGCACTTTCCCTGAGAGAACAGGTAGTTTTGGGGCTCACTATCTTGCCCAAAGATGATTGTCTTAGGGCGTTGTCCATCTTTATACACAGAATATGATTTAAGGTAACATGATTAATCCAAATAGCATTTTAATCAGAAGATTTAATTGGATAGAAACAAGGATAACATCAGAAAGAAGAATTGACCATGACTATGGCAAAACAGTTAAAAGCAATCAATCGAAAATCACTGCACAGCCGACAACTATGGTCTCAGCTAAGATTTGAGAAAAGTAGGGCCTGGCTTTACCCAAGTGGGCAGGCAGCAGTGGTATCAGCAAGCCAGATGATTACTTATCCTGGTGGAGCAGCCAATTGGTATTCTCAGCACAGCTACTAAAACATAGCAACACTAGATACAGTTAGACGGTGGACAGAGAGGGAGAAAGAGAGAAAGAGAGGGAAGGAGGGGTGCTCTCAGACCAGCCAGAACCAGCAGGGAGGCTGTGTTAAACATCAGCTTTGCGGCAAACCTGAGTTGTGGAGCCTTCTGCCAGTCAAAACCAACACGCCATGCAAAAAGGATCAAAGTTCTCATTTAAAACAGAGATGTACAATCTACAGATCGGGTGGATTCACCTCACATGTTGTCAATGACGACTAGCAGCTCTACTGGTCAGAAAACTGCTGGGAAAAGCAACATTGACAAAATGAGAAGATACACGTGAGTGAGTGGTGTGGTGGCTGGGCAGAGCAAAGAGGTCACACAGGGTTTTGTGGTTAATGAGTTGTTGCAGTGTTGTGTCTGCACCCTGTTATTGTGACATGCAAATGAAAGATATGGGCAGAACTGTTTTAACAACTGTTGTTACAGAAAAGCTCATTAATATTCTGAGTGGAAATGTACAGGTGGGGAAAATAGAGCTGGGAACATAATTTGTTGTGCATTTTAGCACAATGCATGAATTACTGTAACTGAAAAACAGTTTGTGCAAATGTATGCAAGACAGAAAATGTGTTTACTCTGTGAAATGCATATCTGCGTATTAGTCAGGAGCACAAATATAGAAAAGTGGGGAGGGTGTGGGACTGGAGCTGAATGCTGCAGACTGCGGGGACACGTCCACTCTATTGGTAATCACAAAAGGGAGGAGTCGGAGAGGTGGCGAGCGGGTGATCTCTCGTGGGTGGCAGAGATAGGAAGAGGAGGGGGGAGGCGGCCACGCTGTATATCGCAGAGAATGCGTGTCACTCTGCGTCGTTCCGCTGTCAGGCGAGCTGCTGAGAGCCGATCGCTCCACTGAAGGATGACAGCAAAGAGAGAGAGGGAGACACTCGGCGGCTGTCATGGCCACGCTGCCTCTCAGTGTTGAGCTGCGGGCGACTGGCTGGTGGAACTGGCTGCAGGCCGCTGGACCTCAGAGGCCAATTATGCCCTTTTCACTATGTATGTGAAAGCTACAGTCGAAGCCAACTGTTATTTAATGGTCTCGTTTACAGCCCTTTTGCAGGGAAAACATGGAGGACCTGTATTGATTTTGTAAAGATCGTGTGCATTAACCTTTGGTGGTAGCTTGGCCAAACTACCATCACTTCTGTCTGATGTACAGTATTTATAAGCCTTGAAGGGAACGTCAGCTGAATAACAGGAAATAGATCGGGAGTTAAAAATTGAAGCAGCCTGTACAGTAAAGACTTTAGGGAGAGAGGAAGGTTACGCAGGCCTGACTTCTCTCCTCACAGCTCCTGACTGATGAATCAAACACAGTCAAGTGGAACCTCCCCAATCTGAGGGCAGGGATTCAAGATAACCAAAGAAACTGCATCCACTCGCTACACCCGAGGAAGCTTATTGGACTAGTACAGCTGTTTCTCTTTTTTCTGCTCTGCTATTTCCCTTGGCAAACATTCTTCATTGGTTACTTCTCTGCTAAATGTAACAGTTTTAGACATTTCAGTTTTGCTGCCCTGAGCTTCATTTTGTTTGCGAACTAATTCTCTGCTACACCTCTTCTTTTTTTTCACCTATGGTATAACCTACATTTAAAATAGACAAACCGTCAATCATACACATACATACATACATGTATATATACACATAACAGTTACTGAGAGGATATATTGGCTCAATGGGGTTTAATATGCAGATGCACATTATTTAATTAGGTATTCTCAATTAACTTTGATTTTTTTTTTCCTTCCATTTCATTTCATTTTGATTCTTATTCACTGAACTGGCATCCCACCAGGTAATTGGGTAATGGCTCTTTGTGGCTGCAGTAAACTGTATGTAATTTACCTTCAACAAACCAATGGGTGTGCAGTTTTTCATGGATCGGTGAACTGGTCCTAAATGGAAGGTTAGGAGGACTGGTATTGGCCTAACCCCTATGCTATGGAGATGCTGTATCACACATGGCTGATTTCACCTCCCTCAGTTAACAAGCCTATATCCTATCTGCTGGAATTTTGCTGGAGCTTAAAGCAGAAATGTATCAGTGGTACGGAAAACATTCTTGATTTTCTGTCATTGGTCAAATGAATGACCTCGGAGTTTCTATCTCACAGTTTAATATACTTTTATCACGGGTGAGGTTTAAATGCTTCATTCAGGAGCTGCAAGGTGACTCTGAGTTTTGTATATTCATGAATGTAATGCAGAGGAATAAAAATAAGAACAAAGCCTGGACCATTTTGGCTTTCATCCGACGACACCGCCATGTTTGCCCTAATATTTATGTCCAGCACAGGGGTAGGGCTGTCTCTGGATAGCATTAAAGTCTGCCCCCTGCCCTCTATAAATATTTCTTTATAGCCGGAGTCTAGTGAGAGAAAGTCGTTACAAGCTTTTACATGGATGAGATGCATTTCTTAACCTCATCCGCCTTTTATCAAACAAGATCCTGCTCAGTGACCAGCAGAGACCGTCAGAGCTGAACATCTGTTTGTTTAACCCGCCTCCACCCAAACCTGCCTCCCTGACAGAGCGGCTCGTATAATCACAGCGTTCATCCATCACCCCACGCTGTGCCTCCTTATCACATCTGTCTTTTCGTCCATCTCTCGGTCTGTCTGTCTGTCTGTGAGCCAGAGAGGAGGCCGGGTTATTGATCTCAGCTAAATGAAGCAAGCTCAAGGTCTTTGCAGCAAAGCTATGATCTAACCGACTATGGCTGAAGGAGAAAGCCACTGCTCGACACAGCTTTGTCACAGGCAGACAAGGTCTGTGAGGTGTCAGTGTTAATGGTGCAGCTGTACTGAATTATGTTCAGAATGTAAACCCAAGGCACCAATAAGATGCAAGTCACTGGACTTGATGGTGCCGGCTGGTCATTTATTTTGTTTGGAAACACAGATTTAAAAAAAACTATAGTGAAAACGTTAGGCATTGTATTACTATACCAAGTGAAAGTGTGTCTGTGTGCACAGATAACTTCTAATCAGTATTTTCATTATTTATTATTCTTTCGGTCTGAAAATGAAACAGGATTATAGCGACCAAAATTATCACAATTATAAGTATTATTGTTGTACTGTTAAAATATGCTGAATACCTTCAAAAAGCACTGATACACTAACTGAAGTAATTGACCATATTTTACATTTAAATAATATATTTGTTACCAATAAAATATAATAAAAACAATAGAATATAAAATAATATAGCACCAAAAAACATATGTTGAAGAAGGAAAGCTTTATCATGATAAAGAAGCTTTTTGTTTTAACATGAAACTTTCCCGTGATGCAGGTTTAAATGAAACTCTTAAATAAGTCAATCAAATGAGCACATAAGAACAATACAACCATATCTGACAAATCTGATGTCTGATGGTGATGACATTAAATAACACGAAACAAGAGGAACCGTAGTGGGGCCGGAGTGGGGCCAGAGCGGGGGAGAAGACATCATTCTGCCATCGCAATAAAGTTGTAAGAAAATAATTCGACAGCATTCAACAGTGTGGCAGTTGTGTAAGGTTACACTATAAAGCCAGATGATGTGCACAGCAGGTAAAAGTGATACAAGAGGGTGAAAGAAAAGCCTGACGGAGCAGGGTGAAGGTACCTCTGCCAACCAGAGTGAACCTCTTGACTGGCGTCAGTGCCTCGCTACTCTGTAACACAGAGGTTGTGGGGTTAAGTTTGCCTGCAGACTGTGCACTCTGGAAGATGGGATATTAATTTCCATGTTGTGGTGTGGGTCATGTGGCGCGATGATCACATTAATAATGTAATAGTGAGTCGGAGAAGCAGCTAAGCCAGTGACCATAAGGTCAGCCAAGTCTGGTCAGGGGAAGCAACTACTCTTCAAACAGGTGACTGGGCAGATGTTTGCCTTTTCAAACATCAGTCTGTGTCAATTATAGATTTCTTCTCCCTCATGAGATGTTCAGTGAGAATAACAGCATGTCAACATTGTATCAATAGCCAGAATCTGTGTTTCTGCCGGTTTCCACAAGTTAAATTCAAGACTTTTTATGACCCCTTGGAAACCCCTGCTGAATTGTCGGGACACGTTGGTTGGCTGATTGTTGGCGAAACAGATCTAAATTAGGCTGGAAAAACAGGGTCCAATCCCATCATAGTGGGATGGGGTGGAGGTGTTGCTCTCCATGTTTGCATTTGTTGCCTGATGTAATTTAGAAAGGAAAGTGAAATTGTGTGCTGTATTCTCCTCTAGGTTGTGAACTCTATTGCAAAAAAGTCATTCCCTCCAAACTCAATTCACTTCTTCAGACACTTCCTAACCTTTTACTCTCTCCATCTCCAAGACAATAACACCGTGGAGACACACAAATAGACAAACCCATATTTGAACAAAGCAGAGATCTCTTTTCTTCTGACTGCAGTCTCTTTCCCTGAGTTTTCTCTTCACTTTTCTATCCAAAAGTTTTCTCAAGATGTTTGTTATGTTTTGCTTCTTTGTTCTCAAAGGGCTGATGGGGTTTCAGACCAGATGGGTTTATGTGTAGTTTAGTGTGATGAGTGGCTGAGTGGGACCTGTGAAAAACAGAAACCATGGCAGACTACACTGATGCAGCAGTTCCTTATTGCCAACTTACACAGCCCACTAAAAAACTTAGTGGGCTCAATATTGTTCATCTAATTTACTTGCAAACTTATGAGATAACGTCCTAACTGCTTTCTAATTTTATTTATTTGGTAATTTACCTCCTAGATATAAAGATATATATATCATATTTAGATATATTTGAGCAAACCATGATTTCCATAGTTTAAAATTAGCTGTGCTGCTCCACAATCCTTCCAACAAAACTCACAGAAGTAGCCCCTGAGGCACAAGAATCCCAGGTTGGAAGTCATTGCTATAAAGCATCTGTTCCAAGAGACACTCAAAGATACACAACTGTTCAACTATGCACACAAAGCACAAATTTTAAGAAGGCCAAAACCACAACAGATGCACATCAGACACTTCAACATTTCTCCCCTGAGTCATCATCTATGCCTTTCTAACCTTTAAGGTCTGCATGCCCAACACAAGATAGTGCAAATAAAGCAAGGGACTAATGCTTTGGCAGGATGAGGACGGTAAAGAGCCGACAACTCAGTCAACTGTCTGTAAACATTCAGTGGAAGTTTTCCACCCAAATTACCGCCTGAAGAGCCGGTGCACTCTCTCCTTGCTGCATCAATCACCCCTCAAGCTGTCGCTTTCACCCACAGTCACAATCTGTTTCCAAATAGGCAGCCAGCTTTGGCTGTTAGAGGAGAGGGGCTGGGTGGTGACAGACGGACAGACAGACAGTAACAGGCAGAGGGGGCGACACAAATTAACAGAAAAAAACCTGAGAAACAGTACAGGTGGGCAACAACTCCAGAAAAAGAAAGTAAGAAACCAGTCAGCAGCACTTGCTAAATGGATGCCATCTGGCCCAACTGGTGAGGCCATTTGTGTAAAGAGAGGAAAGGATGCAGGCGTTCTTGCAGGCAGGCCAGCAATGAACACAGCCAGAGACAGACAGACAGAGGGATGGGTCCTGCAGCTGCACAAATCCTTTTGTCTGTATCTGTATTTCACACAACAGGAATGGCAATTGTGTGGACTCTGCGAGCAGCCAGCATGTCAAGTGAGGCAGACTGAGGTGAGGTATATATTGTTTACCTGGCAGCAGGGATGAGAGGTGGAGGCGGGAGGATCTACCTGCAAGAGGGAGAAAACAAGAGGGTGATTTAAAAAAAAAAAGCGAGCATGTGTGTGTAACAGAATGTATTGCACAGGTTTAATTAAGAGCAACACTTAATAAAACTGGTAATGGTAAAAAACAGGAGGAGAGGAGGGATTTGCTAAATAAAGATGGGAAATCAACGCAAACTGCTTCACATTCAAGTCAAAGGAAATGCCAGAGGTTTAAATGTGATCCAGTCCTGCAGATAAAACACAAAATGAAAAGTTTATCAGTGAAGAATTGTGGGGCTGACTTTCATATTACAGCCTTTGCTTTCCCCTCAGAACAAATTGGTGGTGTTGCCCTGCAGGAATTGTGGGACTGGGGCCGAACAGCCTGCAGTGATGGGAAGGATTAGGCCCCGTGCCGATGGCCTCATTTGATTGGCTGTCTCAGTGCATTGGCCAGTCTATCACCCCAAGTAACAAACCCCCTAAAAACAGTATTCATAATGAAGAGAAAGATTGAAGATAGTGGAAACCATCGAGCTACAATTACTTTAATATTAGCTGTTTTCTAGCGGCTAGACATGCGGCCAGACATGTATCTAGTCCATGAAGGCTCATTTCACACTACACTGGCAGGATTATTGTGTGGCCCGTTTCATAATCCTAACAGGATTCTTTCAGATTCAAGGATTTGCTACATTTGATATGAAATGTTGGCAGCCTGCGCTCGAGGGCTGAAAGAGAACTGAATGAGACATATGAGTAAGCAACGCCACTTTGAATAAATATGCAAAATGTAAAATTAGATAAAGCAGTAATTGAAATAAGATCTAGCGTCTTTACACTGCATCATCTCTGCTTGAATTTGTGGTTTGTAGTGTTTTGGGTGATGGATAAAAAAGATGTTTCTTGTGATGACGCAGAGCAACATCAAGATGTTTTTCTCCCGTCCCAGTTTTCTCCTACAACTACTGAGTTTCTTCTTCAGGAAGCAAACAAATCTGTCACAAATGGTTAATACATGTATCTAGTTGTCAATG
This sequence comes from Limanda limanda, assembly GCF_963576545.1. Classification (NCBI taxonomy): domain Eukaryota; kingdom Metazoa; phylum Chordata; class Actinopteri; order Pleuronectiformes; family Pleuronectidae; genus Limanda; species Limanda limanda. The sequence continues at coordinate 12,406,646 of NC_083645.1, read as the reverse complement.
TGAAAAGACATGTTAGTTTTCGTCTGTTATCTGTGCTTTGTGATTTCTTTACAGATTGTCTGTCGTGTCAGTCTCTGTTACTACTGATATAACTCAAGATGTGACATTTAATCACATTTATGTAAAGGCTCAGAGTGATCCTGTGTACTGCAGTTTGAGTGTGCATTAGAGACTCAACCAATATGAAATAACAACCTCTGGGATGTAAACCAAATTGCACACACTCATAAATATCAGTCCCCTTAACAAAAATGTTATACGCTTCTCTCACACTATTTTAAAGAGAGGGAAGTAGAATTCTGGATCAGCGTTCTGCACCAAAATGTTATAGGTTCTTTCTTTAGTTACGCACCACCTCTCCACAGCATTTCATGGAAATCAGTTGAGTAGTTTTTGAATATTCCTGCTAACAGACGAAGACGAAAACAAAAAACACAGGTGACAAGCTCAAATAGATAACATGATGATATTAAAATATCTGGATCAAACTGGTGAATCCAAAGCCTGGCTGACTAACAGTACAGAATCACATCAGAGTTGACCATAACTGTTCTATAAAGTTTACTTTCACTCATGCCATATAGCTACATCCCACAAAATTCAATCCAATATAGTTCACTGAGGGTAGTTTTTTTTAATATGATACAATCACAAACGGAGAAGTGCAACAATGCAGTGTGTATCGCAGTCTCCTCACAAGGGAAAACAATATTAGATTTAATTCACAAAGTTTCAGAGCTGATGCCCGGTGGATATAAGTTCTCCCTGTTCGTCGGTCTGTCGGCCATGATTTATCACTGCAGTAGTCCTCACCTATTGTTTGGTATCTCAGGGCAACTCTCCAATAACATGCAGTCACTAATGAATGTCCACCATTTCCAATTAGTGCTGCACAACTCCCAAGGTTCCTGCAACTGATTCCATCTCTGATTGAAAAATGATTATATATAATTCAGGCTTTTAACTTTTATCGGAAAGATTAACAACTAGGGCAAGAGTAACATTTGTGAAAATTCCTCAAGCATCAACAGGGTAAGTAGCCAAATAATTCCCAGTGCCAAGTGGATGTGTTTTGCTAATTGCCAGTGGAATAGACTCTTTAATTCCTGTTAAACTAACAATTAAGAATCTACATTTGAGACACAGCATCCGAAAGGCTAAACCACAACTCCTGCACTTGGGAATTGCCTGAACTCATTAAGTCTGGATAATGTAGGATGAGCATGAATAATGTTGCATTCATTTAGCCTGAATGCATACATCTTATTTTTTTCTGATTCAATAAACTGTCGAAAAGTTAGTTGTTTATTAAATCAGCTACACACAGTAGGTTTTTCCACATTTTTCTACAGTAATCTCCACTTATCCATTCAATCATGTTTCACAAATGCTTAGTTCAGCAAGCTAGGCAATTATATCTTAACACCAGACTTAAGATGACACTAATTAATTACAGATTAACCATATCAACCAAGTCTAGCATAAAGCATATGTCTTTGAGCCTAAGCAAGATTTGAGAGGCTTTTCATATGAAAGGATTTATTGGTTACGAGAATAATATTTTTCTGGGCTTGATGTAATTTGACCCAGACAGACCTGCACAATAAATTAAGTTTGTCGGCGTCAGCATCATCTTTTATTGCCAAGAATGACAGTAATTGTTCCAACAAGGAGAGACAACATTCACAGAACAATTTAGATAAGATGCAGGAGTAAACTGAGCAAATGCATTGTCTGGCAGCAGCAACTGCAAGTGTGTGCTGTGTAACACAGGAAATGTTGGACAGCTTTCAGATTTTACTATTTCTATTAATGATGGCTAAGATGTCCTTCGTCTTTGCTCTCAGGCTAAACTAATTTGTCCTCTTTTGCTGCAAATTTCCTTCTATGTCCTTCGAGTTTCCAGAGAAACTGCAGCAGCTACGGGTTGTTTTTTCTCTTCACATGCAATGCAATCCCTCAAAAACAGTTATGGATTTTCTAAATGGGTTTCACGTATTTAATCATCAAAGTACTGTGTATAAAAGAACATTTGACCATTTGTTTTTTGCTGGGTTTCATCTTAGTCTCCTCTCTATTGAATGTGACAATCTGTCTGCTCTACTATAGTGCCCTTCACTCTGATCAAACCAAGAAACAACCATTGGCCAATGAGAAAACCCAACTTCAGGGGTTAAACTATGGGACCAGAAGAACAGGGTATCGAGACATATCAGTTTGTCGTTGAATAGTCTTTTTCCTTTGGATGAAACTGAGTGAAATGACCCAGAATTATCCGAAAACCATGATAAGAGCTGGTCAAATTGCCTGAATTCTATGGAACGAAGCTTCAATGCTTTCTTTCTTATCTCCTTTATTGTAAAGACGAAATGGAGAAAATGCTGTGCCACAATTCTTTAAGAAAGCATAATTTAAGACAACCGCTGTAGTTTCAGCAGAGCAGAAGGATGTTAATGTAGAAACAACCGAGCAACTGTTTTACTGTCACACAATCGGAAACTTATGGAAATTTGTGCACGATTGGTTGAACTTCAAATGCATAAATGTAGATTTGATCTTTTTCTAATCTGTGCAGTAAGCAGTAATCTTACAGAACAAGAACTCTGAATCTTTTTAAAAAAATAAATTATACATAAACATGGTCTCAATAAATCCTCCCCTAGTGTGATACACTTACAGTCTGTAGCTTCTGTAACTAATCTTACTCTCTTAATTGTGAGCCAATTTTTCCAAAATTAAATATTACCTAGCCTGACTGCATTTACAGTAGCTCTCTTAATCCCGTTTTATCCGGTTTGTTATTAAATCGCAACAACTCATTCCTGGCAATAGACATGTAGATCAAACACTGCTCATATGTACCAACTGGTTTTGTTGTCCTTATTGCCCCTTATAACTATTTATGAATTATTATGTTATTCACTAAGATGCAACATTTTTTGTGTAAACACTCAGTTACATCCAGTCAAATCAAATAAATAAGCCAAAAAGTGTTTCATTCTAAAAAGACTTACTGTAATACATATTGCAATTCAGTTCAACATTACCAAAAAACTGATTTCTGTGACTGACGGGTTGAATAATTCCATCTGTAGTTTATACCTAATAACTGATCTGGACCTGAACAATGCGGCAGTACGAAAATGTAGTGACCCTTCAAGCTAATAATACATCTGTCAGAATGCAGGCCTGGGAGAATAGTCGGCAAAAGGTTGTTCTTCCCAGACCCTGAGGCCTGATGAGCTGCAGCAGAGCAGGTATCTGCTGCCCTGACCCCCAGCGCCTCAGGAAACGTTGGCATAAGGCCACAGTGGCTGCAGGGTGATCGGAGAGCATCTGGCTGCTCCTGCTACCCTCGTAGCGGCCACATCACTATTCTAATCCACCCACTATCTCTCCGTCCACCCAAGCTTCGATGAGCTACTGAGAGCGGTAGCTATAGCAACGGGCAGGTCTGCCGATGCCCTTGGGGATCATTTCTTGACAGAATTCCTTGGTGTCCTCGCTCAGTAAAAGGCCGGGCTCTCTGCTGAATGGCTGTTTATCTTTGCAGACATGTAAGCTTCAGTGTCCCCCGGCTACCTTCATCACTCTGCCTTCTGTTCAGTTCGTTCTAAACACTGACATTGAATGCCAAAACTCTCTCTCTCTCTAAATTGAGCAAGGAATCTAAAGCTGTGTCCAAAGCAATAGGACAAAAACAAAGAGAGGACGATGTGTTCCTCTGTTTCTGAGTCAGTAACACTTGTGTATTCTTCTAATGATGGTGCACAATTTTTGCTTGTTGTTTGATCTTGTATGTACAAAAAAGAATCAGGGACTCTCAAACTACATCAAGGGCTCTGTGAATGATAAAGTTGTGTACTGTCCTTACATGGCCATTACAATGGGACCAGCACACAACACAGATGCTTCATTTTGGGGGCTGAGCTCTGTAATGAAATAGTTGCTCTGATTCCAGGAAACATAAACATCACCACACGAATCTACTTAATATCACACTTAACTCTGGTGGCAACACACTCTCAATATGGCACTGACAGCACGTAATATCAGCCTGCAGTTAATCACCTCAAACTCGAGTCTACACGACACCAAAAGGCTTCAAGCTAAATGGTCGTAAGTGTGGTCGTATTTCATGAGGTAGGATTCTGACACCGGGACGTGCAGAAAATGTCTGAAAACAATCCCAGGTAAAAGGGAGGAAGGATAAGATGCTTTGGACAATTGATGAGGAGTTTGGGGCTTGGAGTGTTTTCCTGTATTAAGCACTAAAACTATTATTTAGTGTTAAATAATTGCAGTTGGGTTAGGTTTTATTTATTGTTTTATTTTGTTATGTTATGTTTTGTACGTATTTACATTTGTATATTTAAGTAAATTTCAGCTTCCAATGTGCCTCAGCAACAGTTCTTTTCATTGACTGACATATATTGACTGACTTTCTTTTTAAGAAAAAATAATCGCTCAGTATCGATTTAGCAACCGCATTGCAAAAAACAATATCTGACCCAACTGAATACCAGACAAAGGTAAAAGTGCAGGCTCTTTCTAGCAAAAATATTCAATCTTCACTGAGGTCACAAATCTTGGCTTCTGTGCACTGGATAAGAGCTGCTGACACACAGCAATCACACACAAACACACACACACACACCTGATGAATGAGCGGTGGCAGGCAACTCCTTGAAGATCGAACTGAATGGGTGTCCTTCGAGCAACTGCAATGGAGGACAGATGGTGGAAAGAGAAAGACATTAGAGAGACAGACTGGCGGAGAATAACTGTTTAGAGAAGTGCACCTTCAAAATCCACTGGGGGAGAATCAAAGGAGAAATTAATCACTCTTAATAAAAAAATAAAAAAAACATTTTATCCAGTTCAGAGGCAGAAGCAGCAGCTGGGGCTTCATTTGTCAGGACTGTGCACCTTTGATTCCGACGTATGATCCTTTGTAAGTCAGCTAAATATTGAATGTTGACATTTTTATTCAAATCTTGTCTTTTTAAAGATTGATGTAATTGAGATTCAAAGCACACATAATGCAATGGATTTGTAGTCCTGGATTGTACTCGATATGAAGCCAATCTACGATACATCAACCCCCATCTGATATCATGACACAAGGCAGAGATCAGTAATGCATCGCTGGAATTGTAAATGAGCCGTGGTGCTCCATAAGCCACTCTAATCAGAAGTAACAAGTGACAAGAATATGAATCTGAAATATTGACTTATGTGACTCGCACTGTTACTGACGGTTTGTGGCACTCAGAAATGTATTTGCTCTCTTCAGTGTATCCCCGCATTATAATCCAATTCAGTCTCTTTCTGTTTCCTCCCATCCACGCCATTTACATCACAATCAGTGTCTCGTCTTCAGCCAGCAATCATCTGAGTCTGAGATCGCAGACATGAATACAAAAATCTGGCTCTCTTTCCCTCCAACAATCATTTTCATCCATTTCTTTTTTCTTTGAGTCATTATTCTGCTACACAGAAACCCACGTGCCACATATACACTCACACTGAGTCTTTCAGTAATCTTGCTGTCACTGCCTCCCACACAGGCATCTGTAAAAGAGCATGTGTGGTTCACAGCAGTAGCTTGGTCCACACTGGCAGAGACTGGCAGATTCAGAGATCTAACTGTGTTAAATACTCTGTGTGTATTGGGTTGATAGCTGCAACATATTTTAATGAAATGCCAACATTTTTGCTTCCATCTTGAGCATGTTTTCCTTGCAAAGCATATGAGACAGATCCGCCTTGTTGACAGGAGGATGTCTGAGATTTTTATGTTGAACATTGCGTTTTCCAGCTTCACATTTATCTTTTCAGTTTTCTGTTTAGCTGCATTCCAAGGTGTGATTTGGGACGCTGTGTGTAAATTGATTTAGATCCTTTTTACTGTTAAGCAAACAGCTTCACTTATTTCTCTCTGTGTGCAGGTGAATGAGTGCAAAACAGAGTGAGGCCCTTGCAGTGCAACCCTGTCCCATGCTGCTCCCTCCTCTCAGGGGATGGCCAAGGTCCAGGATGGACATACGAATGCATGTGAAAGGTGCGCATCGCGTCACGTGACATGACACATCACGCAATGTCGGATTCTAAAAACGTTTGTGGGTGTTTTACATTTGTGTTTGTGTGCACTCTGCAGCTCTGCGATGTTAGAGGAGAGCCAAGATGGTATGGACAGTGGTACCCTAAGTCCGTCCTCAGCTCGACAGGTCACCATCCAGCGCCACCCAACTGAAGGCTTCGGCTTCGTTGCAGGCAGCCAGAGGCCTGTCATTGTACGCTCCGTCTCTGCTGGTTAGTGTGTGTGCGTGTGTGTGAGTGTATGTGTAACCCTAACCCTTCCCCATGGGAAGAAAAGTAAGTCCCCATAACCGAAATCATTCATTTTCATGGAAACATGTTTTAAGGTTAGCTTAGTTTAAAGTCAAGGTACAGGGTAAGGCAAGTAGATGCTATGCTTAAGGTGAGAGTGATTCTCGAGGAAATTAAAGTAATTCAATGTAATATCCTCTGAGGTTACGGAGAAACTGTGGAATACAAGAGTGATGGCCCATTAAGTTAATCCTGTGATGTGATGTCTCAAATTAAACCTCTTTATCGCACGCACATGACTTGGCCTCCTGGCTGTGTCTGTCCCGTCTCAATTGCAGACGGCCCCTCCTTTGGCAAGCTTCTCCCCGGGGACCAGATCTTGGCCATTAACGAGGAGACGGTGAGCGACGCGCCCAGAGAGAGAGTCATAGACCTTGTAAGGTAACATCCTTTACTGTCCCAGGAGGGAGGGAGGGCACAGGTCAGGGGCAAGAGGGAGGAGAAAGGACGCGGGTGAGGAGGGGAGATTGTGAGCAACAAACTGTTTCTTTCTGCTGCTGATGAGTTACATGAACACAAATCTGTGGATGAGTCAGTCCCTTTCGCGGCTGAAGGACAGGGAGGAAATGGCAGATATAAACTGGAGAAGCTCTCTAAATGCCATGCCGTCCATGACATTATCTAACCCACTTCACTCTCTTGTTGTCTCTCCATAGACGCTGCAAAGACACGATAGTTCTCACTGTGCTGCAGCCCCATCAGGTAGTATAAATGGCCACTCTCTCTTTCATGTTCCTCTCCCACAGGATTTCTCTTACTCTTCATCGGGTTTTAACACGTTTACTTTAACTGTGAATCATGCAGAAACACTGAGTAATTTGTTCCTGCAGTGCACACTCACACATTACAGACATATATAGATTATATAAGCATTTATGGCCACGTCTACACATCAGAGTAATTTCTTTTTCCAGGTAACTCCTTCAGAACTGCTCCATGCGGGCATATCAACACCTACATGAGACCTTATTAAATAAAGATTTTCTGTGCAGAGGAAATAGAAATGTACTCTGAATTAAGCCGGATGTCAAACCTGGATATCTTCAGAAGATGAAACGCTGATGTTTAAATCTTTTTTATTTAATCATTTGGATAGATGCAGCTATTCTGGAGGGATTTGTCTATTTGATCAAGCGGCTAAGATCTTTATTGCTCTCAGGCCAGTAAACACAACATTTAAAAAATATTTAGGTGAGCATCACGTCGGCATCAAGAAGATTTGGAGTTGTCGCATTGCAGCAGCATTAGTCGGCTCTCCAACACACTTTAGCACTGGCAGTCACTGGGGCTTTCTTTAATTTTGACATCTCGTCTTCCACGCTGATTTAATAGTTCTTCTCTGTCTCTTCTCATCCTCAGTCACCTAAGTCTGCCTTCATAAGCGCAGCCAAAAAGGCCCAGCTGCGAACTAACCCGCCTAAAGTGCGCTTTTCAGAGCAAGTGTCCATCAGCGACCCGGACTCAGTAAGTTCTACATGACACGTCTCCCTGTGACTTGTGCTGTTACCCTATCCCTCCCTCTCCTACTGTGCATGTCTTTTGTTTGATCGCAAAAGCTTCAAGTCCTCTCTCCACCTTTGTTTCTGTCTGAGCTTCTCTATGCTGTGTTTGTGAGTACAAGTGTCTGTGTGTGTCCGTGCATGTTTTTCCGACAAGCAGTTTGGCTTAGAATAAATTGCTTTCCTGACTGATTTGAATTCTCGCAGGAACAACCTGAACCTCTTTTCAAAGGCATTCGGACATTTTAAAACATAATATCACTTGGAAGAGGTTTTCGGGTGTTTTCGCTCTTTTATCAACATCTAGGCTGCAAATATCACTTATGAGGCTTGGAATACAGTTAAGGCCTGCTGTGTGAAATATGTACGAGGTAAGGGACAAGTTAATTTATAGGGGATAAGGGAGGGTCAGAAAAAAATAGAGATAAGTAAGGTATTTCAATTTTTTTGAAAAAGGGACAGCAGTGTTTTTTGAGATAGTTGGAGTTAATGCACGCCATATTCATATTCTATTAAATATTTTCCTAAATAAAAATAAAAAGATCTGATAGTCAATCAACTTGGTATATGTGATCATTTGATGGTTTATTTAGCAACTTTTCATTCTAATATTTGTCCAAAATCAAGATTTACATATGAACATATTCAGAGTTTCACACAGAACTAATTACATGTATAGTGGTAAGAATCGTGCACATGCATAGGAACGAAGGTTTCAAGTGAAGTCAAACTGCAGCTGAAACTATGAGGTTTCATGGATGGTAAAGTGCAAGCACGTGGTAGGGTGACTCTGCAAATAGCAGTGCACAACCCAAGTTAGAGATCTCTTATTACACTATGAGATGTGTCAAAATGTGTTGGTGCAATATGAAACTGTGGCCGTACAAATTGGAATATGGGAGCCCACCACGGTCTAGATAATTTATGGGAAACACTGCATATTAACGTCTCCCCCTTGAGACATACTTTGAGTGAAGTAAGCTGACAGACAGGGTTTGCAATGTCACAAAACTAAGAAAACTTTCATGTCAACTTGTGGGTAGGGATCGGTGCCTGCAAAAGGCTCCTCAGCTGTAGGTGAGCTGTGAGGGAGGAGAGACTTCTTATTCAGATCCCAGTCGCGAAATAGGGAGGAAAAGGAAGGTGTGTTACATTTAAGCCATAAGGCCATGACTGTGTTTCTGACAAACCCTTTGAATATATCATTTTATGTATATTAGCTAATGGAATAGGACTATATGGAGCAGCATTGTATTTCACAAAATGAAATATAACATTCACCACACCACTCTCCATCCCAAATATGGATTCAGTCCCTAGCATCTCGTGGTCAATCAAGGATCTATGACTGTAAATAAAGTGAGAGAATGAAGATGACAAGCAACAAGACAATCAATAACGAATCAGTTGGGAAAGGGCATTTCATCATTTTATTTTCCATTTAGTATGCACCTAATGGAAGAAGATAGAGAACTGGATTGCTCATCACAGGGACCACCAGGTCGCTGATAACCTATAACACAGTTTTAAGCAACCGACTCACGCTTGCTTTTCATCGCTGCTGAGTCGACCGTCCACTCAGGCCTTGCAGTACCAGCAGGCGAGATCAAGAGAACACCACAGGCTTCCTTTAGTGGCCCTAAATCAAGCCAGCGAAGGCCACCAGTTTCAATAAATGCAATCAACAGGAGGCTGGATCTGTTCTCTTCCTCAGTCTTCCTCACTGTTTCTACCTCACAATTGTGAATCTCATTAATGCTGATGCAGAGATGGGAGGGGGATATGATTGGTAATGATCAGATATTTCAGCCACTAAACCCCAAATTTATAGCATGACATTCTCTTCACAGAGATGAGGCCATGGCACTGGGCTGTGATTTGTCCCTGATAACACTTTCCCTGCATGTGACGAATCAGCTCCTGCTCACTAACAAGGACAAAGGTAGCAGGCTGACTTTTGCCGATTAGTGCATGCTGACGGTTGAAGTATGGAGAAAGATCTGTTGACTTATTACGCGTGCAGGCCTCCACCACCTTCAGTCTCCAAAGAAGAACAGCTTGTTGAGCCTTTTGAATACTGAAGTTCTTCAAAAACAGACTGCTGGGCAACTGCTGTCTGCAAAACTGTCTATTTCAGCTGAATCCAATTTTTGAGATATGCTGTTGTAATAAATGTACATCCCGTTACTGTCATGAGTAATTTCTGCCTACTGTTCTGACAAATCTGATCATCAGATAAAAACAGAATAATACAGTAAAAAGGCCTGCAAGGCTGTTTTCTCTGCGTGCATCCAAATGTCACATTGAAAAACCTCAGGTCTACCTTAGTACATTAAGAGACCTTCTTATCCTCTGATCACAACTGTGGTCCTGTGAAACTATATCATGAGAACTTGGTAGTTGTTTTTGTAAACTTTTAGCAGGATAATGAAAAAGAAGGAGACAGCAACAGGGAGGAGAGAGTCACCCCTCACAACACATTCTAGCAAGAATGAACTTTGAGGTTTTTGAGTAAAGGCAGTAACCTTGAATCAGGCCACACCCCTTGTTCCTCTCTCAGCTCTCTGTGAGGGCTTTCATTCCCACCATCCAATTTTATTTGCTTGAAATACATATTGAATGAACAGAATGGAGAACTTGAATAAACCCTTCTTTTATCCTAATACAATGCATGATGTGTTCATCCTCAGGCAGAGTTTTGCTCCTTCTCTAACGGTCCAGAGTTCAGTTAAAGTATCTTTCCATTGTTATTTTCTCTCACCTCCTTTTCCCCTTCGTTCTACTGCTACTATCTCAATAGCAAAGTACAAACCCTCGACTGATGTGTTTGTATTTAGCAATTTAATTCTTGATTTCCCTTTAGGCACATTCTCACATATACCATACATTTTCCCATTTAACTGAAGGTGTTTTCTCCCTTAATCTTTTTCAGACAATGCTCAAGGACGACTCCTTGCTACTCATACCAAATGTGTTGAAGGTGTTCTTGGAGAATGGACAGATTAAGTCCTTTACGTTTGACAGCCGTACCACTGTTAGGGTACGTATTCACTACAGGTGGCCAGTAGAATACGGTATAATACCCCTCAAAGGAATAACAATGCCACGTCTTATCTGCAGTACGAGCAAATAGTCTCACAATATCAACTTAAAAATGTATAATATGTCTATTTGTGTTTACAGTTTATTCCCTGCCCCAAGCAGCAAAAAACTAAAATGATTGAAACTCAAATAAAATATTTCAATGTATGATAGAAATATCTCTAACTGGCTTAAAGAGGATAAATATGGCATAATATTACCAACTTACTATCATTGGCTTTTCCATCGAATAGTGTTCATTATTCATTGATGTTTAATATGTAATAATAGAATATGCCTAATGGAGTGATTATACATTTTTATAATCAAAACTCCCTTGGGTCCTTTTTGAAAATTAAACAGCTCTAATTTTGAGGAAAACATCACCCCCTCGGTTTTTTATTTTATTTAAGATCTTATGTTATTGCAGATATTAAAAAAACAGTTGAAATGAGTCAGACAGAGGTCATCTCTATCCCTCCATCAGCCTCTAAGATGAGTCTGACATCTCAGAGCAGAGTCATTAAACAGATTCTAAATCTCTCCTCTGCTAATGGTGAGAGAGAGTTAGGGGGAAAAAGAGAAACAGAGCAGCTCTTTAAAGTAGAGATGGAGGAACCTCTCCACTATTAGCCTAATTAAATGGATTTTCAGCATAATAAGAAGGCTCAGATCAATAAAACAATAACACAATTGGCATAATAGGATGCCCAGTAGTATGCCCATTACACAGGCTGTCAACTAAAGAAGCTTTCTTGCAGTATTTTGCACTACAATATACAGCATTCTGTGGATCCTCCAGATGATTGTGGCTTCCCCGGGCGTCTTTTAATGCAAACCACACAGGTCAATAGTATTAAAACTGCACATCCCTGTTTATTAAATGTAAGCGTTTGTAGAGAGAAAAATTATTAGTGTACATATTTTCCAAGTCTAAATGAGCCTCCATACTGAGATTTCAAGCCAAACTACAGAAACATATTACTACAACAGAATCATTTTTAATGTCAATGCTTCTGATATATTAACAGTCCATATAAATTATGACATTTTAACCTTGGGGATAGCCCTGTGACAGTGTTCTCTGAATTTTAGAAAAAGGATATCTGAAAACCTAAACATGATTCATAGATAATGATCTGCACAAGAGCAGAAGTTGACACAAATGTTATTTTCTATAATCGTCAAAAGCCTAAACAAGGATATCAGTTTGACAAATCACTCTCTATAAACATGGAGGGAATTCAGGGTAAAAATATTTTTCATACATGAAATGTATATTTTACCTGTAGTAGAATGTATTCTTGCTGTGGAAATGTATTTCAGTATCTAATCTGAGGATCTCTCTTCTTCAAGGATGTGATCTCCTCACTGCAGGACCGCCTCTCACTACGCTACATAGAGCACTTTGCCTTAGTACTTGAGGCAGGTGGTCTGGAGCAGAATCAGAGGTTGCAACTGCTACAGGAGAACCAGCCTTTGACACATGTAAGAAACCCCCAAAAACTGTGAAATTGGTTTAAAATGTGTCTAAAACTGTTAATGATATCTATGGGTTTAGCAGTATGAAAGCAATAAAAGAAACGCGATTAATTGGTGGTTGGTTAGAATGCATTTCTGAACTTTGGTGTGTATTTGTAAGTGTCTTTATGTTTCGTTGCTGACATATTCTGAATAGAATAATCACTCTGCCATTATTGGTCGGTTGATGGTTCAACATTTTTCTTTCACCTTGACTAAAACAAGACATGCTGTGACCGACTGCAGTGTTTGGTAAATAGGGTGCAACCAGAAGTCAACCATGTTTACTTGTGGAAAAAGATAACAGTACATACAGTGTATGTAGATAGGGCCATGAATGGGAAAGTGTTCTAAAAAATGTTGACCAAAGTGTGTTTGTGACTATTTTAAAGATGTAGTCGTTAACTAGCTGATACCGGTGTATTCCCCCAGGTGGTGCATCGAACCTATTTCCAAGGGATGAAGTGTCTGTTCCGCATCTGCTTCTTCCCCAAGGACCCTGCAGACCTGTTGAGAAGAGACCCCGCTGCATTTGAGTACCTCTACATACAGGTAATCAATGGATTAAAAGGGGTTCTATGAGGATGTCCTCCAGTCTCATGACACTGTTGGAGAGCTGTCCCCTCGAGCAGCAGGAGAGCCAATGATTTCAAGTTCCAATGGTGGCTAGTTTCATTCTAGATTATATCTTGGATTGGGTTTGTTAGGTAATTTTAGAGTTACATAAAAATGACATGCCAGATGTCATGTGCAACTATCCAAAAGCCTTAAAGTTGGAACTATAGCAACTAAACTAATATTAGGACTTACACATCTGGTCTTTAACGGTGTTGTTCATAATCAGCTGTGTACAAAGCATTTCATCATGTCCTCACAGAATCGCAATGACGTTATCAAGGAGCGGTTTGGCATGGACTGGAAATCTGACATCACGTTACGTTTGGCTGCACTCCATATCTACATCACTGTGTCCTCTGCAAGGCCCAATCAGAAGATCTCTCTCAAGCATGTTGAGTAAGTCCAAAAAACTGAATTAGCTTTGAAATTAATTTACGAGGAATTGGAGACTAAATGGATGTATTGCATTTTTTTCCCTAATTAAGAATTCTGAAGAGCAAATCACTGCATCCCACGGTGAAGTTTGTTCAGTCAGTAATATTTAGATGATAGATAATTAATCCTAATCATTTTTAAAGTTGTTCATGGATCATTTTCCTCATGTCATTATGAGACAAAGAAATCTATTGCTTTCTGAAATTACATCTCTCCCGCAATTTGCTCATTTATTCTACGTTACCTCAACCTAGCAAGTCATGAGCTTCTGCCATCACAACTTCAGAAGCTCAACAGATCCACTGTGCTGGTAATTGACTTAGGGGGGCCATGTCAAGGCAGAAGTCACACAGGGTGACAGCTAAGGACACCATCGTTTCCAGTGAGATGAAAAAAAACTCCTCTATGGCTTCGGTTGCGAAGTGTTCCCTACCTCTGACTTTCCTCTTTCATTCTGTCACAGAAAAGAGTGGGGACTGGAGCCTTTCCTACCCCTTACTCTGCTTCCAACAGTCAAGGAGAAGAATGTGTGCAAGACCCTGTCTCAGTTGCTGAAGACTTACCAGCATCCACCACCATCAGGCAACAAGGTTTCCTCAAATTAAACACTTTAACATTAACTGACAATTCTTGTGGATGATTTTACTGCATTTGGTGCACTTGATTACTTTAAACATTTAAATCTCTAAATGTGTCTTCATGTTTGGAGGAAATTTGAATGATAAGGTAACAAATAGTAAGTCTGCTAGATAACCAGTCCTTTATCCTAAGACAAGTTCTCTCTCTCTCTGAAGATGTAACTGTTGCATAAGACTGTACTCCCAACATATGTGGCTCAACAGTGCCCTCTGGAGGCTGACATAGTGGGTGCTGAAAGAGGATTCCTCATTCATAGATGATAGTTTCTTGTTTGTCATTCTGTTGACAGGTCCCTCCTCTCCAAGGAAAGCTGCAATACTTGCGTGTACTAAATGACCTCCCACCTTTTGGAGGAATATTGTTCCACACTGCCGGACTGGTAAAACATTTTTGAATTTCTTGTAGTCCAGAGTGTCTCTTGTACCTAATTCCTTTGATTTCTTTGAAGCTTTGCTTGTAGTTGCAAATACAGCTTTTTAAATGCACTCATTTCACAAGTCTAAACAGTGGATTTTTAAAAGGTGCAGTGTGTTGTTCCAGTTAAGATATTAAAAGTATATCATTGTAAACATCCCATGTCTTTTAACAGGATGAGAAACAGTCAGCCACAACCCTACTTGTGGGCCCACGACATGGCATTAGTCATGTAATTGACCTGAAAAACAACCTCACAACAGTTCTGACTGAGTTCAGTAGGGTTGCCAAGATCCAACTCTACCGAGAGAGCCAAGGAGTGGCACGTGTGGAGGTGACAATTCACGAAGCCAAGGTATTGCAGGCATGCAGATGCATGTTAAAATAACATCTATAAATAACAATAAAACAATTTCATAGCAAGGAAAATGGCCATTTAGTATGGCATTTCTTTAAAGCTACAGTTTCCATTTTAACTCTATATATGACAAAATTGAGTACAAAGCTGTTTTATATATTCTATTTCATCAGGTCATTGGAAAACGAGCAAGTGATGCTCATATCCTGTCTCCTAATTCCCCTCCCTATCACTCCCTGCAGCCGCTGGTCCTGCTCATGGAGTGGCCTGATGCCAGCAACTTCGCATGCCTCATCTCTGGCTACTACAAGTTGTTTGTGGACCCTAAACGGACCATCTACTTCCGGACACCTGGTCAGTCTCAGCTGACCAAGGCAGGTATGTTAGATGTCTTTTTGACTTGTATTGGTTAATTTTGAATGCTGATTGCTCTGATTAGGCAATATTTATTAAATGCAAATAATTTACACAAAATTGTAAAATTGTGAAAATGGTTGACATATTTCTATTTCAGAATCCCATTAGACAAAGCATGTTAGACAATATTTGGAAATCCTCTTTATATTTTCATGGATATTGATCTGCTTCTTCATTGACTGAAACCATTGCTAGTAACCAGGCTTTCCTTGATCTACCATCCCATGGCGCCCTCTGCTGTCTCTCATCTCCATCTTGACTCATTGGAATGAGATACCTCATCTCTCTTTTCCTCAACATTTTATTATGGATTTTGAGAATGAATAGAATTTTTTGATTTAATCATGGACATTTTACTTTTCAAACATGAACAGCTCCTCTGCCATCTGCTGTCTCAGCCTGTAGTCTACTTAAAAGAAGGATCATCATACCATCACATTCCAGCAGCATCTAACTTTCAAATCTCAAACAAACTTCCACTTTCAACATCCATCTCTGAAATAACAAGTAACCCCCATGTGACCACCAGCTGTCGCCTCTGCTTTCCTATCTGGATCTTCTCTATACCCACTAGTTATTGATACCTCAAACTCTTCACTGCTCTGACAATTCTATCCTCAGATTACAGAAGCTCCCACCATGCCCACCCACGTTCCGGGGCAACCAGCTTGCCAAGTGGAAGTCGGCGAGGGGACGAGAGGGAAAGCTCGCACAGAGAGTCAGGGTCTTCAAGGGCCGTAATTCCAGCAGAGCCTCAGCACCTAGGGCTGTGTCATGTCCACCTTCGAGAGCAACAACAATTTCAAGAGATCCAACCACACACTGAACTTGACATCAATGAGAACTTTATTTCTCAGGAGCCCCCAGGTCGGCCTCGCACCAAGTCAGACCCCACTCAGAAGAGTACAGAGGAAATAACTGGGGTTTTAGAGAGCCCAGCAATGGAGAATGCAGGATTTAGAATCCGAGCCCAAACAATGGGTCAATCCCAGAAAACATCACGATACTTCTGTGACTCCTGCAAATCCAGGCTTAAGGCAGAGGGTCTGTCAGGAGCAGTGAACAGTAGTAGGAGCTCTGGAAAACACTGCTCCAGTGCTTGTGCCTCCCGAGATGGAGGTGCTGTGGATCTCATGGCCCTTCCGCCCCCAGGTAATGAAGAAGAGGACGAGGAGGAGGAGGTAGATGCTGGAGGAGAGAAGTTGCAACCACCACCATCTGCTATTGCTGCCCCACCACCTGGATTCAGGGACAACAGTTCAGATGAGGATGACCAAAAGAGAGCGAGGAAGGCTCGTATCAGTGCCAGCACATCAGTCACCTCTGGGAAGCTAGCCCAATCCAAGGAAGATGTTCCTGTGACTCTTATCGATAATGTGGCCACGAGAACAGTCCGAGATCATGCCCAGGAGCTTGATGATGCTCTGGTGTCCACCTTACAAGCGCTAGAGGCTTTGGCAGCTTCTGAGGACTTCCCCCATCACCCTCAGCAGCCAACACAGACTGCAGGTCAACAACCTCAGTCATGCAACTGCCCACATCTCAGTCAAAGAACTACATGTAGCACTAATATACATAAAAAAATCTGCTTTTTTAACCAATTAATATTACAAAGTACATTTACAGTATATAATGTCTATATTTACTGAAGCGAATATCTTCGTGAAATGGCTAAATAACAATGTAATCTTTTAATTTTAAAGCAATGAGGTAGAGGCTTTAAGATTGCCTTACTGAAAACAATCTGAATGACCCAAACTAGAATATGAAAGTCATTCTTAAATGATTATTCCTCGTATCAAATGAAAAACAACTGGATACACAAAAATATGACACAATATTGTGTCTAAAAAGTTAAAACCCTTTTGAAATAAATATTCTGAGACTGACAACAAGGCAAGCCAATTTTCTTTAAATCCATAAATTTAAGATTAGGATGACTGATGGTCAGTTAAGCACACCCATCTACATGAAAAAATACAGTACATTCCAATTGGGTGAGCTGTTCCAAATATGATTTTTGTTGTTTTAATTTAAGATGATTCCACTTAACTGTTAATGTCTGGTTAAAAAACTACAGTAACGCACTTATATAAAATGTTATAATGTGTTATCTATATTTATTGTTTCTTGATTATCCTAACAATGTGTGTGTTGTCTTCTTCCTTAGGGTTGATTGTTTTAGCTGCCATTACACCTGAATCATCATTGGACTCAGGCCATGAGACAAACTCCTCAGAATTGACAGATGTTTCTGAGATGGTATCAGCTATGAAGCAGAACCAGAACCAGGCCTACCTGCTGGCTCACCATATCAGCAAGGAACGTATTCTCTGCCGTCGTGATTTTCCTTTGGCTATCCCTGGATGCACTGCAAAAACTATTGGTACGGGGGCATTCTCTGTGGGTCAGATTCGTGCTGGCTGTCCAACCAAGCAAGTAATCCTCAGCAAGACTGTTCCCTTTAAAGTCAGTCCCAGTCAAGACTCAGCAATACTCAGTGTTGTGACAGAGCAAGGGAGGATTCAAGATATTACTCAGATTGAACAGAAAGCAGAAATGAAGGCACACTCTGAGTCCAACAAAGCAAACACCCCTGATCCTCCTTCTAAGTCACCTGGTAAACTGAAAGTGTCTGATGCTTCACTTACAGTTCAAGTTAGTAAGGACCAGATGCTTTCAAATTTATCTGGGGAGACACTGTGCCAAAATCTTTCTGAGGGTAAAAAGCGGAAGAAAACAACACCTCTTAATACAGAAGCTAGCAACAAAGCCTTACCAATCCTCTTGCCTGTGGACAGAACTGCCTCTGCCAAGATTTCCCCATCAAAAATGTGCCAAGATGCCGAAGCTGCCTCTAGTGAGACCATAAAGCCTTCAAGCTCTACAGACCTTCTACCTGTTGATGACCTTTTCTGCACATGCCCAGTGCAACAGGATCCAGGGCCACAACTAAGACTGAAAGACCCACAGGTTCAGAAGGTAGTATTGTTTCAATCTTCCTCCCAAACAGATGATGAACGTCTTCGGGCAAAAGGCCTCCAGCTGGCTAGCACTAAAGAAAATGCAGTTAGAGTAGGAGCTGATCCCAGTTTGGCAAAACCCAGCCCTCAAATACAAACCAAGTACTCCCCTCGTCTGCCTGTTAAAGCAGTGAGAGAAGAAGCAGCTGAAAGCCAGTCTGAGTGTTCACAGGGCAAATCCCACCAGGAGTTACAGAAATGTCCTATCATATCCTTTCCTATTTTAGATGATCCAACAACACCTAGCTCATCTGTAGAAATGTCATCCACTCTCCCAGCCAGAGACTCAAAGAAGCAAGGCAGTGGTAAGGGTAAGTCTCAACGCAGTGCCCCTTTCTTAAGTTTTAGAAACCTTCTTTCAGCTACATTCCCAGCAAGAATGCGAAGAGAAACAGATGAGCGAAGGGCTCAATTGCAGAAAGTCCGCCAGTATGAGTTAGAGTTTTTAGAGGAGCTGCTGAAACCCAAGTCATCCCAAGGAGAGTTTTTGCCCCAGGGGTCCTCACCTGTGCCCTCAGGCACTCCTTGTGCCTGCCAGCTTCGCACCAGCCCTGTCCTAAAGGCACCAGGTATCTCCAGGGAGCAGAGACGCAGCTGTGACTGTAAGCGAATGTGTAGGGGCATGCGACTACCTGACACACCAGTGGGCTCAACAACAGAGACCCAAAACAGAGGCAGAGAGAGAAGTATCTCGAAGACCCCCCCGACTGTTTCCAAAGCTCCTCACACCCAAGGTGCTACTAGGAGACCTCAGACCTTAGAGATTAAGACGACAAGAATACGCTCTACCAGCCTTGAGTCAAGAGAGCCAAGAGGAGAGCAGGGATCCTGCTTGCCCACCTGTACTTCTCAGACAGAATGCATTGGAGATCCACAATATAAGAAGCTCCAGAGGCGCTACAGCATTGGAGAACTGGAAAATAGCACCAATGCACCTGTGTATGCTGAGGTGAAGCCCAAAGCTAAGAGTCTAGAAAAGGAGATGGAGAGAGTGAGGGCCACAGGGCTGAGGCTCCCCACTCCAGTAGAGCCAGTCCACACTCAGTCTCACCAGGCAGAAGGGAAGGGGAAAAAAGGTGTTTATTTTATTCAGGGAGAAGAGCTACTCTGTGAAAGTAAAGAGGGGACCAGTGAGGTGCTGCTGACCATGCCCAGTGAAGACAGCGATGACAAGGATAAATGCTGCTCATTTTGTTTTTGCTACAGGAAGTGTGAGGCAGCAGATGAAAGTAGTGAGAAGGATGAGGTCTCATACTCCATACCCCTCCAGGTCCTTCCAGGCATGGAGCTAGACTCACGTTCCTTCCCTGTAGTAAGTAAAACACTGCAGGTTCTTAATGCAGAGGACTGCAGTGGGGAAGAGGAATTGGAGGAGGAAGAGGAGGAGCCACAAACCCAGGAGATTGACCTGAGAGCATGTGGTACACTAGAGGGGAGCCTGGCACGGGTACAGGCTCTACAGGGAAAAACATTCAGCTTACCCGATGGTTTTCTAAATGCACAGTTGGATGCTAATGAGCTACTAGCTATCCTGCGTCAGTGTGCTAACGGCCCACAAGCTGAAGGCGAGGCCCGTCTTCAGCCCTCACGAATTGCAGAGTACAAACAAGAGCTGGCTGGGCGCTTCAAAGAATTCAGAGCATCTTGTCGACGTGTGGCAAGTGTTGAGAAAAGTCCAACACGTATGCTTGCTGTTGTCTCAGCTAGCTTTCAAGTATTGTGTGAACTAACTCAAACCTTCATTAAATTGGTCAGGGGGGTTCGTTCAGAAGCCCAAAGGCTGCAGCTATTGAGAAAAGTTGAGGAAGTAGCTATCAACTACACTTTGCTTCTGCGTGCAGCAGAAGAATCAATGGGACATTCAAGCAGCTTGCCGACAAAGACAGTCAGCCCTCAAGTTTCCTCGGACACCAATAACATGAGCTCCCTTACTCGACCCATTAAAACTCTACCTGCCCAGTAAAAATAAATCTTGCTGGGATGTAATCACAACGGTCCGGTTTGGTGGCTGGCTACTCTATCCAAATTCCTTATTTATTCATTGTTTACATTTTTTATAAGACGTGCAATGGATCATCCTCAGTAAAAATTACAATGCAGCTGTTCCATCCCATGTTTACAGGCCCTGAGGTAGCCTTGTGGATCTTGTTTTGAAATATAAGGATCAACTAACTAATGCACAATGGAATAAGAACCCTTTGACTGACTGGGTGACACAGGGCTAATCACCTCATACTAATATTCACACTACACATACGTCATCAAAGTATAATATTTTATATGTAATGTATATTTGAGTTGTGTCTACTTAGCAAATAATAAAGTTTTGTGAAGAAAAAAAGGTTAAGAATATATTTGAAATGTACTGATTTAAGAGAACTATTACAAATCATCAGAAATAAATGTATGCACTGGACAAAAATATATCAGAGATCTCGTCAAGTAGCGACTTCTGTAAAATGCGTAGTCTGAAGCGTTGGTTGGTTAGATGGTGATGTGTTTGTTTGTTGAAATATCTAACTGTTGTAATACAAAATGGAGATCTCTGTTGGCTATGTTAACAGTGTCTGGCATACTGATACAAGAGTACAAATGAAAGTGACAGTCTTGGAAAATAACCATTGAAAGACAAGTCAGTCATACAGTATTAAACTATACTGACTGACAGAAGCCCATTCTCTCACTTTAACAGAGCAGGTATGAAAGACCTGTTCAGGGCAGACAATGTAGCAGAGACCCAAGTCACAGTCTTATCCACTGTACAGTAATGAGTCTTGTTACCTCACTCAGCTGTAGAGAAGGAATACCCACACTGTACACTGATAATGCACAGAGTGTATTTTACACCTTCACTGACCACTAGCTCACATGCATCCCACATGTTGTGAATCATAGTTTTAAACATAGCCATTCACTTGCAAGTGAGTAAGCGTATCGCTATAGGACTTTGCACAACCTCTGAAATTAGCTCTGAAGTTGAAATTTACCTATTTAAATGTTGGATTCAGCATTGTTTTATTCACTCTGCTGCTGAAAAACTCACTTGAGTCCGCAACACCAGTTTTACATAATTCATCTCCTCAAGGTTTAAGCTTATACGTTTCAAAAGACCCTTGTTTTTATTCAGGTTTTCAGATACAATATAACAAATTTGCTTTCTATGTGCTGTAATACATTGTGCAATCTAGCAACTATATAAGAAACACACAAAAGTAGTTTTCTATGTATTTTAATAAAACTAACACATCTGTTTCTTGTCTGAAATCTCCTTTGTGTCTCATCCTCTTGTTATTCCTGGATATTAATCACAGAGGCTTTATAGTTGTGCTGGCCTAACATGTATAATGGACACACTGTTAAGAGAAAGTGCTGTGAAACCAACTTAATAGTGGCAACAGGGCTACAAAATACTAACTATATATTTATTTTGAAAATTAAATGTATTTATTGGTCAGTCCTTTGGGATTTATGTCAAACTTTTTTTGTAATATTGTTTTGTAATCATCCACCCTGACAAATGGCATTTGACTGAATAATCTGTGAATCAAGGGATTTCACTGTTTGGAAATTAATTTGAAAATTTAAATTTAAATCAAACTTACTAATGTTTCATATTGAATCATCATTATAAAACAATAATGGTATTAATTTAATTGTACGTAATCTTTTTTTCATGTTATCTTTTAGTACTGCTGCAATTTTCAGCCAGTTACACGTTTTGTAAATAATGATAAATATCTCTTAAATTGTATCTGTAATTCCTTTTTCCACTCACAGTTGAACAGTAAAAACAAATAAAGCCCACTTATAATACTTTTCATTTTATACTGACAATTGAATCTTCAATATGAAAAGGTAATTATGATATCAGCTTTGTTGCACTCTCCTTGGTTTCAGTGGCCATACTTGGTGTTGAAAAGCACTCTCTTTTAACAGTGTTTCCTTTGCAATTGATGTGGCACTTTCCATAACCATACGCAGTGTGTTCTCCTTCACTGTACTGCATGTCTTTCCCGCTACTTTCTGGGCCATATACTTTGACCATCGAAGGTTTGTTCAGAAAATGTTCCTATTTTAAAGTGGAAAACCAGACAAGAATGAAAGACTGTGGTGGCAACATGTCAATGTTTTGCAAATAATATTCAATATGGAAAATGTATTATTCTACACTGTTATGTAAATAATAAGATACAAAATATTTGAGAGACTAAGACATACTTTTAAAGAATTACTTGTAACATTAAGATTTATCGAACCTCTGTATTTTGTAAAAAGGACAAGATTAAACATGTCTGTAAGGTAATTATTTATAGTAGTAATGTAACATAGACACTAATAGCAAATCATATATTTTAAAGAGTATATTATGAGTATAAAGCATGGGACATGTTTATTTTTATAAACCAAAATGTCAGACAGTGTTCTTTCATCAACACTTGAACATTTGAACATTACAGTAAAAATTATCTGTGGTTGTCATTGTTTCTTTGCAAAACTGTGTGGATTTGTCTGTGCTTCATTCACATGATGAGTCCGCCATGGCTGAATCCATTGTTTCTTTTTGTGCCCCTGTTCATTCCTGTTTTTTATTTACTGTCAATGATCTTGTCGTCACTGTGGTCTTATGTCTGTGTACAAAGTTAACTCATGTTTTAAGAGCAATAAAGTATATTATATAAACTCTTTCAGAGAATTTGGAAATGACATTGCATGCAGAGAACCGGTGGTAGTAACAGCATGTCAATTAGAATTACTTCAAACAAATGTCATGCAGATCTGCAGCAGGATCTTACTGTTACCTTTGGCAAGAACTGCCGTTGACTCACAAAATGAAACACTTTAGTTTTTTGGGGGGGTATTTACAGTAAAGAGAAGTAAATTTAAAATGGGATTTTCTGAGTTGTTTGTGTGAGTGCTATTTGAAAATAGGATTGTATCTAAGCCCAGTACCAGCCAGTGTACCTCTTGGCCTAAACCAAACAGAAGATAATCCAGTGAAAATATAACTGTCTGTGGATGTAACTCTAGAGTAAAACACACACAATTTAACCCACTTAAACATGAGGTAATATGCCACGTTAACTGTTGTAAGTTTATGCACGGTAGAGATTTCCATGTGTCTCGGTAGGACGATGTCAGATTTGAATTAAAAGGGAATTCAGAATCATTAAGCTGCTTTGGATTCAGAGTCCTAGTTTTACGCATGGTGGCTCACTGTGACAGGTGAATAAAACTCAGCGATTGTTGATGTCATTAGCAAACACCTGTTTCCTACTTTGTCCACCTGTGAAATGTCTTCACAGAAAAGACACGATGGAGTTAAATTAGCAGTGCTGTCCCTGCGTGTTTCATTCTTACCTCTGGAAGACACTGCACTTTATTATAGCCAGTCCGTAATCTCACCATGTAGACTCTGGGGTCCTGAAGGGATTAATTAATCATATTTAAGAGCTAATAAACATGTTTTAAAAATAAACCATTTACCAGAGGCATTTAAATGTACAACCGGAGGATAAGAGGCAGCTAAAACCTGTTTTTATCTTGTCTACTTGTATTTTTAGCTTACTCGTTGTGCTCATTAGCTAAAGTGGCTCAGCGCGCTCCCGCTGATCTATGCTCGGGGGCGGAGTGACGTCACCGCGGCGTGGACGTAAAGCGAAAGCGTGCGCGCCGCTCGGGGAGGATGGACAGCCTGCCACACGCACGCACGACATGTGGGGGAACGTAATGGTGGAGAGGTAGAGAAACAAGCTCCAGCTCCGAGACAGTCGAGCGAGTCCCAGTCGCCACCGCCGACTCTTCGCCCTCCGCCGGCAGCGCCCGCCACCCCGGACTGAACGACAACATGCCGAACATCAAAATATTCAGCGGGAGCTCACATCCGGACCTGTCGCAGAAGATAGCCGACCGCCTGGGGCTGGAGCTGGGGAAGGTCGTCACCAAGAAATTCAGCAACCAGGAGACGTGGTGAGTTGTTAGCCTGCTGTTGTTTCATGCTAGCTGACAGCCGCTCTGCTAATTCCGAGCAAGGAGCTGGGATGGGACAACGTGATGAGCCAGCGTCCATTAGTTCCCAGCACCTTGCACACCAGACTGACGCGCACACGCCTGCCATTGATCTGTGTGTGTTGCTTGTCGCCCTGGCAGCGTGGAGATCGGGGAGAGCGTGCGTGGGGAGGATGTGTACATCGTGCAGAGCGGCTGTGGCGAGATCAACGACAACCTGATGGAGCTGCTGATCATGATCAACGCCTGCAAGATCGCCTCGGCCTCCAGGGTCACGGCTGTCATCCCCTGCTTCCCCTACGCCCGGCAGGACAAGAAGGACAAGGTGGGGGTGAGGGACATGTCTACTTACTTCTGTCATGCCATTTGCCATCCAGCATCATGACAAGAAGCTTGGCTTGCACCCATGTCTATCAACAAAAGCTGAACGAGGCTTATTTGCTTTATTATTTGTGTTGTTTGTTTGCCGCTCCCTTCGTTCTGTGTTCTCTGAGGAATGGTAGTAACAGGATGTCAATTAGAATGACTTAAAACAAATGTCATGCTGACCTGCTGCAGGGTCTATTTGTATCGTTTGTTTTCCGTTCCCTTCGTTCTGTGTGCTCTGAGGAATCGACTGCACTTCCCGTCTCATGCTTCTCCTGGATGATCCCACATCATTTGAATCATCCTGCATGACTGGAATGCCCTGCATGTTTAAGACCTGTATCTTTTAATGTTATGACAAATGTTATGAACAATAATTGCTATATTTTTGCTCTGCTCTTATCTACTGTCATTGATCTTGTCGTCACTGTGGTTCTTATGTCTGTGTACAAAGTTAACTCGTGTTTCAAGAGCGATAAAGTATGTTTTATATAAACTCTTTCAGATAATTTTGGAAATGACATCGCATGCAGAGAACCGGTGCTAGTAACAGGATGTCAATTAGAATGACTTAAAACAAATGTCATGCAGATCTGCAGCAGGGTCTATTTGTATCGTTTGTTTGCCGCTCCCTTCTTTCTGTGAGCTCTGAGGAATCAACTGCACTTCCCATCTCATGCTTCTCCTGAACGATCCCACATCATTTGAATCATGCTGCATGACTGGAATGCTCTGCATGTTTAAAAAACAAATCTAAATGTGTATCTTTATAAGTAGAAGGGATCTTTTGATATTAAGAGGAATGTTGTTAAGAGTAATTGCTATATTTTTGCTCTGCTCTTTGAATATACTTGGCATGATGCGGGAAAATATAAAGTGAAAGACTGAATCGGTTTAGCATTTACACAGTGGAGTTTTTTTACTTTGTTAAATATTGAGTGACGATATTAATGGATGCAAAGGAATTTGTCACATTAATACACTGAGGTCTATAGTTATATTTGTATGGCAATATAATTGACTGATTTGTTACGCTCTCAGTTTAGTGTTATTTTTAGAAGCTAGCCATGCTTGCCAGTTCACTTACTCCATGTGACTGAAGAGATCTATTTTCATCGTAGAGCCGTGCTCCTATCTCTGCCAAGTTGGTGGCCAACATGTTGTCGGTCTCAGGCGCCGACCATATCATCACCATGGACTTGCACGCCTCACAGATACAGGTGAGCGACCCAGAATGGGACCTTAACAGAAATGCATCACCATCTTGCCATTAATCAGTCCTTAGGGTTATATATTTTGTGTATGTGTTCTAAACCAGCTTGTTCTTGATTTTGGAGATAATGTTAGAAACTAGACTCTCCTTGCCTAACTTTTATATTTCAGCAAAGGGAGAGAGGAGCCTTCTATTCCTGCTAGGCACCTAGTGGACGTTTAGCTCCTCCTACCCCAGTCTATTTATCTGTTTTAATCTTTCTTCCAGGGATTCTTTGATATCCCAGTTGATAACTTGTATGCAGAGCCAGCGGTGCTGAAATGGATCAAGGAGAACATCCCTGAATGGAAAAATTGTGTCATCGTCTCACCTGATGCAGGAGGAGCCAAAAGGTATGCGTGCTGGGCCATTGACTATAGGTTTCCACCCTTGTGCATAGCTTAGTCTCAATACATCTAGTTCACTCAAGGTTAAACTTTTGTTGACTGAACTTATCTCTGACGGGGCTCAAATTTAACTTGTACATTCACTGTTTTATACACTTTGTTATCCACACCAGCTGTAACTCATGGACATAACTCTTTCTTCTTGCAGGGTCACCTCTATAGCTGACCGGCTGAACGTGGACTTTGCTCTAATTCACAAGGAGAGGAAAAAAGCCAACGAGGTAGACCGCATGGTTCTCGTTGGAGATGTGACGGATCGGGTAGCCATTCTAGTTGATGACATGGCAGACACATGTGGCACAGTCTGCCATGCTGCTGACAAGTAAGCCTCATCTATTTTTTACTGTTAAAAAGTAAATTTGGAACTTTACAGCATAAGAGAGAACTTGACTACAGTCAGGTGGAGGACTGTGGTTACTGTGGACTGGGTGTCAAACTAACATACAAAGAGATCAATAACTGAATTTCATATAGGGACCTCTGTTCCCCAATATATCCATGGATCGGGAGGTATGTAATTCTTGTCTGTTTTTATCCCCATATAGACTAATTTCTGCCGGTGCCACCAAGGTGTATGCTATCCTTACCCATGGCATCTTCTCTGGCCCAGCTATCTCACGTATCAACAATGCCTGCTTTGAAGCGGTGGTTGTCACCAATACGATCCCTCAGGAGGAGAAGATAAAACACTGTCCCAAAATTCAGGTCAGAATACCATATTTTCTTCTGTCTTATGCAAGTGTACAACTAGTTATTACTTGTCTGTAGCAAGATTGCAAAAACTACTGTACCAATTACCATAACATTTTGAGGCTGATCCATCTAAATGGGGGAGGGTCAGGGATATATATATATATATATATAATATTTTTTTTTATTCAGTTTCTATATCTATGGCTGAAAGGCAATAGCAGAGTCAGTTACGGAACCAAAGGAAGCACATTACACTCTTCTTCTTCGCCACGTTGACTTATGAGTGATCATAGTCAGGGTTTTAGCTCTTTTGTTTCAACCAGGCTGGTCAGACAAGCTGCTGCTACAGTAGGCCTTCTCAAGGTTGGGTTTTTCACTGCTCTCCTTTGTGACCTTAACTTTAGTCAGAGATGCAGTTTCAGAAGGGTGTGTCATTGGGAGTGAAACCAAAGCAGAGTTTATCTCTGAACTACATGCTGGCCCCTGATAAAAAAGGAAAAACGAAACTGCAGCTAACAGCAAGATTCACAACGAATAATCGACAATGGACCTAAAAGCACTTTAACACATTTGAGCATCTGGCACAAATGGACAATGTGTGACTGATCTTCTTTTTCATTCAGTTTATTGGCAGGTGGTAACCAACGTCAAGGAGTTTGATACACCGATGTTGTACATTGTAATTGCATAACATCTTTAGTGGTGCTAATAACTGCATCTTCCACATTCCCAGCAATTAAGGAACATGTCACTTGCGCATTCCACTCTATGATAGAGCTCCATTGTTGTCCAAAAAAAATACAGGAGTGAGCAGATGACATGTTCCTTAATTACTTTGAAAGTGGAAAATGGGGGTTTGCCTTGGTGGTGGTTTGCTCCCTGATGGGCCTTCTAGGTTTGATTGATTGTCTTTGTTGATGTAAAAACAAAAACATTTAATTTCTTAAAAAGTGGACGTTGTGATTTATGAACTAAACATGCAAATCCTTAACTTCCGAGACTATTATGGTTTTGTTGTGGTTTTCTGTTTTATTTTGTAGAAGACCTGCATATAGCATCAATGGTCTGTCAGTTGTCCAGTTTTCCTCACAACTTCCCATCTTCTCTACCTCCAGGTCATTGACATCTCCATGATCCTTGCAGAGGCCATCCGTAGAACTCACAACGGCGAGTCGGTGTCGTACCTGTTCAGCCATGTCCCCTTGTAACAAGTGGTATATAAACTTTTGTGCTGTTACACCAAATAAGAGGGAGTTTCCCCAACCACAACACAACCATTATCAAAGATGTTCAGCTAACTAACCATAAAAAAAGAAAACATAATCAAAAGGAATGATTTTGTTCTGTTGTGTCT
Source organism: Limanda limanda (assembly GCF_963576545.1). NCBI lineage: Eukaryota > Metazoa > Chordata > Actinopteri > Pleuronectiformes > Pleuronectidae > Limanda > Limanda limanda. Next base: position 12,378,170 of record NC_083645.1, on the reverse strand, counting down.
GTTACTAATGCTGATCCCCCTCTCCCTTGAGTTCCTCTGGCCTATGAGGAGTGTCCCTTTGTGTTCAAAGCACCAGCTTATTTATTGTACATGGATGAATACGTTTATCCAAGACAAACTTTGTCTGCTTCATAACATAAGTCAGAGCTTCTCCTGACCATTTCTTCCTCTCAGGGAGTCCCTTCAGTCTGTTGTCAAAGAGATTGAATCATTCTTCCTGACAGGTCCCAGTGGTCAAGAGAAGCATCTGGCAAATAAAGCTGTTACAGTGCTTTTTTGTTACTATGAAAGAGTGTAGGTTTTCATGTTGCACTTATATCTTCTGCTGATTACAATATAATGAAGTGAATGTGTACGGAACTAGTTTACAGTGCCACTGAAGCTCCACTCAACCAAGAGTGCCTCAACAGCCTGAAATGAAATTACTTTTTCCACCTGTCTTTCACCCTCTCAACCTCAGATTTATATTTATTTTGTCACTGGAAGAAGAGCGTGCACGTTTCCAAACAGGCTGGAGACGTTTGGGGATGTTTCTTTCAGCTCTTGAGGTGCCCTCATTGAGTGGGGTTTGCCAAGTGTCCAGGATTTATCCTTTCTATAGAGAAGCTGTCAGGTTTTTAGCTTGGGGTCTCTGCGGGCTGGAGCTTCCTTCAGAAATTTCACCTGCTTTTTTCTTCTCTCTCTCTCTCTCCCTGTGTTTTTGTATGTCAGGAGGAAGGTTTTGTCATTAATGTGCATATTCCAAGTGTTTGTGTTTACTTTTTCAGTAGGCTGAATGCGCCAGATATCTGAGGGTGTGTTCTTAATAAAATTGAATATGCATAAAATCTTAAACACTGGTTGTTGTGTTACTTATGTGATTGTCTTAAACTATATAGCCTATTTTTATAAATGCATTAGTAAAATGTGTTTATTGAAAAGGACACATTTCAGAACATACCACTATAAACCACCAACAGCCTTGAGCCCATATTTGATAAATGGATGTTCAAGTATAATGGTGCAATTAAAACAATCAACAAGATAAATATAGGATCAAATGTAGCTTCAAGGAAAACACTCGATTATGGTAGGTGGAATTGGAATCAAGGAATTAGCGATGCAGTAATAAATGATAATCACGATTCAGATATGAAATAAACATTGTATTTTTACAAAAAAATTTAAAAGCTATAAATACAGAAATTATTAGAAAACAATATATGATTTATACAATCAATGAGATTAAATACAATACATAAAATAATGGATTACAAATTAATCAAAAATATATAATAGTATATGATTGTTTTATATAACGTAATGATGGTAAATATTTATAGAGAGATGAGAATTACAACTGTTATTTTTTCTATAGTGTTTTGGACTGAAGACATTCAGTGTGACGATGTAAGTGCAGTCAGTGATGTGATAATGAATGATTTCCTGTCTCATGCAGGACCACATAAGAGCAGCTGTGTTTTCGCCGGACTCGCCCTTATTCTTAACAGGGGGGGTTAAAGCGAAGGGTGAAGCAACCAATCCCAGAGCAGAAGACGTCGCCGGTCTTGACCAATAGCTATCTTCGAAAAAGCGGGCCAATCGCAGCCAGTGCACCGAGAGAATTATCCTCCATCCGAGTTGACAGCTATATTTTCGGCTGGAAACAGAGACCGGAATCGAACGTGTGTGAATATGAACGGAAATCACTGATCACTGTGGTTAGGGTCAGACAGGAAGGAAATTAAAGTCGACACGACGCTCCACATATACCTGACTGTTTTACTGACCTTGCGATAGCACACGGGGTGAGTCAATGTCTCTTTCTTATATGTTTGTGATGACATTACATACCAGATGTTTTTTTAAGTGCCATTTATTTGAAATTCGACGTGTGATCCTCTTTCATTTTCATTTTCATCGACACTCTCCTCCCTGCCTTATAGCTTACCAGAAACGTAAAAGGCACCACAAAAATGCCTTATCCTCTGCTCCTTTATTTACTTTCATTAATGAAAGTTCAAGTCATGCTCCATTACCCCCTGCCATCAGACTAGGACCATGCATGGGTGAAATTAATATGTTGATCATTCACAAGATAAGTCTCTGTGGAAGATAAAATAGTTTTTTTATTTCAATCATCTTTCATTATCTGCCTCAATATGACTGTCCTCCCTACACCTATATATGCAGATTCGATGTGTCAGATTTAGGAAAGAGGGATCTTTTGGCAGAAACTATATAAATTAATCCTAGTGATAATTTCATCAATTATTTTTTTTTAAATTTTGGTTGGTTTCATCTAAATTATACAAATTGTTGTTTACTTTACCCTAGATTGCGCCCTTTATGTTTTAAATTCTTGATATTTATCTCTAATAATAATTTATCTCTAATAGGTTTTTATTTAGGTGTGAAATGTCTATGTGTGATCATCATCCATTTTCAGTTTCATTATGAATGGGTGCGTACCTGATATGATCTCTGTTCCTCATTCCTACCTATAGCTTAAGCATGAAACCAAGTCCTGACCCCGAAGAAGAGGGAGAGGGCCTCGGGCACTCAAAGTTTAACATCCATTGCTTCCTGAATGGAGGGATGTCCACCTTCCTCCCCACCCTTGTTGCTTTCCCTGTCTACAAGACTGTTTTCCGTCAGCAAATCAACAACCAACCTTTTCCCGAGGCAGTGGGTGAGCTCTTCAGAGAGGGACCTAGGAAGCTCTACAGGGGCGTGGGGCCACCATTACTAATGCAGACACTGAAGGGCACCCTGCTGTTCGGTCTTCAGGAAGCTATCCTCCACCAACTCTCGCTATCCTCCCAAAGTGTCATCTCCACCTCGGCCCTGCCTGCTCTGGCTGGGTTTGGTGCCGGTCTGGTGGAAGCTGTGGTGTTTACTCCCTTTGAGCGTGTGCAAAATGTGTTGCAGGATGGCCGGAACTACCGTGATCTTCCCACCCTGAAGAGCGTTCTTGTCAGGCTGAGGGCACAGAGGCTGACCCTTGGGTACTACAGAGCCTTCCTGCCCATCGCGGCCCGCAATGCTCTTGGTTGCTCCATCTACTTTGGTCTGAAGGGGCCCGTAAGTGCTGCTGTGGCGGGAGAGTGGTGCCATCCTATGGCTTCCTCTTTTATATCAGGGGCGCTGACTTCCCTAGCAAGCAGCTTGTCAATCTACCCGCTCTCTGTGCTGGTGGCAAACATGCAGGCACAGCCGGTAGGAGAGGTGAAAGGGGTCATGGCTTCATGGAGGATGCTGTGGATGTCTCGGGAGCAGAGTGTGGCTCTGCTTTACCGAGGAGGCTCCCTTGTTATTTTCAGATCTTGCATCACATGGGGAATCACCACTGCTCTCTATGACAGACAGCGGAAACTCTCGGGCTGAGAAGACGTGGAGGATCTCTCTGAGAGATATCTAATTTCCAGGTTAAACTAGTCTCTTTGAATTGATTTTCAAATATAATATTACTGTGGCCATTCTCCCTTGAAAATATCCCAAGACCTAATTTTGTCCTTGTGCAAGTGCCTCATCCAGTCAACAGGAGTCCAGCAAGTGTGATCGATCATCTGTTTCAAACCAGCAAACACTGCTGAATCCACAAGCCAAAGTTAACGCACCACTGCCAGGACCTGAGCCCATGTCTCTGAGATGGTGGGTGAGGAGTATAGCATATGGTGCTAGGGAATCACAATTGCCTTGTATTTTCATTTTTCATAAAGGGGAAATTCAGCTAAAACTCAATCTCAGTTTATGGAACCACAGCATGTGAAAATGTCCTCTGCAGCTTTTGATGAGAATTTATGTCATTTATAAGCTTGAAGACAACTTTATAACCGAAAGTCTGTATAACGAAATGTGTATTTTGTTGGTGGGTTATTTGCAAGGCATGGAGGGTCTAGCAAAAGGTTGCATTATAGGGAAAAGTGAGAGCTGTCATTTTTTGGAGCAGAGTCTTAAACGGGACCAAAGTCAGGATATCTCATATTCTGCTGCTTTATTTAATTCCAGTCAGTATCATGCGGTTGAATGAATGTTACAGTTACATAGTCAAGTTTTTATGTTTTTAAAATAGGATTTGTTGAATTAAAGTGCTGTTACAAGTACGTTATGACTCAGGGGTCAGCACTGGTACCTCACAGCATGACGGTCCTGGCCAAGAATCCGAATCGGGCAGTATATCACTCTGTCAATCCACACAGGGTGTATCCTGCCTCTTGCCTGGTGTGGGACATGCTCCATTACCCTCTGCAATCAGACTAGGACCATGCATGGATGAAATAAATATGTTTATTATTCACAAAATATGTCTCAGTGAAAGATAAATCGTCCACAGTCTGTCTGTAATCTCAGTGTATACATGTAAATCGACAGAGAATAACTGTCCAAAGAAAGTGCATTAATAAACTTATCTTATCTAACATTCCCTGAAGTGGATTCTGTTGTGTCTTCGCCGTTCACACACTATTCTGGAGGATTTTTTTTTGGACAGATTGTGTTATATTGTAATAAGTCCACTAGATGGTACTGTGTTAAAAACAGAAAACAACATGAAATCATCTACTCCATCAACAATGGGAGCTCAGTGGGCTGAAGCCGGGGCCAGGGGCGGACGAAAGGTGCAGAAGGAGCAACCCATAATATCTCCTGGAAGCCAGACAGGGAGGGGAGGGTGTCCAAATAGCACTCCCCCTGTGGGCTAGCCAATGGGAGATGGAGAATGGCTTTACACATAGGCTTGCAGAAGGGCGTGTTGTCTCTATTTAAACCGTTGGCTTTGCACGGATTACACAGACGCATCCTACCTGTAGAGGACATTATCACTGCGCAGCCTTCACCAGGTAAACCAAGCTGGATCCCTTTTCAATCATGCATTTAAAAAGCGTTATTACTCATAAGACTTTCTTCTATCTATTAGAGTGTATAGTGGTTATGCAACATTCCTGGTATACACCATGCTGATACTCTTACTGTAGTGCTTATTTTTCTGTTCTTCTGTAGGGCGTGTATAGGGTACTGTACCTGAAGGCGCTGCATTCCTTTGCATGCAAAAACTCACTGTGTTTTATTATTGCACTTAGCTTTTTGCTGCGATTTACAATGTGAAGGTGTAGAATATTATTATAATATTATAGGCTACCTGGCACTGTGTCTAAATGCAATCTCTGGATTTCTTTGGATTTATGCAAAACCATGAGCAGAATAAACTGCATTAAAAATGGACTTTTGGATTTAGTCAATTCCTGTGGGAAAGAATTTATGTCGTTTAAACATTCAAATTTAGATTTTGTTCCTTCAATGCTGTTATCTTATCCCTCCAGGTGTTTGTTTGATATTAAGCAAATCTCTTCAATGATCACATGTACATGTAAATAATTATACAACATATGTCAGTAATAACCAGGTCTTTCTTGTGGAACTGAATACTTGTAAGTAACAGTGCCATGAAATATGACACCACATTAGAGCTGTTTGTTCATTGTGCGCAGGTAGGTGGTAAAGTGCATGTTGTTTCTTGCGACTGGTTACCTAATTCCAGAGTTCGGTCCAGGCCTGTATTTTTTAACTGAGGTGTGGCTGGATTGGTAAACATGAATGGACACGCACTGCAGATAACATCTTCATTGATGAAACGATAGTGGCCTCATGCTTTCTCATGCTTTCTTTGCAGCATAATCTGATGCCCTCTCAGTCAAAAATCTATGTTTTGATCCGAATTATAATTTCTGTTCTCTCTCTCTCTCTCTCTCTCTCTCTCTCTCTCTCTCTCTCTCTCCCATTTTCTCCATTAGAACTCTTTCAACATGGAAGGGAAACCCACTAAGGTCAATGCTGAGGTCGAGCATTTTGACAAATGTAAACTAAAACCGACTACTACAAAAGAAAAAAATTGTATTCCAACCAAGAAAGGTAGGTGTAAAGAAGTGTGCTCTTAATGAAAATCCATGTTATCAAGCCTCCATCCAGGTTTTGCCTTCTCCTTAGCTCATTGGTCAACATAGTCAGCGCCTCCCTGTCTGTAGTGAACCTCAACTGCAAACAGTGCATTGCTGATTAACTGGAGCAGCACACCTTGCTACCTGAGTGTGGTTCCTTAGTGCCAGCATGTTCACAAGAAACACAAAACCCAACTTTATCCACCTATTACAAGATTTATTTCTGCTCTGGAGGAGATGGAGTTTTGTATGTGAAAGTGCTCGTCCTTTCCTTCCAGAGGCTGAGAGGCTCCCAGCTGACTAACAATCCCAACCGACTGGTATGTCAGTGGGAAAGCAGCAGCAGCATCAGCACACACTGCTCAAATCGTTAACTTTGAATTTAACATACAATAAGAGAAAGCCCAAACACAGTGTGGAACGCGAAGGGTGTGGCAAGCAACCACTGAGTTGCTTTCTGAGAAATGAAGGAACCAGTTTTGTTGGAGATCAAAAGCCTTTGAGCTACACTATTCAACAGGAGTGCTTCGGATTATGATTGTTCTGTGGTGTGTGCATCAGATTTGAGGTTTTAAAATAGATAATACAATAATACAATATTGCAATGTGTAAAGATATCAGTTTGTTTTCTTGTCCTGACAACATCCAGACTCATACTGATTACCTCATTTGTGTTTCTGCCTTGTGATCACACAGACATTGAAGATGAGAAGAAAGAACAGGAAAAACCTTAACTTCTTTAAAATGTAAAGAAGTAACCAAACATGCCTGCCATGATTCCTCTTCTCCACGCCTGACCCCTTACGTGCCAGTACACCAGTCAGGAAGCCTGCCCATCATCTCCGCCTCTGCCTCTGTTTTCCACGCTGCTATGTTTGATTATAAATGGTGTTTGGGTTGATGCTACGGGAAGAAAATTGGTCTGTGATACCAAAGTAAATGAATTCAATAGATGTATTTTCCGGGCTTTTTTCCATGCAATGACGTAAAAGACAGTAATAAAGATATGACAGGGTGTAGCTTAAATCCAACCAACATGAACAACTGTATCAATGGAAATCCATCAAAGCTCCTGCTGTGTTAACAATACCACAGGTATACTGCCAAATCGTGCCATAAAAAAAATAGTTTTATTCAAATAAAAAAATCAATGTTAAAATGTTTTGCTTGAGTTGTATTTGTGTATATTTGATCAAACTGTCCTTCGCAGTGTCATATTAAGTTCAGGAATTTATTAGCAAATATAACATCATATAAAAAAATATAACATATTTATTAGGACAAGATTGTTTCTAATGGACATTAGTGGAAAACAAAAATAAAAATAACTATAATAAACACTTGTCCATACTCAGTTATTTCAAAATGTTTCCTAATTCTCGTGTAAGATGATGTGAGATTGATATTTCAGCATTGTCAATCATATAAGTGTATTTTGGTCAGACTTTTGCAAGGACAAAATATAGTTTCCAACACAAAACTGCCGCCAAGAAAATAAATTGTGAGAAACGGGTCTATTAATTAACGTGATGATTTGTAATGAAGAGTCTATTGGGCGGGGTACATCCTGGACAGCATCACAGGACTGAGACAAACAACTATTCATGCTCACATTCACATTGACAAACGATTTAAAGTCTCTCCATGGCATGAACTGTGGGAGGAAGCCGGAAGAAAACCCACTCACACAGGGGAGAACATGCAAACTCCACACAAAAATCCCTCGAGCAAACAACTAACCAACACAAATGATTTACAGAAATTTAATATTGGAAGTCACAGGACGTGCTCGGAAAGAATTCATCATCACTTTCCTCATGTCCACTATTCAGCACACAAGGGAAAACGTACACTCACTTTTACTTCATTGTACGATATAAATAAATAAAATAGAAATTAAAGTTCTCTTGAATAAAATGTTGCAGCAATGTCCAGTTATTCTTCTTCATGAGCATGCATGGTCAGTTTTCCGTTGCATTTTTAATGGTTGAATGAATCAACCCCGAAGGCCTCCTGCATCTAGATTTACAACGGGTTCTAGCCTGCTGAAGAAAAGGGAGTGGGCGAGCTGCAGGAGTGGCACATTCCGGATTGACAACATGAAATTTGGTTTATGCTGACAAAGTGACTTTTGATGTCCGAATCCAGTTTCCACATGCAGGGACTTCATGTGTACTGTTCAAATGAAGGAGATGAACAGCAGCATGTGCACCTGAAGCTGCAGTATAGCAGTGCTTTGGAGAGACCATACCGAAGACAGAGCCACGCATCTCACAGATCCATAGCTGAGCTTTTATTCCATCCTATGTAAGTTGATTGCTCAAGGTAGAGGAGGCTGTGTTTTTCCATCACAGGCCGGTTGATACATGCCCATACAGCAACATGCGACTACTTGAGATCACACACAAACTTTCCCTCCACCAGCTGGCTTCAGTTGGAATTTACTTACAGGATTATGATGAGTTGTACAGATATACACCAGTAAATCAGTTATAAGGGAGATTGTCAGATAATAAACTTACATTACTTTCCAAGAGGCATGATAGATTTTATGAATCTGCTTAAGGTGAATGGGAGGCGTGTTGCTTTATCTTCCAGAAATCTTTCAGGAGCAGGACTTGTCTGTGCTCTGTGACATGAGAGATTGCAGCACAAGAAGACAGGTCAGATGAGGACAAAGCTTAATGATGGGAGGTAGACAGTCAATTTATGTCCTTAAACCAAACATGAAGCCAAAAGACCAATATCACATTTCACATAATGCCTGCTTTTTCCTGCAACAACATATTATTGTTGCTTACGAAACAGGTTATTCAGGTAAATTAAGTTCTGTCCCAGCTTCCTGAAAGAGGAAGAGGAAGTCAAATGAAGGAAAACAACCACTCCATAAACTTAACTGCATGACCTCAATGTTTATTCTCAGTTTATAACACCTTTAACTTCTTTGTCAAATTTATTGAAACCATAACTTATTGTTCTCTTTTCTTTAGCACTCCAACATTAGCATTATCAAATGAATTGTCTAAGCAAGACCTGGTTTTTGTGTGAAGACAAGATGACCATAGGGTTTAGGTTTCTGGGATCAAGCTGTTGAATAATCATCGCCTTATACAAGTTTGAAATATCCATTTTTCTTAGGGCACTTTAAATTACATTCAAAAAAGTCAATGAGATAGTTTCCCTTTTTTATTTATATTTATCTATTGTAGAATGACTGCAATTCTTCACTGTCATTAATCATTGCGGAATAATGTTTTGTTTCACTCTTTTCTGGCTCAGATACAGCGATGATTGCACAAATATGTTAACAGCGACACCCCATGGCTACAATGGAGGTTACACAAAGTAAACAACGATAATAATATTTTAGTTTTTAGAGTCTCAAAACAAAGTTACAACGTGCCTCACAAAAAAAACCACATTGGTAGAAAAACATCAAAATAACATAAAAACAAAGTTATAAATTATGTTTTTTAAACTGAACGTATAGGAGAAATTTAATCATGACTTCGCTTTACAATAGTAAAAACTAGAATCAGGGAATCTGTACTATAAAATATGTTTTAATTGTTGATTCAAAGAAAACTATCGACTCAGCCTGCTATATTTTATCAGGTAGGATGGTTCAGAGCCTTGGAATTCTTATCTCAGGGCTGTAAGGGGATGCAAGATCTGCAAGGCGAGATGTATTCCAACCTGTAAACTTAAATTAGCTCTTTGAAAGCAAAAAATGTTTTGCAGTAATCCTTGAGTCTTGCTGTCAGAGATTTGCGTTACCACATGCAGCACCTCTGGAGAGTGTCCGGCGCCTCTCACTGGTCTAGTTTTTACTGGGGGCCTGGCAGGACAAACAATGGAGCCCCTCACTCCTTCCAGATCATTGCAGGGGAGTCCAGTGCTTGTCTGGAAGCAGTGTTAGGAACTCCTCCTGCAGGGCCGGTCTTTCCTACAGGCGACAAGGCAGTTGCCTAGGACGCCGTTTCACATTTTGGTGAATTCCGTTTTATTCTGTTTCGGCTAATTTTGTTCAGGTAGATTGATGGCTTAAAATGAGTGAATAATATGTGCCACAAGTGACACAGACCTTCTAAGATTGTTGTTTGCCAGCCTTTAACAGAACATGCATAGAACTCGACCTACTGAGGTCAGTGAGCTGGACATGCCACTGCAGTACCAACTCTTCTCCACAGGGGGCGCTAAATACCAGTGAAACCAACCCTGTAGAGAGGGGGGAGGTGCTGCTGCTGCAGGTCTGTACCGCCAGCGTGTGTGTGAGCGTGTGCGTGCGTGTGTAACTCAACTCCACCAACAAGCTATCATCAACGCTATTAGCGGCGCAGCGGCAGCGACAAGGGAGCATGGATTAGCCGAGCAGGGAGCTCACATCCCCGGTGTGTTCCTGACAATCACCGCCCGGCTCTGGAGCCCTTTCGCCCGCTCGTAATTAGTGGCTTCACCCACCGCTGGAGCTCCGGGGAGTTTCAGGTCGGAGCAGCGAGCAGGCTCGCTGGGACAACACGGCTCTCTCACCGGTAGGTCTCCTCTGGTAGCATATGCTAGCACAGCTAACACCAACCAGGCTATTCCAAACTCCCATTCTAGCTGCTGAATGTCTTGATGCACAGCGTCTTCGTGGAGCTAGCTTGATGCTGAGTTAGCAGCCTCACGTCGCCATGTAAATAATAGAGATAGTTTGCTGCCTTTTAGCTGTGATACCGGAGCTTCCTGTGTGATAACAAGCGAACACATGGGATCGAACCAGAACATCCTGGTGGATTTGTGTTATTGTTGTTTGGTGCCCAGCTTAGAACCACAGGAGTTCAAGACACCGCTTTATAGGAAAGAAGTAAGAAAGAAAACCAGAGTTTTGCAGCATCAGCAACGAGACTAAACAAATAAACCACTCTGCCTTCTTTCCAGGATGTAGAAACGGAGGCAGTCAAATCCAGCAACCATACTATTCTGTCAGCATCACAACATTTCTGAATTTTGAACAGACATTTTCTCAAGTCCTCACATAACCAGAGTAAACAGAAGACATGTGATTCTCCTTATAAACACAACCTGTTGTCCTGATGTTTGTAAACTAACCAACTTCCAGGTCCAGAGGATGGAGCTTCGTCATTAGCATGTTTTCTGTGTAAATGATCCAGCTACTCCTCATTGTGCATCCTACTAATGTTGCCATGTCCTCTAACAGAGCAGGAGGATGGTGGTCCCGGACAGCGGCAGTGTGGTCCCCCAGCCTGACAGTGGCAGCCCCATGGAGAGCTCCAAGACCGGGTGCACGGAGGAAGTGGAGGGGGGCCAAGACCTGGCAGGGGTGGAGCTGGAGGAGGTCCGAAAGCTTCAGGAGCTGGTCCGCAGGCTGGAGGTCCAGAATGAGACCCTGCGCACCAGGGGGAGCAACAAGGCCAACATCCACAGAGGTGCCAGCGACAACAGCAACGTCACAGCGGCCGCCAACATCAACGAGGGGCTGACCCTGCCGTGCCTCAGGTTGGAGCCGAGCGCCGAATTGGGCAGCACAGACTTTGAGCTTTCCCCCCCACAGGACAGCAACAGCAGCAGCGAGGAGATGTCCCCTCTACCTGTGACCAACAGGCTGGAAGAAGAGGAGGACGAAGACGAGGAGCGGGATCCGTGCGGGGGGTTTCTCACCTTGACCTACAGCAACGGAGCGGGGGATCCCCAAGGGCAAAGTCAGACGCCAGAGAGCCCCTCTCAGGAAAGTTATGAGTCAGAGACTCTTGCAGAAAGCGACTCAGGGGTGGACCAAACGGGACTGGATGAGGTGGACGTCCTGGATTTGGAGGATGAGTGTGCAGCAGTAGAGGATGAGGACAGCTGGTACGTTTCATCAGCTGCACTGTGCATCCCTTTGATATTCTTGTTACCTAACGTATAGTTAAACAACACCTGGTTAGAGCTGTTTGCAATCGAATGTATTACACCGTTGTATATATGATGCCACATTTAAATTTAAAGTTCCCTGTTAGGATCCTACAGGAGCCCCTTTAGCCAGATGAGTGGCTGGAGCTTTTAATTTTAACCTCTGATTTTTAAGAGCATCACTCCCCTGGAGCGCAGTGAGTATGTACTGTGGCATTTGGGTATTTAGATTTGAAATTAGACTCAACTCTGGGCTGACACAGAAATAGCCTTTTCTCCCTATACACAGAAACAAGGTGTTTTTTGCTTTACGGTGGCAAACAAGGAGGTGGTATAGAGTGCTAGTGAAGGAGGAGAGTGAGAGAAGAAGAGAGGATGTGGAGGAGGCAAAAGAAACGGCAGCCTATGTGGTTTCAGAAGGAGTTGTGAATAAGAGAGGGAGAAGCTGCTCCTCTCTTGCGGTTTGACCTATCTGCTCTAAAGAAGTTTCTTCTTAATAATAATTACAAGTTGACCTGATATAGATCCGCAAACCATAAGCCTTGTTACATAATGTACTTAAGATTAACATAGTTGTATCTGAATGAGCTCGTTCCTGAATGCAGGTCAGGTTAAAGCTTGAAAAAACCCACTGCCGTTTGAAACAATGTGAACTTTGCTCAGATTCTTGTAACGTGACCATTGTAATTACATTAAGGAACACAAACAGAAAGTTAATTATTAATAATATCCATTCTATCTTTATGTTTATGATAAGACCGGCCATGTATGTTTATGGTATGGGCGTTGCTTTGCCTAAAACAGGCACCATACTGTGTCGGCTACTTACCCAGCTCAGCCATGAAGCTTAACAGCCAGACCATTCATGACTTATTTTTTTCAATTTCACATCATTAGCCATACCATGTGTGCTTTGCAAGGTTATCATAGCCAAACATCCAATAATCCCTTCCAACGACATAATCTGATCTGCTCTGGGCAGGATGCTGCCACATGGCTAAACTGCTTTGGGTGGGATTGCACAGCATGTGATCGGAGGGCCTCCCCGTGTGACCAGACCACAGCAGGCACAGAAACACTGGCAGCAACTGGCTTTCTAGTTACAGGTTTTTGGATTTGTAGAATCGGGTAGAAGAGTATAATTAGATGATCTAAGATCAGAAACATCTGGTGGTATTCCCACACTGGATCTCAACATGCAGTGTTTCCTCCCGTAAATATTTGATATAGTAGCTATAGGGTTAAATTTAAAGTTGTTATAGAATTACTATATTGTTTCAAGTATAATCTCAGCCCCTCACAGGACATATGTTTCTACAAGGTCTGGTAAAATTTGCAGGTGTAACAGTGATATTTTTAGAACTATGGTTAAAACTATGTGAACAATATGAACTTATGTGAATGGCATCAGCCGCGTCCCAATCTGGAATCAAAACTGTGTTGGGACTGCATCAAACGCAGGCAGAACATGCATCATTATTCCTCATCCAACGCAGGATTAGTGTATGAAAGAGGCAGCTCTCGCCCACACTCCCCCCCACACACAGAGTAGCTGTGTTTTTGTGACCTGAATATTGCTCTCTCTATTTGTGCTCAGTCCCTGTGGGAAATAGCCCCCTTTGTGTTTGGCCGATGGGAATAGGATTTGTGGTTAGTCCAGACCCGGTCACTCGGGGTCCTTTCCGTGTATGGAACTCAAAAGGATCAGCCGACTCTTCAAAAGCACTGCGGTGAACTTAATGGCTGTTTGCTCTCGCTGGGGCAACACTGGACACATTGCAGACAAAGCGTAGATGCTGATGGGGTTTGATGGCACGCAGGCCGTTTCTCAGGTGTGACCGATGATTTTCTCTTGTAGCGGAAAGTAATGCACAGTGATAGCTGCACGTATAAGAACTTGCATTTCAAATAGTGAGTCTTTTTTTAATACAATAACTTCCTTGGGTTTGTGAACGAGATATTTTCACATGGTTTTTTTTTTATTCTACTTGTCCACCATTATTTGGAGGCTGTCATAGGGAGATCAAAGATGCATTACTTACTTCAAATATTTGCTCACTCATTACATCACTGGCTTTGAACAGCCTGGTTGTTTGTTTGGTGGGAGATGTTACTGTGCTGTAGCCACAAGAACATTCAGTGTTTGGGCGTAACTTTCTGCCTGTGCTCAGTCAAGTGTATGTGACACATTGTGCAAAACAAATTATGCTTTGCATGGCATGTTCAGAGTCATTAAGTGCATACTCCGCCCTCCCGTGGTTCACACTAATCTCTCCCTTGTCCTCAACCAAGTTATCAGCTCTGCACTTACTCTTTGACATGTATGTTTCACAAAGAAGTAAAGCAGGCGTTCTGCTTCAGCCTTTAATGCACCTTGATTTTTTTGTATTGTCTTTGTATTAATAGTAACAATACGGTTTCTTCTTTTCTGCCCTCTCACCTCAGGTTATATGTGTCTCCTAAAAAGCAAGTAGCAGATGCGGGCCCAGAGTCTCCACTGAAATGGTGTCGGCAGGCTCTCGACCATCGCAGCCCAGAGACAGAGAAGGCTTGTCGGTTCCTGATCAACCGCTTGGATCAGAGTATGAGTTTACCAAACATATAGGTGTATTTTTTTGCATGAAATCGTGTGGAATGCTCCAAACAGAGTAATTATTTATCTGTGTTTTTAAATGAGCAAACTTTTGTAACTGAAGTAATCCGAGTCACAAGTTGCTTCCTTGGCAACTTTTGACCCAAATCAGGTTTAAGGTTACTAATTCAGCATTTCATTCTTCCGCTCTTCATGTGGCTGTGCTGCTTTCCTATTTACAGTTCACCTCCACTGTGCATTTGCATGCATTCGTATGCGTGCAAGTCGACTGACAATGCTGGCGCACCACCGTGAAAGTTTGCATAGTGTGTACGTCTCTGTGTGGACAGAAGTTTGTGTCTGATCCAACAGGCCACATTCATTATTAATCCTGCTCGCAGCTCCTACCTCTTGCACACTGCAAAAGCTGAACAACAAAGTTATTCACACCAGGGCTGAAGTCACAGGCTGGGTTGAATTACCTTCTCCTCCCTCTGGGTCAGCTCTCCTTTTTAAAGCGGTAGCACTGGGCCATGAAACTGCCAGTTGACATGCAGCCGGTTTCAGTCTAACTGCAGAAACTATAGGGTTGGCAATAAAGGTGAATGAAAAGTAAAAAAAAGACTGTTTTAATGGAAATCTATTATTTTTCTACATACAGTTTCTCTCAAAGTTATTGTGTCAAGCAAAATTGACATTTCAACTCACAATCAAACTGTCTACACATTGTATAAGTCTATAATATTATTCTGTACTCCTCTAATTTCATATACACTTATCCCACCACAATTTTTTTTTGTCTCTCTATAGCTGTTTCAGACAATGGTCCAGATATTCTCCTGAGTATTCGGGTCAGTTGTTCACAACAACAGGAAAATGTGTGTAGATCATACAGGAGGCAGAACATAACGTATACGTTCAGCTCTGAGGTCACGTGTTTTTGTTTACAGAACATCAGCACCAGCATCCACCCTGATCACCAATAACGTTTGAAGCTGTCTTTCTTAGTTCACATCTTCGTATTTGTCTTCCTTTCATCCTTAGATAGTTGTATTTATTTTCTTTTTCAGTTTTGTGTGTCTCTCGTGTTAGAAAAGTGTTTGAGACTATCGGAGGCAGCTGACTCTGACATGCGTTTTCTCACATACAGCCCCTCCAGAAAATGTCAAAGCAGCTCATGTCATCAAGTGCGTAGATTCTCCCAAACTGTCTGACATTTCTCTCCTGTCCCCAGCTACGTCTCGATGGAGGAACATGTACAGCAGCCCGTCGGCTGAGGCAGGATCAGGCCTGATCTCTCCTGGGTACCACAAATCAACTAACAAATCCCTACTAACCTGTGGCAGCTCAGGTATGGCATGATATTAATACACTGCATCTTATTTTCTGCTCTACACAACAATGGGATTGACGTCAGTTATTGTAAAGATGTAGGTCAGTTGATTGCGTGTGCTCTAATGCATCAGCAGTGGGTTCTCTCTGGGATCTTACTGGGAGTATTTAAAGCATTTTGCATGTTTTATTATGTAAAACATATTCGGTACATTATAAATAACCATTTCCCAAAGGTAGCCATTGTTTTTGTTTATTTTGCTGTTATTGTTTATTTTAATTATTGTACTACAATCCCCAAAAAGCTAAATATTCCAGTGAACATTAGACAAAATTTCTGTCTGCTGAACAGCAGTGAATTCAGGAGTTAGATCAGACAACAAAGAACAATATGTAAATACAGATGTTCTGAAAAGGCAAATTTGTATTGTAGTTGTCTCTTGCATAAAGGTTGCTGTTAACTCTGTAGTGGGTTAGACCAGTATCCAACTACTAAACATAAATCACATAGTTTACTGTAAGATAAAAACCAAACAACTAGAAAAAGTTTTCAGTAGAGCGCATACTTCTGCCACAGTCCCATTAAATTGTTGCACACATTTTAATGGGTTCTTTCCTGCTAACAAACAGACAAACAAACGCAGATAAAAACATATTCTTTTTGGTGGAGGTAAAAAAATAAAACCAGACATAATGTTCACTGTAATTGATTGTTTACCTCAAGCATGTCAACTTATCTTGAATTGAAGTATTGATCTACATTGGAAGATGGTCAGTTATGATGTAAAGTATATGTGGTTTATACTTGGGGGGGGGGTGTGAAAACACTGGTGTACTGCAGGTCTGTGGTGATTCTAACCTGTGTGAAGTATACTGTATCATGTTGGTGCTTTTGACTTTGCTGTGGGGATTGTGTGTTACCGTCACTTTGCACTATTGTTATTCCTCCTGTTGCCTCACAACACCTGACACTGTGTGAAGATGCACTATTCTTTATGTGGATGAGAAAAGCCTGTGAATAACAAAGCTTTGCATGGATGTGTACATGCTTGGCTTGTGGGCAGAGGCCAAATCTAATCCCAGACTTTTTATATAACAAAGTGCCCTCCAGATGATGCTGTCACTTCCTGTTTGCCTCCATGTGTTGGGCCTGTGTCCGACAGACACGTCTGGTAGGGGACGCTTGCACACAGCTTTTTTCTGGGCAACATAATTATCACCAGACAGTCCTTTCCAGACTGATGCTGCTGGAACAGGCTGGAGGGTGTTTGGTTTGCAGAGAGATGTCGTTTAACATGAAAAATGTGTTTGTTAAAGAGAGCTGTCGTCTTAATTTATATCCTCGATTCTTAAATGTTAGCAGGGTCCGTCCAATGCCTTATGAATTGTACAGGCAGCGTGTGCTCTGTCAGGGTGAGTTAGAGTGCACCTCGGACTCCATTTTTACGATCTGAGCCTGATGTTGAAGACAGTAGACTGAGGTGTTGATAGAGATTACTCAGACATGCGTTGATTTTTCATTATTTGAAACTTTGAACTGTTATTTGTGTCCTAAATATATGTGTGTGTATATATATGACACAAATAACAGTTTATCTTACCATGTTCCTGACTAGCATGGTTAGTGCTTGTTTTCCTTGATTACAATCATATGCAGTTTTAAAAATCCAGCAATGAATTTAAGGCATCTTTCTTTCTTACCAACAGAGTAGCAGAACACCTGTTCAATGTTACTGTCATTGATGAGTGGGATGCTGCTTGATGTAACAGGAGTCCCACTGTGCTTGCAGGTGTCACAGGCATGCAGTCCGCCCTGAGCTCCCAGTCTTCTATAGACAGTGAGCTCAGCACGTCAGATGACTCCATCTCTATGGGCTACAAGCTGCAGGATCTCACTGACGTCCAGATCATGGCTCGCCTACAGGAAGAGAGTGAGTAGAGTTGTCACATGGTGTGCAGCACGTCACCTGTAATTTTTTTCCCAAACTTTAGAGAGTGGAGGGTTGTAAATCCGTGATATAAGAAACTAGCACAGGCAGTGTCAGTGCAGATATGTCAATGCGGTTTTCCCTTTTTGACTTTCTCACTTTCCTGTCAGGTCTCAGGCAGGATTATGCTTCCACATCAGCGACTGCATCACGCCGCAGCTCCACAACATCTCTTCAGTCCTTGCGCCGGGCCGGTACCTACAGCGATCAAGAATTTGACACTTACAGCCTGGAAGACGAGGAGGACGAGTTCTGCTCCGTTCCCCAGAGACGGCATCACTTCAGCCCCTCGCCCTTAGGTTCCCCCCGGTGCCTGTCCCCCTCCACCTCCAACCACGGTCAGGAATACAGCAGCCGACTCGCGGCCCCACGCTCAAGAACTCCAAGACGATCTCTCCAGGGCCCCAGTGCAGAGCTGATTAAATTTGCCAAGAGTGAAGGTAGGGATTAACCCGTAATAGATCACAGCAACCTATGCTGGGAAGATTAGACTGGCGATCCAAGAGATTGTTGTTGTACCAAAGGTGTGACTATGTGCGTGCTGTTGTTAAATGTGTTGTGTATGTGTGGTTCCAGAGGAGTTGAGACACAGCATGCCTAATCTGGCCCCCCGCACCAGCCTACGTTCCCTGGAAGCAGTCAGAAACAGCCGCAGCATGGAGGCTAACCTCCAGAGCTCTGGCAACCGCATGTCCCACCTGACTCACTCCCCTTCCACAGGTAACCCTGCCCTCCTCACCTGGTCCGCACCACTCCACCCACATAATGGCACCTGTATTTGTCTTGCCCTCTGTATAGTGTCACTTTTTTCCTTCAACTTTACCTCCTCTTAACCTCTGCATGACCACAGGTGTAAGATTTGTCCGATAAGATAAGGTGATTCTTCTTAAAGATAGGATTTGGAATAAAGTAGTGCTACGGAACGATTTAGTTATTTTGTTTAGGTTCCTGTTTTGTTATGTTGAGACACACACAAGGATAATGATGCACATGATCTTTTACGCATTATTGTCACACTTTTTTACAATACTGCTTAGACAGCCATTAGGGGCAATTTAGGCATTTTATATGTACTCCTGCCATGAAGGTTATGTTCTATGTGTACTGTATCTGATCTCACTACATATATAGACTATGGTGATAAAGTGGCCAATCAGCTTTGGCAGGGTAATGTGCTCTTCTAATGCCTCCTCCTAAAGTACACTTTATAGGGCCATTGTTTCCCATTAATTACATCGAGTTTATGGGCCATTGTTGGTAGCCCATCGAAAGATCTATAAAGTTAATGCCATCCTCGGCAGGCAGAGCATCTGCCCTCTACATGTACCTGTCTCTGCTCAAGATTTATCCTTGATAATCCAGCACTGATGTTCCTAAGCTTGTCCAAATATCGAAATTAATAATAAACCTTATAGCACTATTCTTTTGATATACAAGTAACACCAGACTGAAAAAATAAATCGGATTTAGACTTAAAATATAGGATGCATTTATCTTTCTTGTCTTAAAGAAACAATCTGTATTGAGAGTCCATTAAACCGATTGTGCCTTTCTTCCACTTGAGGTATGGCTGGTAGTCGAATGCGTGGCACTGGCCAGTCTCCACTCTCCATGCGGACTCCAGTTAAAGCCGTCAGTCCAGTGGGCCCCATGGCAGGCAGCCGTCAGCCTTCACGAGGTCTGCCTGTCATCCAAGGACCGTCTGCGGGAGGAGGTCGCAGGGTCCAGTCCCCGGGCTCAGCCAATGGCAGAGCCTACGTACCAGGGAGAGCCTCAGCTGGGGCAGGGAGGTCTGCTGTGGGTCAAGGACAAGCTGGACCAACTGCATCCACCAGGAGTAAACTCTCACAACCAACCAGAAGGTGAACTTCATATATTAAGAACTACAGCAAAACAAATGACAAATAACTCTTACTTAAACTAACACTTCTTTTTATTTATGTATAGGTCTATGGGCGTGACAAGACTATCAGATGAATCTTGGAAAGATGGCTGCTACTGAGTCGGATCGGTGATGAAGGATGTTCACTGCTGCAGTCTTCACCTGACCTCTCCCCATTACCTCTCAGAATATAACAAAAACACAGCCACTGATTCCGCACCAGTGTTTTACAACTTTCCCCCATTCTGGACTGGAGAACTGGGCTGCACTGGATTCATAGTTGAAACTCATCAATTTCTCTCGCATGAAACATTTGTCAACCCACACACACACAGAGGACGTGTAGGCAGACAAAAAAAAGGCACACTTGCTTCCTCCACTTGTTATACGGACCAACTCTGAGCTTCCAGAAGATTTGTTTGTGTCAATTTTACTTATTTTTCTATGGTAACCGTGAGAAACTGCTGGAATATAAATGGTTTTAATTATTGTTCTATAGATGTAATTGCTATGAAGACAATTCAAATGAAGTTATTGCTGGTTTGTTCATTTTTATGTGAATTCCTACTAGATGAAGGTGCTGAGTGTTGCATGCTTGGTTTTGTTTTTCCCTTTTACCTCCAGCCTTTGCCATTGTCATGTAACTGCAATTTGACAAATCTTCCACGTGTCCCATGATGATCTGTGTGGATTTTTTTGAAGGTTTGAGTGGTTCAAAGTGAAGTTATCGTAGGCTATGTTTGTGTTGTATTTGTGTTTTGCACTTGCTAACACGGCAATGCAACTCCTCTCAACAACACTGTCCTCATGAATATATATTTAAAAAAAGAAAAGTGTGCCAATGTGCATTTCAGCTGCAAAATTTTCTAATTCCAGAAGTAATACCGGGTGATTGAAGGTACTGTTAACGTACTGTGTTTTCCAGGCATTTCTACTGCATATCTAGAGGTGTGTCTGCTTTTGGATACCACTGTAACAAAGAAGTTTATGCACGGAGGCCGTGTGCCTTACACAGCTATGCACCCTCTTGCAGAGTGCATCTGACAATTAGAAGAAATAATAAAGTCTACCCTGAACCTTTAAGAGCGTCTCTGCTTATTTTGAATCCATGCATGCCAAGTCTATGTCTGTTTGCATAGTGCTAATTGATAACATTATGCACAGCATCCACCGAATAGGCAGCAGCATCATCTGCTGTTTATTTCCTGGCTGCAACCAAACGCTTCATAAATGGGAATTTGACGTCTCCCACCCCTTGTGACAAAATGGCCTACAGGCCTCATCTGCGCAGACAAAGTGCGAGCGCGCAGTCTGCAACCACATCCCATTCTTTTTATTTCTTTATGTGACACCGTTGTGTGTTTGTGCGGATGATAAATGTGTCCCAGCTGAGTGACTGGGTGCGTTAGTGTAACTCTGCTCTCCTATGCATGACGCAAATAGTAAAGGATCAGCGGTGAACGAGGCCACGCATCGTCTGCCCCCCGCCCTCCCTCCCTCTGCTCGTCAGGAAGCAAGCTGATTGGCTAAGGCCTAGCAAAGAGTGGCCGGGGATCCAAAACTGCAGGCCGCACTTAGCTTACCGTCAAAAATAAACCAAAACAATAACAGACTAATCTGAGGAGGGGGACAAACGCCGATAGAGTCGGAAGACGACGTTATCAGGTAAAATTATTTTGAATCGATCGGAGGGGCATGTGAAATAAGTGGCGAGGGCCCTGTCGGCCGCAGCGGGCCTCTTTCAGCCCTCTCGAAAACAACATGGAAGATAATGCGGCACAAGCTGCGCCGCCTAGCTTAGCACGCTAGCTAGCCTGGAGGTCCGCGGATGTCGCAGCGACACGCGGAAAGAGCCTCGCGAGGCAGTTTGCATTGGTCACTTGTTGTGATGATTTCACCAGCGTGGCGACGTGTCGTGTTTTGATGACTAACTAGTCAAATAACATCGGTTATCGCCTTTCATGGATTAGCCATAATGCTAAAACAAAATGGCGCTCAGGGGAACAGCCCTAGCCTGCTGGCTAGTTAGCTCCGGTGGGTGGAGAGCGGTAGCCGCCCTGGTCTGCATTGCATAACGACTGCGGTACTTTCATTGGCGGCCATAAACTCGGAACCATAGCTCGGAACATGTGTAGTTTAAGATTTACGTCTCTTTAAGAAGAGACGTAATCCAGCACAGTGTTAGTTTTTATCCGAGAATAACACATCAGCGCGAACCAGGCACCCACAACATGACACCAGACCACTGCAGACATGACATGTTGGGCTCATTATGAACCGACAGTGCACTTCCTCCCACTGAACCCAGCAGGACATGTCATCCAGGAGCCGCTGCCTGTGAGCTCGTCCCCGCACACTGAGCGGGACAGTCCTTTGTCTCAGCTGGTCTCCAGCCATCAGGCTCAAGCAGCTCCAGGTGGAAAGCTACATGTCTGCAGGTTGAACCCCCCTGCAGTACTGCGGGGAGGCAAGGGATGGAGCTAGTGGTCAATAACACAACTGCCACCCCCCTCGGGGGCCGCACATATGGTTTCTGTCTCCGGCATTTTATTCAGACAGAGGCCATTATTTATGTCGACACCAGTTCCCACATCATATTCCTGAAACATTGTATAAAGTTTGTTTTTTAATGTCATTAATTCTTTGTTTTGTCTGTTTGTCAGAGGGATTGATTACCTTGATGGAAGAAGGCACAGCAGACACCTTATTGGTTTTATTTTAAGGGTTTTGTCATCCAATGTGAAGGTACGTATTCAATAGGAGTCAATGTCACATTGTCACAAGTTGTATTAACTTTCATTATCAGTAACACACACTAACAAAAGTGGAAGCAACCATGTAACACGTGTACACTGTAAATTTTCAGTCTTTTTCCGAGTAAAGAGATGGATCAAGGAGGAGGGGTGTTGGAACTGCACACTCAGGAGCTAAAGATGCCCCACGCTCTGATCATGCAAGACTTTGGTAGGTGGTCAAGTAGGATAAGGTGACAATGATTGTATTGCCAGAAACCCTTATTTTCCTCTTGCAGTATGCAGTCCAACACAAGTGTCCCCACGAAATCTAAAGATGAAAGCATGTGTAGATGAACTATGTAACTATTTCCCACATTAGAGACCCTCCCTACATGTACTAATTGGCCTCATTTGGTCAAGACTTTTAAATCTACAGTCCAAAGGTGATAGGGCGTCATAATAATGCCTAATAAAGTTACAATAACATTACATGGTTAGTCTGACATCCTCACTGCATACCAACAAGCTGATGATATTCACAGATGTTACAAGATGCTTTGACATCTTACCTGTAGTTTGAATGTTCAAAAAGCTGTGAACTGTGGTTTATTCATTATTTTGTTCTTGGAAACAGCTTCTTATTCGCCCGTCTCTTTCTTGTGCTTCCAGTTGCAGGCATGGGAGGTCTGGCTCACATTGACGGGGACCACATTGTGGTGTCTGTGCCTGAGGGTATGCTTCTCTCTGATGTGATGACGGATGAGGGCATCCTCCTGGAGCATGAGCTTGAGGTAGAAGGCCTGGAAACTCAGGTTGTCGAAGACCTAGAGACAGAGGTGGTTGAAGGACTGGAGACTGAAGTGGTGGAGAGCTTACACGCAGATGTAGAGGGCTTGGAGGTTGAATGCCTACAGACACATGTTGTTGAGCTGGAGGCTCACGTTGTCGACGGCCTTGAGGGAGAGGTGGAAGTCGAAGGTCTGGAAGCACATATAGTGGAGGACCTGGAAACAGACGAAGATGTTGAGTGCCTAGAAGCTCATGTTATTGAGGGCCTCGAGGAAGAGGTGGAGGTGGAGGGTTTAGAGGCCGAGGTTGTGGAGGGTCTGGAGGTAGATGTGGAAAGTTTGCAGTCTCAAGGGGTCGAGGCCCATGAAATGAACAGTGAAGACATGGTGTCCTCAGAACACAGTGTGATCATGCCTGAGAATATCCTGGGGACCGAGGTGGCAATAGAGGAAGATCTGGACCCCCACCACCACCACGTCCTTACCTCAGGCCTCATCCGGAGCTCAAACCACCACCACGATGACATGCCAGACCAAGTGTTTGTGGCAGAGCTTCTGTCGGACCACCAGGACAACACCCTGGACCACCAGCTTGTGTCAGAAGGCTTGATGGTAACAGAGGACGGTTCAGAGACCATAATCCACCATGAGCTGCCCACTGAGGCTGTTCCCCTGCAGACAGATGAGGACGATGATGCAAGAAGCAGCTCTGAGGATTACCTCATGATCTCCTGTAAGACCACCGTCTGATACCACAATTTAGATTAATTAACACTATTCTTCTGTAATGTCTTGATTATTATTGTTATTATGTTATTTGGGCTAACGCAATGTTTGGATTCTTGTGTCACTGTAGTGGATGAGGTGGGAGAGAAGTTGGACATAGGAGACACTCCCCTTGAGATCAGCACTGAGGTAATGGAAGATAAGGAATGCAAAGAGGAGGATGAATCTGAGGTCATAAAAGTCTACATTTTTAAAGCTGAAGCAGATGACGATTTAGGCAAGTCGCTTTTAAATTTAGCAATTTTTCCAGTCTGCTGGCAACACATAATTTTATGACACGAGATTACCTGTAGATTTGTTCCCATTCAAAATAGTTTTTCCGTTTCCAGGTGGAACAGAGGTAATAACGGAGGATGACTACCAGAATGGCCATCCTGACCTGGAAGCTGCATCATCAGGCCGATTGGGAGTTGGCCGTGACAAGATGGTCTACATGGCGGTCAAGAACCATCTTAAAGAAGAAGATGACGATGATGATGATGATGATGATGATGACAGTGATGAGGATGATGATGATGACATCAGTATGTTCCTTTGTGAAAAAGCTTTCTGTTCATTTGCGACAAGAACAACACATGTGTGCCTGTGCAGCAAAGATTACAGCTGGGATTAATAACATGTTTAAAACATGACATTCTTTTCAAGAAAAAACGTATTTGAAAATAAAAAATTAGACAGGTGCTGCTTAGTGTATTGATGTTGCCCTGTCATGTTTGTGCAGATAATACCATTGATCAGGTAAAGAATGGGGCAGCTACACCATTTCTGCAAATCCGAGAGGGACTGGGCGCCAACCGTGCCCTTAAGCCCAAAGCTAGGAAAAAGAAGAAAGGAGAGATTCGACAATCTCAGACTGGTATGGAAAGCATATGATAATGATGTAATAATTCACAATGACAAAATGTGACATCATTTTCTAAGCTGCATGCTGTTTTTTGACCTCTTCCAGCTGTTATCATTGGACCAGACGGCCTGCCTTTGACAGTCTATCCCTGTCACCTATGTGGAAAGAAGTTTCGCTCACGCGGCTTCCTAAAATGCCACATGAAGAACCACCCGGACCACCTGCAAAAGAAGAAGTACCAGTGTACGGACTGCGACTTTACCACCAACAAGAAGGTCAGTTTCCACAACCATTTGGAGAGTCACAAGCTGCTGAGTAACAACAGTGATCGCTCTCCTGAATACTCCGAGTACACAAGACGCTACCATGAATCCAGCCCCCGGGGCTCTGACAAGCTCATCGTCAAGGACCGGGAGCCCAAACTGCATCACTGCAAGTACTGTGATTATGAGACGGCTGAACAGGGCCTACTCAATCGTCACCTGCTCGCCGTGCACAGTAAGAACTTTGCACACGTGTGTGTCGAATGCGCCAAAGGCTTCCGCCATCCATCAGAGCTGAAGAAACACATGCGGACCCACACAGGAGAGAAGCCGTACCACTGCCCGCACTGCGAGTTCCGCTGTGCAGACCAGTCCAATCTAAAGACTCATATTAAGAGCAAGCATGGTGCAGATCTGCCCTTCAAGTGCAGCCACTGTCCACAGGCCTATGCCGACGCTCGGGAACTCCAGCGTCACATAGAGATGGTGCAAGGCCACAAGACCCACCAGTGCCCGCATTGTGAGCACAAGAGCACCAACTCCAGTGACCTAAAACGACACATTATCTCCGTTCACACCAAGGACTTTCCGCATCAGTGCGATGTGTGTGAGAAAGGCTTTCACCGGCCCTCTGAGCTGAAGAAACACGCAGAGACACACAAGGGCAACAAGGTGCACCAGTGCCGGCATTGTAACTTCAACGCTTCCGATACCTTCACCCTAAGCCGCCATATTTTGTCCTTGCATACGAAGGACCTCCCTTTTAAGTGCAAACGCTGCCGGCGAGCCTACCGGCAGCCTGCTGAGCTGAAGAAGCACATGAAGACACACAGTGGTAGAAAGGTTTATCAGTGCCAGTTTTGTGAATATAACAGTACGGACGCTTCTGGCTTCAAACGTCATGTCATCTCCATTCACACCAAGGACTACCCCCACCGCTGCGACTACTGCACTAAGGGCTTTAGGAGGCCTTCAGAGAAGAGCCAGCACATAGCCAGGCATCACAAAGACATGATGATGTAATGTCAGCACGCACACATACACACTCCTATTTCCCGAATAAATCTGTGTCACACAACCAGAGATAATTTTAGTGTATTATCAAAGAAACAACGGATGCAGGCTGTTGATGAAGACAACAACATTATAATTGCCGTTTTGTGTTGAAATGCAGAGGTGATGAAAGAACATGTTTCAGATGAGGGGGCTGAAGTCTAAAAAACTGAGTGGGGACAACTGTAAATTGTGTTTCGTTGCAGAAAATCACTTATGAACATATATTCAGGGTTTCAAATGTCTATATTTTTATACCCACTCAGCTGAAATGCTGCAAGATGACGACTTTGTCCTGTAAATCAGAAAGCGGTGCTTCGTGAACGTCATGCCAGTTCATCAGACCATGTGGATCGAGTACAGGGGACATTTGCCTCCACGGTGTCTATTTCCTCATCACCTAGCTTTTACTCTGACATTTGTGTTCAGTGCCATCTGGTCTTAAATGGGCAGAGCCATTCATGATTCATAAATTCAGTGACAAACATTATGCACCTTGAATACAGAAATTTTATTAACTATCAATTGAACTTTTAATCATTTTGGATTCTTTTACCAAGCCTGAACATATGGAGTTTCAATAACTGAATCATGTATGTTATAGGCTATATTCCGTTAAAGTGTTAAAAGATGAATCAGAAAATGTTCTGGTCTGAGAAGAAGAAAGGTTCAGTTGTTATTTTAGTATAATATCCCTATAGTGTACACAACACATTTCTGACACAGAAATGCTCTTATATCTGCTACTATGGTGCCGATAATTAACAGGCGTATTATCACGTGAACATCACAGATGGATGGACTTTGCATCAGATATAAAACTCTGAAGTAGTCGTATAACCGGCACCGTAAGTTGTGACGTTACCTATGCCACAGATGTGATCTCTAAGCTAACCATTTGATCACAATCATGCCGTACATCTGTTGGTATTTATCTTTTAAGCACTGATGAACACAGCTAATCAAAAACAAGTGATTTTTAACTCTCAAACATGCTGTACCAATACCATTCTCTCAGAGATTGTGTGTTTTGAGTCAGTAGAAAGCACTTTAATAATAACTGAATTTAAGTATATGTATGGGGACTATACATACATATATATCTACACATATATATGTATATACACATACACAGTGGGGCCGAGAGGTCTATCACCACTGTGTATCAACCCCACATGATAAAAAGTACACAGCTTTGTGAGTTGGTAAAGGTAAAGATTGTTTTTTGAGTATTGTCTTTAACAAAGTGGGCACGATCCATTACTGCATCAAAGCTGATATGTCATTGAAAGCAGTGGGTGAACCAGTTATTGTTTTGTTCTATGGATAAGTGATTGGATTTTGTGTTTTGTTTGTGCTCACTAACAAGTTCCCCATACCGTAGTCCTACAGTCCCTAAATAACCCATCCCAATCCCAAGCATCGGATTACTCCCTCAAAGTCAGTGGTCATCATATTGGCATTAGTCGTAAAGTATGCACATATGCTGTCTCCATGAAATTAATTGTGGTATATATTAAAAATCCCTGCATTTTGTGTACCTTAGTCTATATTTTCTTTCAGTCTGATTGTGGATAAACTACTGGTGGGGAAGAACCAAAATAAACAATTATCTTTTTACCCTTTTTGTCGTTTGTCCTGCACAACACAATCAACTTGACATGACATCCTAAAAGCCTGTCATTAGCTCAGGGTTGGTTGTAGCAGATCTGTTTCTTGTTCGGTTGGTACTTCTTCATTTCTCAGGTATTCCAATTTATTCAGGGATCTGAAAGAATATCCAGTCGTCTTTGGTGCAAACCTGTTTCATATTGGACATCATGCAGCTTTTTGGTCTTAACTGAAATAAAAATGGAGTTTAAATCATTCCTAAACTACAACTTGTTTCAGCAGAGGCCTGTCTATGGTTTAAAGTCTGTCTATGAGTGTGTTTGTTCTTGTGGTAGCAGTTACTTTGTCAGTTTCAAGTTCACAATGCAATCAGCTCTTATTGTAAGATGAAGAGTTGTGGACAAAGCTCAGTAGTGCTGTTAACAACAATAGCTCTGTTCTAACAAAGCATCCCAGGAGTGTGACAGTACCGGGACTGAAGAAACCACAGAATCATCTGACTTTAGTCTCATTATTTACACATGTTGGTTTAAAAAAAGTCCTATTGTCTGCGAATTGTGCAGTAAATAACGTGAAGCCTATCCCTAGTGCTAACAGCAAATGTAATTGAACATACAATGGGTTTATCCCTTTCACATATTGTTGTTTGTGTGAGTAAATGTGTATCATAGTCCCGGGTCGGTCCCAAGTGTGTAAATGTTGACATACTGAAGCCTTCCTCAAGTCGAAAATTGACAACATGACTTGTCAGTGGTTTTTGCAACAGCCCTCAGTTACTCTTATATACTTACAGTACTTTACATTTCAAAAGATCAATAAGTGCGATAGTGATGAAAAAGGAACCACGTTAATGAAACCGGTCTACATTATGCATATTTTATAGAGAGGATGTGATTGGTTATGGAAGTGTCCTCTGTTGGAGAGAGAGGGCAAAAACACAGACGGAGCCAGGAGGAAAGTAAAGTCGACTGGTTTGATTAAAAAATTGTAATCTGTAATCCCACTGTGAATGTGAGGTGTTCCTCATCTGTACTCAGTAGAGCGCTAAAATCCACATTTTTATATGAGACATATTAAAGAAAGAAGGAAGTGGTCTTATAACCTAAATGATTTATTTTATTAAAGATAGAATTGTTAAACAGGGAAATAAAGATCTACAAATGAGTCACTGAAAAATGTATGTAAATGTGGAAAATAAAAACCCAAATGTAATGAGTTCTTGTCATAGACTGTATATAACAATGGAAGACATGACGGCTCTCTGAAAATGACACCAAATTGTCTCGATTGGCACCAGGTGGGTGGCTGCAGTATAGATCATACATCTCAACTCCTCCGGGTTAGTGGATGGAACATTGACAAAACTAAAAAGTCAAAATAAAAGTAAAATACATTTTTCTTCAAGATGGTGTCTGTCTTTTCAGGTCACTGTCATCACTCATTTTCAAGTGCAGCATTCTTTGATGCTATAGAAATGGCGTGAAACTTTTAGATTGACAGCTGCGACTGACTCGCTATTGGTCCAGCACTTCCAAAGGCGCAAGATGCCAGCATTCATGTCCCGGATATTTCAACTTCATTGATTCATCATTCATCGTCGACAATCCCTCTACTATTTTGGTGGAAATCGGTTTAGTACTTTTTGCGTAATCCTACTAACAAGCAAACAAATACACAAACTGATACAGATGAAAATATAACCTCCCGGGCAGAGATAACAAAAAAGACACATCTTCTCCCTCTTTGCACATGTGGATTGGGAAGCAGCTCTTCAACACACTGTAGAAAAATATACCTGTAAAGTCCGCCTGAGACGTGCTGCAGACGGGTCGAGTTTCCACTTGTCACCTGTCATGAAAGATGTATGACGCCTCATACTGAGGGAAATGAGGCCGTTCAGACAGGTTCACACGGGCCCCAGTACAACCACCTGAGAAAACAGAAGCAACAGCCTTCTCATTTCTGTTGAGCCCATCCAGTGTTCATCTCATAAATCACTTGATGGCGCTGCTGTCAGCACAAACCGCTGAGGACGCAGAGATCAATATGAAGACATATCCATGAGATCCTCACTGAGTAACCTCCTCTTTTCTCCCCCTATATAATCCAACTCTTTAGTGTGAGTTGTGGCTCAGCTGGTTTTTCCCTTAACACTTTCAGATTTAGCAGCAGTAGGAGCTGTAGGTATATTTTCCCGCTTCCTGTCGAAAGTTATGCTGAACTACTATCTCTCTACCAAGGGTTGCAGGACTCTTATGATCAGAGAAGCATCAAACTAACTATCTCTCTCTCTCTCTCGCTCTCTCTCTATCTCAAACACACACACACACACACACACCAAACAGCCTCCAAAGGCCATCACTGTGATGAGCATTGACAGACAAACGCAGATAATCCAGCCTTTGCAGAAGGTCAAACTAATTCATTAAATGCAGTCGTTTTGCCCACATTTCTGAGGATCAATGGTCTCTGGTGTGGATGTGATTAGAATGATGAAGCTGTCTGTCCAAATCTTGCTGATGTGCAGGGATTTTAAAACCGGTGAGTGAAAGGCAGGGTCAGACAAACTTTAAAAAAAAAAAAAAGTAATTCAATCATGAATCATTGAAATCAGTGGCACTGGGTTGAGATTTGGCAACACAACCCAAATATTTACACAGTTCTGCATCATAGGCATTGTTTTGGATATTAAGCTTTGGCCTGCTCGACATTCTGCTATTACGCAGCATAATTCCGACAAAGGAGCAGAACATGGAGCTGGGACTGTGTCAGCACTCCGTCTCATTGGCCGACAACCCTGCCATATCACCTCCAGATCCATGGCCCACATAACCAAAGTCGTCCAAACCAGATTGTCTGCGAAAAGGCTTTCTAATGCCGCAAGCCATCTGGAGGGGCCTCAGGGAAATCAGCACCAGACCGCTTCGAGACGACCGAAACTGCCTGCTGATTAGGCAGAGAGACGACTGTGTGGTGGAGTTAACCAAAGAAAAGGACACAGCGAGAGACAGAAAGCATAAGTAGCAGGCGGCCTGTCGACTTTTCATCGACAGCCACAAATAAAACAGAGGTTTCATTGATTGAATCAGTACAACTATTGGGAGTTCAGATGAATCAATATCCATGGCAACTCAGCAGAATCATGAAAACCATGTCGTATAATTGAAAGCTCAGGAGGAAGCTGGGTTGTGATAATTCATGTGATTAATTTTCTTTAGAATTTGATGTACTACATTTATTCCAACCGATTTCACTTTTGCTCTTGTTTTTACCGTTTGGCAAACTTACTCTTTCTTATTTGTGTTTTCTTGGTTTCTTGGAATATTTTGTTTACTTTCTACACTCGGCTTCATAGTAATTTAGGTCTCTACCTCAAAGCCTTCCTGAGTTAAATTAAATGTTGAATTAATGATTTTGTCTTGTAAGAGTGTCCTCCTGAGTATTCACTAGATGTCACTGTTATCCCATCCTTCTTTAGGAGGCTCATCCACTGTGAGTGCTCCCACAAATAAAAGCAATACAATTAAAAGCACAACCATTCACCAGTCAGTGGCTGCGTTTTAATGAGGCTCCGGCAAATAAGAATTTGGCCTTGGTGTTTTTATTACACTGTTTACTCCATCAAGTTGCCAAATTGAGAAATAATGAATCAAGGCCTGAGGGAAGCACAGGTTTCCTTTCTGTTCTCTTACCATTTATAATAATGAAGTTTTTGATGTGATGTCAAAGGAAATACATATTAAGAGTCCAGTTAGTAAGGCTTCTATAAATAGATCATGTGGCCTTATCTGCTGAGGCAATTTGGGGCAATTAACGTTTCAATACAACTTCGAGGGGGAAACTAAATTGCCCTGATTTCTTTAAGGAGATTCAATAAAGAGCTGCCAGTTCTCCACCGCTCCCTGAGGGACGCAGGCTGTTCTGACCTGGATCCCAGCAGAGGCGCGTCACGGCGTGTGGGCGGGGCTTACCGGGATGAATAATGCCTTATCCCCCGGTTCCGTTGCAGCAGAGTTACAGTCTGACACGAGAGAGAGAGAGAGAGAGAGAGAGAGAGAGAGAGAGAGAGAGAGAGAGAGAGAGAGAGAGAGAGAGAGAGAGAGAGAGGACCTGTCCGTGCACACACTGACACCACACCAGGGGATGGAAAGGTCCGAGGTCTTTTTATTCACCTTCCTCGTCTCCCACTACGTCGGGAAGATCCTCTTCATCACGTGGCTCTTCACCAGCGGGACCCCCACGGAAAGCACCAACTATGGATTGCTTAATTGAAGTTGGGCCACCACCGGATCCCGTTGACGCCAGGACCACGGAGCGACGTTAGAGAGAGAGAGAGAGAGAGAGAGAAGTTGGTTATGGACACTTGCGCAAAGCGAGCATTTCCTGATCTCAGAGCTGGAGCCAAACGCGGACTTTCATCCACAGAGGAGCGCGACTGTCTGCGGGTAAAGGACAAGATGGACAACACGTCTCTTCTCAGTGCTGATGAAACTCTCTGCACGATGTTTTAGTACGAATGAGACGAAGCTGTAGTTAGAATAGAGAGAGAGAGAGAGAGTGTGTTTGTGTGACTGTTCAGTTCCTCCTGGATCTGATGTGAGTGTGGTGGACAGCTCTTTTACGCGCAGACCCATTGCGCGCTGCGTCCGTCACCACAGGAGATCTGTGACAGGCAACAGGCCTCAGCCGCCACTGTGCAACCCAGAGAGTTCCTTCAAGCTGCACCATAGTGCACCTGTGTGGCAGGAGGGAGCCATGGCTTTACCAGTTAGTAGCATATCTGTGGAGGAACTGCCCTTCCCAGAGATTGTAGAGCTTAATGTTGGAGGCCAGGTGTACATAACCCGCTTCTCCACCCTCACAAGTGTGCCAGACTCCCTGCTGTGGGAGATGTTCAGTCGAAAGTCGGCCAAAGGTCTGGCCAGGGACACCAAGGGGCGCTTCTTTGTGGACCGGGATGGTTTCCTGTTCCGTTACATCTTGGATTACATGCGGGACCAGCAGCTGGTGCTTCCTGACCACTTCCCCGAACGCGGCCGCCTGCAGAGGGAGGCTGAGTTCTTCAACCTGCCAGAGCTCGTCAAGATGCTGGTGCCCAAAATCAGCAAGCAGAACTCGCTGGGCGACGAGGGGTGTCAGAGCGACCCGGAGGACTCCTCACCCGGGATTGACACGGCCCGAAACCTCAGCTCACAGGGGGCTGCAGCTGCTGCCTGTGCCAGCCTGGTGCCCGGTGCCCTGGATGGCAAACGTTCCGGGTTCATCACCATCGGCTACCGAGGCTCCTACACTCTGGGCCGTGACAGCCAAACCGATGCTAAGTTCCGCAGGGTTGCCCGAATCATGGTTTGTGGGAAGACCTCCTTGGCCAAAGAGGTCTTTGGGGAGACGCTCAACGAGAGCCGTGACCCCGACCGCCCACCTGAGCGCTACACGTCCCGCTATTACCTGAAGTTCACCTTTCTGGAGCAGGCCTTTGACAAGCTGGCCGACGCAGGCTTCCACATGGTGGCCTGTAACTCGACAGGAACCTGCGCCTTTGCCCATGAGCAGACGGACGACAAGATCTGGACCAGCTACACTGAATATGTGTTCTACCGTGAGTGAGACTATATCGGCTTTGTTCCCCCCGGTCCTCCACCTTCCAAGTGCCCCCCTTCCCTTAGCCTCCAGCCATCCCGTCTCTCTCTGACGGCTCCTGCACCAGTAGATGTTCCGTAGATGTTGTGCCCCTCCATCTCTCTCTACAGCATCCAGCTTTTTACCCTATGAACAGTGCGCAGCAGCGGCCCTGACTCTTCTCTCCGCTGGTCCAATCTGCAGCCCTCCCCCACTCAAACCCAAATCCAAACCCCCACCTCATCCTCAGGTCCAGCTCTTGCCTTTGCCTAAGCCGTCGCTCCATCTAGCTGTAGCCCCCCCCCCCAGTCCTGAACCTCAGCCTGGTCCTGCAGAGACTGATACCTGCTATGTACTGTCTCCCCTCTGTACTCTTTACATTGCATCTGCCTCGGTGAAGCACAATACTCTATCCTAGAGCTAACTTTGTTAAATAAGCAGCCCGTTGTGTCCATATGACGAATGAAACCAGTCATAATGGGCATAAAGGGAAAGGGCTTCAAAGAGATTGGCCGTGATGTACAGTGCTGTACTTTGCCTGCTTACTCGAGCAGATTGGACTCTCCTGCTCCTCTGAACTAAATTACCAAATAATTGGACTTCTTATCAGCCTTGAGGGATGTGAGCAGCCCCAGCACAAGAAAAGAAGTGTAACACAGAATCAAATTTCCTTCAGTTTTTATTAAATATGTCCAGTACCATGTGGATAGGGAACGTGCCATATACAGTAGTTAGTTTTTTCCTGTCCAGTAATGAATGATTGAATGGGGAATGATATAGTACAGCCACAGGGACGGTGGTAGGGGGGGAGGTTGTGCATTGAACTTGTTTTTGAAGGGAAAAACATGTAGGTGTGTGTGGAATGCCCTTTTCACAAGGAATGAATGAGACACAGGCTTTGATTCAAAGGAAAACAAAATCGCGTAGGTCTCGTAGACAGAAAGAAAAGCTGGATGAAGTGTGTGTATCGATTGTACTACAGAGCTTTCAGTATTTTAATCAGCCACGCTGGGAGGGCGCAGGAGGCGGGAGGCGTTAGATCACTCACAGCCCACTGCTCTTTGACATTTCTTTGCTCCATTAGACTTTTAAGAGCATTTTGAGTGAAGTGCGTCGTGGGACAGGATTCACACCACGACTACATCTTGTTTCCATGAAAAAAGAAAAATGAGCTTGTCACTTTAGTGGACCATGTGTCTGAATGTTCTGTAAACAACAATGTTATTCTTAATATTCGGTTCAGTATTAGTTGAAGCTGTTGCTTATTTGATGATAACTCTCACTTAATGTGAGTGAATACCCGGGAGAGAAGGGTAGGATTACGCTGTAGCTCAGCCAAAGCCCAATGTTTTCTCACCACTGTAGCAAAGGGCATCGACAGGGCATGTTTATAATGTGCAGGTCTGAATTCAGTCATGAAGGAGCAAGTAAAGAGTTTTTTCTAGTTACAGCCTCAGGACTGGTCTGCAACATCATATATACCTCAGCTAAAACACAAACTGAAGGGAAAGATCCAGGTGATGCAGACACAGAAAGGAAATGTAGAAGCTGTAATTAGATTTTTAAAGAACAAGAGCCACGAGTGACTTTTCAGTCGAGAGGCAGCCAGTAAGGCGATACAGTGCAGGATTTCACCTGAGGTGTCAGTTTGTAGTTTTGGCAGAACGTCTGACAGTGACAATAAATGTATTCTGAAATGTCTAGAAACGGCAATGTTGTGTTTCCGTGTGATGACGTGCTGTTTACATCTGAGTCAATATGTGAGTCCTGCAGCAGTGTGTCACTGCAGGCGTAGAAAACGCTGAAATCAAAAGTGTTCAGCAAAAAGAAAAGAAAAGAACAAAAAAAGCAAATTGATTTGTCAAATAAAAGATGTTTTCTTCATATTTGGGTTGTTTATGTTCCATTCATAACAAAGCATTTCCACAGTCTTGAATGGCATTCCACATAAACTTTCTGGGAAGTGGTTCATTTTCTACACTTCGACATTTTAACTTTCAGTGACAATACAACTCAATCACATGAGAAAGCAATTCAACATTCCATCTCACCATTCCCCATTAAAATAAATGTCCCTGGACTTAAACTCTGCTTCATATTAAATGTTGAACACTCTGCCCTCAGGCACCATCTTCCTTCCATCTGCTTTCCCCCATTTTTTTTCTTCCTCAGCCTGGACTTGTATGGAGCGGTTGACCAGAATATAGAGCCAGGGTAGAAATGAGGACATGCACAGATAAAAAGCTCCTTCAAAGCAGATTGAAAAAAACAACAACTTTGTTGCCAATAATTGACCTAATTATTTTGCACGTCACAAATCTCGAAGCAGACTGGACAAAAAATGCAGGACGTTGAATAACAGCTGTTAAGGCTTCATCCAAAGCAATGATTTGTCCCATTTCAAAAGATTAGAAAGGTTTCTTGTCTGCTGTCAATAAAAATACCAGCTCTGAGAAAGAGAACAGAGAAGTGGGCCATAGGATTTAAACTTGTACAAAACAGCCAGGTGTGTGTTTATGTCAGTTATGTGTCTGAGGTGGTCACATGTTAAAGTCTGTCTTGTATAAGCTTTTGTTATCTGGTGATTATCACATGTTAATTACCTTAGAATAAGACCTGTGCACCTGATCGCTGCCTGGCCTAGATAAGAGCATCGCTGATGAGCTCCACATAAAATGTTAAAATATTTATGGGGCTCCTTTCCTGGAATAACAGAAGATTTTTGTGGCGAATGTATGATGAATTCTCACACATAGGGAAGTTACAGTGCCTGCTGTAACACACACACACACACACACACACACACACACACAGCATTCCTCTTGTCACTGTCCCCTGGTGCACCGCTGCAAGACGGGGAGCGCCAAGGTCAGTCATTAGCACAGGAATGGCGAGACATGTGTGAAATTTCAGGCATCGGTGTCCCGAGCCGCTCTCCGTCTCTGTCTCCGGGAGTTACCTTGAGACTCGACATTCAACAGTGGATGTGCGAGAAGTGTTGACACTCAGACGTGGAGCGGGGGGGTCGACAGGCCACAGGCTGTGAGGACATGCTGCTGCTTGGGATTGTTTCTTTTTGCAATACTCAGTTGTGAAACTTGAGGCTGAAAAGCGAGCACACCTGCTCCTGTGCAATATATAAGAAGCATGCTCTAGTTGTGTCACCGGGATGGTACGCCTGTCTTATCCAAAGTGTCACAATAAAAGATATTTTACCATGAAATGCTGCTTCTCATGTCTTTTGGAATATAGCAGATTGCATTTGACGGACCTGCTCACCACACAGCACACAATCAATTCTTTTACACATATTTTTTATTCCTACCACAATAGTTAACGTTAATACAGCTCCTCAGAAAGCTTTTGTTATTCATTATTGAACTTTTGCCTTTGTACCCTGAGAGAACAAGCCTGTTCCCTGCAGCCTGAGGCACGACCCATGTCATGTTCCCGTGCTGCTGTCGTCACTGTAGGCAGCTCCTGGTGGCAGCGTGCCGTGGCCCCGGTCTGCTCTCCCCTCTCAGAATGGCCCCCTTGTGTCGTATATCACTTCCCCTGTTTGGAAAAAGAAAGGAGAATGGGAGCGGATTTACGTCAAAGGAGAACAAAAAAGAAGGGGGATTGGAAAATGGGGCAAGGAAGTGAGGAGAAGCAGATAACCTGGTAGAGGAAGAGATGTGTCAGGAAGAGAGTGTTCAAGTGCTGGAGAACTCTGTGTTCTCGGCTTATGTCTCCTCCTGATTAACTTCAGAGTGAAGAGGTTCTGGAATGGTCCCAGCATGCTGCACTGGGCCATGGCTGCAGTGTGATGTCTTCCTTACTGGCCTGTCAGCTCCGTCAGCACTCACAGAGGGATTCAGTTACATCATCGATCCGCAGGATTACTCAGCACGGCTGGGATCATACAGTATATATCGATTCATAGTAGAATTGCATCAACAAAGGAAAGGAGGGAGACTGTATTTTCAGTCGGGTGGCTGTGAATCGTGAGCTGTGCCTTTAAATTCATGCAGCTCAGGTTCCCAGGCTGCATCTTTCATGAACAGCATCAGCATATGGTTTATGGACCCACGATGACTCATTTTCTCTACACTTTACACCGATTATACTATCGGATTTTGCCTTCGTGCTGTCGTTATGTTCACCCTCCACATTCGGCCGCAGCCATCTGTAGCTCTGAACTTGTTTGTGTCTCCACGTTGGGATTTGCGTGCCAGTGCATTTTGGCTCCGGTTCCCTTTTTCCGCTCGTGTGAATGTTTGCTGAGCAGGTGGGACGAGTATTCGGGCCTCTGTGTCGGGTGGGTCAGCGCTGCATGGGGGGGGGCACTCCCTGTCTCACTAATGTGCTGAGCATGCAGTTGGCATCTCTGAACGCCCAGCGACGCACAAACACGTGCACAATGTGAGGGAAGTTACCAGGAAGAGGAAGCCCTCCTGCGCGACAGCTAATGAGTCGGAGCAGCAAGGTTTTAGATCCGATTACCCTCTTCTCACTCATCATAGTGATTAGTTAAAAAAGCATTAGCAGGTAAACAAGCAATTTACCTCCTCTCTTGACAGTAATAACCTGGAGAGGTCCACGCTAATATGGAAACGCTGCTAATTACCTGGGAGCAGCGGCAGCCAATGGGAGGAGAGAGCATGCCGCCTCAGGCCTACCGCAGATTTCTCCATCAACAAACAAGATACATGAGTGTGTGTGTGTGTGAGAGAGAGGGGAGTAAATGGCATGTTGTGTGTTTGCATTCTTTTGTTTGTTTTCACATGTGTGCGTGTCCCTGATGACAACACGGTTCACCCACGCTGCCATACAAGCCCACATGCGCGGAGTACAGTAGCGCCGGCTCGGGGCATCTTTGTCTTATTGTGCGTTGGGTTATTTATAGTGAGCCAGGCACTAAGCCAGATGTGTAACTCCATTGCACCGCTCTATCCTGCAGCATGGGTACACATGATTTGCTGCCTCTTCCACCTTCTCCCTTGTTCTCCTCCTCCTCGTCACACATGTCTCCTACAGAGAGCAGCTGTTTCAAAACATATGAAGCCCCCCCCCCCCCCCCCCCGCAGGACTTTATCATGCAAGGTCAGTGGGCAGTCCCACCCGAGAGCACAGGCAATAGGTGGTTTGAACATGGAACCAGAACTCACAGATGGAAAAGGTTAGAGCAGATTAGATCAGTATTGATGTACAGTGCTGAGTCTTTTCATCCATCTCTTTATTATTCCGCTTTACTTCACAGTCTTTTTTTCCTTTCTCTTTAAAAGCCCCAAGACACAGAAAGAAAAAAACTGACAAAAAGAACTGGAGATGTGTGGAGACACAAAGCGAAAGGAGGATGGGAATGAGGGAGCATGAAATTAGTCGGCGAGTGAGTCAGAGAGTCGGAGTCAAGTTGTAGGATTAAAAAGAGGAGAGCAACAAAAGAGAGGATAACCCAAGTGGCAACGGTCTCCAGTACAGCAGCACAGAGATTGTAAATGTGTGAGGAGGAGCGAGAGGAGTGAGGCGGCAGCCGTTTAAGAGGAAAGAAGCAGAGAGGAAAACGTATAAACTGTGAGGTAGATTGTGTAAACTGAGCAGGAAGCTGTGGCAATAACTGACAAGATGTGACTGTTAATAACGTTTCTCCTGAAAAGCAGAAGGTCTCCGTCCAAAGGAAAATACACATGAGTTACAACTGGTACAACAGGAGGACACAGAATTTGTTTTAAAACGATGTGCTGATGCACCCAAATGAAAAAGTTGAATATGGCCCTCGAAGGATGTTATAAAAATGTAAATGGCCCCTTGATTGAAGAAATGTTCCCCGCCCCTGATTTAGACGGATTATTCCAACCACACTGAAGAGATTTCGAGAACAAATTTGTAATATTATGAGAAAACATTAGTTATTTAATGAGAAAAAGTCTGTGTGGGACTTTCTTCAGAATAGACACAGTGTCTACGAAAAGATCTTGTCCTGATATTTATGATAATGTGTCGCAGTATGTTGTTGTTTGTGAAACCTATACTGAAGTATAACCTCACCAGATGCCCCACATTCTTCATTTTAATGCAGGCAACAGACTGATCTCTAAAATAACATGCAGCCAAAAATTATTATGATGATTATTATACATTTTCATTCAATATTATTACTTGATTATTTCAAAATTGCATATTTTTCTCATAATATTAGAGAATGCTGTGTATTTTTCTCTTTAAGTCACCCATCCTACAAAATGATCAGAACTGTGAGTACTTTGTGAGGAGGATTGTTAATACAGTTATTAGATTTTAGTCCTAATTATTTGAATACAGCTTTATGTTATTTTAATTCTTGTTAGATTTGTTGTCTCATATTCTTTAGTAAGATGCATTTAGAGCATTTAGTGTGAGGGACACTCAGAGAGCACATACCTCCACCAAGGCTAACACCCTATCTCACAATGTTAAAGGAACTGAAAATGCATTAAATCTGCTCAGAAAGCGAATGGCTTCCTTCTTGTTCCATGTCCCATACATCCACAAATTTTCAACAAAATCAGTTTGAAAACAAAGCTGCGTGTATGCTTAAAATATTAACTCACTTAAAATAATGCCTAAGCATAACAGCCTTATTGTGTATTGTGTTGTGTCCACTGTGAATCCATGTTGTGCAAGGACCATGAGCAGTTAGTATCTCGCTGTAGAGCAGTGAGTAGTAGATGTGACTCGGTGCTGTTGTGCAGAAGGTGATTCACCTCAGCCATCTGGAGGCTTGGGCTCTAATCTGCTCCTCTAATTATCAGTAATCTGAACAGTCAGGCTTGTCCTTGGTGCTGCAGTCGTCCTGGGCACGGCTCGACCCTGGCTCAAACCGGGCTTGAGAGGAGAAGCAGGTGGTGGGTGACGGGGGCGGGGGGGAGATGGGGGCTCTGCATCAGCTGAGGGGGTGCCAGGACAGGCTTGAGGGTGCTTATTCGCAGTCTGGTTGCGGGCTGTGGAAGCCAGGCGGCGGCTCAGGGCGTTTAACGCAGGGGGAAGATAAAGAGGTCACATGAGTTCTGAGCAAGCCTGCAAAAAACACACCATAAAAAATCATATCGTAATATTTTATTACCAAACTAGTTCAGTCCCAGTTCTGAACCTTCATGGGTGGAATGGTGTGTTTGCTTGTCCTGTGGTAAAGCTCTGGAGATACTTCAGAATTATTCCATGTCATTACTAAGTCCTCCTCGAACAGATCTACAATAAACTGTCACTTTTGTGTACAGGACGTTGTTTGTAGAACTTTTTATAAAAATGGTACAGAGTTCAGTTCGAAAACCTTGTGTTCATCCTTCCTGGTTTATCTGCAAAATAAAGCTTTTATAGTCAACATTTGTCATGAAATAAAACTGAATTTACTTAATTCGTTTTTCGTGTTCGTGTGTGGATTTTATATAACTATGAATGATTGACACTTAACTTTTCAAAATAAAAAACGAATTCAGCTTTGCATAATGCTTTACAGCAGCAACAAGAGCGTTGTGTTTCTACTTTGAAAACGAGCTGCTTAAGAGGAAGTGATTCTGTGATTGATGGAGATCAGCAGCCGCGACACTTGCCAAGTGTGAAGCGGATTAAATTGAAGGTTCCGAAGCCACGTACAGAGACAGACAGACTTTTGTCTGGCGCAATGTTCTCCTTCGAACATCTCCCTCCCTCTCTATCTTCTCATTCATTCTCTGTTTGCTTTTCTTACTTAGCTGCAGCTCCAGCTGTTTCTTCAACATCGAGTAGACTGACAGATTTGTAATTGCTCGGAGACCTGTGAATGTACTCCACTGATTTGGATATGGACGACTGTGTCAATGCCCCATGCATGCACAGTTTAGTCCGAGGAATATAGTGCCACCATGTCTGATTACGCCCCCGTATGTATTCGCTGTGGCAGCAATCGGAGAGGAAAGACAATGAGTGAGCAGAAGTGGTGAGGCCCACTCTGTCAGGCACCATACAGATCATTTCACAAAGCAGATGTTGGATATCGGAGCTGAATACTAGGTAATTAGATATAAAACATGCCGTAATTGCCAAACTTATGTAGCGTGAGCTGAAGGCATATGCACAACACCACACTGGGGATGAAAGGCTTCCTCTTTGGTCTGACAGACATTGCTTTGCATTTGTGGAGCTCTGGCTCCTGCACATTATCGTGCCGTTACCATGGCAATCGTTTGCCACTCTCCCCATTCTCGGGTCACAGCACCTGTCGGCGGACACAATGACTTTTAAAAAGAGCAAAGGCTGATTGATCCGTCATATTAAAGGTAATTCAGAAACAGTGGATACGTTCATGTTGAATTCCCTTCACTCCACATTCAAACATCTCTAGGTATATCATGCTGATTGTGTGGAAATATAAACTATAATGATGACTGTTTTGTAGTATTTGACAACACAACACAAGAACAGCCGAGCTATAAATTAAACTTAAATTACATTAAATAACAATCAAACTCGAGACCATGGACTGTATATAACGATCTACGACGCGTCTCCACTTCCTCCCACTATCCAGAAATGATGCCAAAATATCGTGCATACGAATGCCACCATTTTGTGCATTTGTAGCCGGGGTCAGTGCAGCAGCGATCGTTTTGTGGAGTCGTGATCGCGATACACATGCTCAACGCATCACAAGTCATTTTCAGCTTTCCATCACAACATTTCACCTGACATAATAAATTAAATTTGCTTGAAAAAACAAGCACTCATTGTGATAAGAGCTACTTAAAATGACATAAACCATCTTTCAGAACAAAATATTTGACGTGTATACTCTGACTTTTATTGTTTGGTCCATGTCCCATCCACTCACATGGAGGAGGCAGGGTTTATGACCTAAGAATGTTCTATTTGACTTATTTGTTAACTTGATCATGATGATGATGATGATTATTATTAATACAACAATAATAATAAACAAATATAATAATAACTACTGTA
This sequence comes from Limanda limanda, assembly GCF_963576545.1. Taxonomy (NCBI): domain Eukaryota; kingdom Metazoa; phylum Chordata; class Actinopteri; order Pleuronectiformes; family Pleuronectidae; genus Limanda; species Limanda limanda. The sequence continues at coordinate 12,335,935 of NC_083645.1, read as the reverse complement.
TTTTCAGGGAACTCAAAGACACTTTACATGTGTTAAAATGATCAGTGAAAAAAAGATTTGTTCGCATTGGGTCAGGATGATAGTGGCGATATAACTTCCCACAAACTCATCCCGGTTTCATGTCGTCTGAGTGTGAGAAGACACAGTGTGCTGGTGAAATATAAAGATCTAGGTGAGAGTAACTTTACACAGCGTGGAGGAGACATTTGTGACAGAGTGGTGCTAAACCCTGGCAACAGTGACACATTAGAGTTGCTAATAGCAGTAATGATGGCAGACGAGAGATGTGTCACACTGAACAGATGGGAGGGAGAGAGAGAGAGAGAGAGAGAGCGAGAGGCAGATACAGAGAGGAGACAGTGTGAGAAAGTGCTTTGGCTTTTGCATAGATCCCTGGAGAAGTGGCCCAGGGAAAAAGGGTTGAGTGCACTCTTTCGCTGCTCTCCTCCATAAGGCTTAGTGGTGGAGGAAAGCATGGAGCCCATCCCCCAGTGGATTATTCCTCTGACACTGCTAAGCCCCAAAACTCCCACATCCATGCAGCCCTCAAACACATGTATTCACTATGAGAGACAGGGAAGGCAGCACACACACACACACACACAAACACACACATGGTGGAGCGCATGTGCCAACCCTCCTTCCCGTCCCCTACATCCTCTGTCTTTATCTGTCCTTCTTTCAAATGCCAATACATGCCCAGGATACACACAGATACACACACACAGACACACACACACACTTACTGAATGAACGCACATGTGCTTCCTTGCACAAACACACAAGCTGGCACTCACTTTCTGCTTTATCTCATTGGCACTTATTGTCTCTCTCTCACACACACACACATGCAAACACACAACTACAGTATGAACACTCGTGCGCATGAATGCAGAAACACACAAGATGACACTCGCTTTCTACTTTATCTCACATATGGGCTGTGCACTTTTTGTCACACACACACTCACACACATGCACAGCCGCATTCAGGTATTCAGAAAGCCAAGGCAGTGGGAGAATATTCTGTGCCGCCTCCATTTGACACAAGCAGCTTTTCCTCTTATGTAAGATGGGTTACCGTGACGATGAGCGCCGTGGAAGGAACGAGTGCGGGCCCTCGTGGATCTTTGTATGTCGGTGCACATGTGTGTGTTTGGGTTGTGAGTCTCTCGCTGACATATTGTACCTGTACATCTCTGCATGAGAGGCGGAGAGAGGAGAGATGAGCTCTGCCTGTGTATTTTAATGGGCCGTAGCAGCTTGTACTGTATGTGGCTGCTTCACTGTGAGAGCCAGAATGTGTGTGATTAATATTGTGTGACTGTGACTCCATTAGATGATGCAGTGCATGAGCAGCACGCATGCAGGGCTGTCGTTACCCATTTAACTTGGGGTAAAACCAGGTCCACTCTCATGTGGGTGAACGTTTATGCATCAAGTATTTTTATTTTTTTTCCATCGATGCAGCATTTTCTGAAAGTCCCCAACAATGAGACAAAAACTCTTTTCTTCTGGGCATTTGCAGCCACAGCAGCTTTGCACCATTTCCTGTCAAGGCCTTCTTGAAATTGCAGTTTGTTGTTTACAGAAGCAGCATGAGGAAATTGACAAATCAGGATTCTCCAAAAGGGATCACAGGAGAAGAGAGTGAGAGTGCATGAGGATTTTTGGATTGCTTTTTTCCCCTAGTCCACCCTACAACAACAGAAAAGAAAAACAACTATATCTGCTGTGTTCTACGTGGTCAAACCCAGGATAAGTGCAACATGGAAGCCCCTCCCTCCACCACACACCCCCCAAAAAAAGGATGCATATTGGAAAGTCATCGACTTTACAGCTTGGTTTGCTGTTCTCTAGCCACAGTGACAATCAAAGACGAGTGGGAGGTGGAGTAGAACGCCCACTTGTTTCGAAAATATTGTGCTTGTAAAGAGAGTAAGAGAGGGTGGGGGGGGGGGGTCAGTTCAAAACGGGTGATGGGCCTTCAAATACCGAGAGGTGCAGAATGTGCATGTGCCACCTATTCGGAGAAGTGGCACGGCAGCACCCGCCTCTGTCCTCACACAGAGCCGAGATGGAGAAATCAACACACCGTGAATAATGGCTTGTCGGGCTCCAGTCAGGAGGTTTCATGCTCCCCCCCCCCGCTCAGCCACTCTGCTTCTAGGATGAAACACAGGCAAACAAAAGCGAGGTGGAATTCTGCATTTGTGTGAAACTGTCCTCTACCCTCCTTATCGCTCATTTCCTTCCCTCTCCCACGGAGCTCCTTCTCTCTGCTAATTTCTGTTTCCATAATGTTCCGTCAAGCTCCTGTGCCAGCATGTGTTTACTTTTGTGCTCCTGGAGACAAAGACTGTGAAGCTTAGAGCCGAGGTGCTCGCGGCTATGCCAGCCACATGCTACTGACACACTCTGATAGGAACAAAACAAATGGAATCCAATTTTTGTGCAGAGTTTGCCTGTTTCCTAAAACCTTCGAACAGAACAGATGCCTGAGTACACGGCTTTGTCCGAAAGCACCCACTTATTCTCTAACCCCTAAAGACTTCTATATAGAGGACTATATAGTGAGCACATCGGCCAAAGAAAAAAACACTGCACTACTTTGTGCATTTTCTCCCTTGATATCCCTTGGTATTAATGTTGAATGAAGAAATTAACTCGTGAGCAGCAGTTTGTGCAGTGATGCACTGCTCTGTTTTTATTATATATTTTCCTCACAGATTTGTCCCGTGCCGGTCATAAAACAACAAACTACACCATCGTAAATATGACGGACTTATACTAAAACAGGCAGTTTTAAAACCAGTCTGTAAAAACGCCTGCATATATAAACCTTTGTTTATCCATTGCAGTAATTCACCCTGTTCTCTCTGCCCTCTCTCCTCTCGTCTCTTTTGCTTAATTTTTCTTCTTGTCAATGCCTCAAGTGCAATGCATGATGGTATATTTTGCTTGCTTACTGACCATCAGTGATACACTACTTTTCACGATGCACTGTGGGATACAATCAGTCCAACACATAGGTTTTCACCCAACACTCAGCACTATAAAATGGCAAATTCACTATATAGTGATTGATTTCAGACACAACTTAAATATTCCTCTCACTTGTGAATTTTCATAGTAAGTTCATTAGTTTTATTTTAAAATATATATATATCAGTATTGAATCAGAAGCATGATTCCAAGTTCATGTCATAAATGGATCATCTCATCAAACTCTTGGCAAGAAAATGAACCAACTCATCAATGAACCTTACAAATTTTACTTGAATCTAAAAGACTTCATTCTTTCTTTTTGTTGCAGGTGGTTCATCAATAAATTCCAAGACAAAAATCTCTGACCATCCAGCTCTCAGTGAAGCGCTGACCTCTACAACTGCCGCTGAATCCGTCACGGTGGGTCAAGGCAGTGCCGGTCGAAACAAAAGCTTTCCAGAAGATAGCAGCATCACAACAGTGAACATACGAAACCCGCTGCACCTGGACTCTCCTCCTCCTCTGACGCCTCCTCTTCCTCTTCCTCCTCTTCCTCCGCTGCACCTTCTCGCTGCGAACAGCCCGAACCTCCCACCTCCCTCACCTCCGGCCCTGCCTCCGCCTCTGCCACCCAAACCTTTGTCTACCTACACCCTTCCTCCTACTTCCTCGACGCCGCCTCCTGCTGAGAGCTCCCATCGTCCCACCTACCTCAAACTTAAGACACTGCCACGGCCCACCGTGCGGGAGAATGGCGGCCCGGCAACTGGGGTGGATGAGGACGAAGACGAGAGGAAGTTGCTGGAGGAGGATCTGAAGAAATGCATTGAGGACTTCAGAAAGATCCGCTTGCCCAGAGTGTTTCCGGATCGCAAGAGGCACTGGCAAAGTGACTTGCTCAAGAAGTACAACGCGTAGAGCCCTTTGCTTTGCCGAGGCAGCGTGACGAACAAACTTGACAACTCGTGAGCAGTGGACTCCAGCTTTATTTTCACAGCAGGTTTACTTAAACCTCTAATGTGGTAGCTTTTGCATGTCGACAGAACCAAACTGATTTGTGCTTAGGCTGAGCGAGTCCAAATACTAAGATGTGTCTTTTCCCATCATAGAAAACAGTTCCCCTTTAGAAACTGTTGGTGAGATATATTTTTAATAACTTTCTTTTTACTCAGTCGAAGGATAATATATGTAATGTCATTGATTAGAAATGTCTGCCCCGCTCTTTGTAACATGTTCGCTGATCAAACAACTGGATAATGTGAGCTAAGTGTGAAAGTTTTAGGTGTTTGACCTTGCTGATGCAAAATAAAAAGAAGAAAAAAATCTGAAATATCTGGGGCTAATCGTGTATGTAACTATTTTGTCTCATTAATATTAACCCTGTGACTTCAAAAGCCTTCGATTCAAAGGGCTCTGCAGTTTTTGCCATCGCATTATATCCAAGTCAGCGCTGGAGAGGAATCAGAAGGAGAATGTGGCGTACCAGGAAGTGAAGTGGGTAATTACCGGCGGCCAGAATGTGGAATAATAATGACAGTAATGACTACATGAACCAATGCACAGTACCATTTGTTCCTCTCTCTGCTTTGCATAAAATGTTCATCCAGCCTCAGTAATGAATCACCAGATGTGTGTGTCTGTGTGCGTGTGTGTGTGTGTCTGTCTTTGTGCTTTTCCCTTTGTAGGATATATGAGATAAGTCATAATGAAATGAAAAATGATTTGTTATTTATCTTTTTAAGTCACCATACAAACTCATTTTCAGCAACAGAGGGTCCACACACAAAAAGCAACAGTGTGACATTCAGGAAATACACTTTACTCATATTTTGATAGTTAGAGGAAAAGTTTGCCTCTCCTGCATTTCTGTGCTGGACATTTTCGTGATGTCGTGACTCCGTATGTCTCAGACAATATCCAGCCGCATTCTTCATATATGCAAGAAAACTCTGGATCCAGATTTCCAGACATTCTCTACAAAGGCTATCTCCTTGCCTCTAGTCTTTATGCTAAGCTAATTTAACTGCCTCATGGCTCTAGTACCAAAGGCTACTTAACGAAGAGACATGACAGTGGTATCAATCCTCTCATGTAATTGGCAAGAAAGTGTAATATGATTCAAGGATAAATTCTACAGGAATTATATAATTTTCACAGTTTTAAATATTAAAATCCCATTTGGTTTATGTATATTAATATTTATAGTAGTTTCCTCAACAAAACCTAAAATGTAACTCCTCCCCAGTACCTTGTTATAGCCCAGTCATAGTCAAACCCTACCCAGTCACATATTCTTTATTTAACATGTGTAGAATTAGAAGATGAGATATTGCTGTTTAACATGGAGCCAGCCTATATGTTTTGGAAGTGGACCATCGACACATCTGTCATGTTTCCTACAGAGACACCTCTGCAGGAGGACCCAAATGCAGATTTGCAAAAAATTGTGCTTTAATGAAACAAGAAAGTCCAAGAACATGGGAGAAGAGGTCCAAACCAAAAAACAAATCCAAAAGGTGAAAAATCAGGGTGCTGGTAAAAAGTCTGAATGATAATTCCCAGAGACCCTCAACTACAAATATGCTAGGGAAAGAAAGCATGGTTTAGGCTGATGGGGCGTTTTGGCGGGAAAACACAGGGACTAATCAGGTGACAGGGAAACAGGAACTGAAATGACAGGAAATGACAAGATCAAAATAAAAGAGTCCAGTAACAATAAGTCACACAAGAGGTCAACAGGAGGTGGATAATTACAGCAATAAGATAAAAAGACACAAACTTTGTAGACACCTAGGTGTATCATACTGAGAGGCATCACTATGAAGTAAACGTTGCATTCCTAATTGTTTGCCCTTTCGTGATTTAATTATATGAGTTATGATTTAATTACATAAGAGAATCAGGTAGTTAGGTAAGTTGTGCAACTGGACTTTGGGTGTTCAGCCCTGAAAACACAGCAGGCTATACCCCCTGTTCTCGAAAGTAACTCGCCACAGCGACTCTATAATAATAATTGTTCGTCACTCTGAGCTTTCAAAACATATGAAAAACTCAAGTCTCTTCACCAGCTTCCTGTTTCCTCTTCTAACAACAACAGATGTAAGGCCATCAAACTACTTTTTCTTTTTGATTTACTACCATAACCATCAAGAGAGCAATAATAAGAATTACAAAAAGCCTCCCCCCACATCAAAAACTGCACTCACGGTAAATTGTTGTATTTTTCTATCCGACCAAGCAAAGTCCAAGCTGCAGCCTTGTCTTTTCCATCAGCAGCTTCGGCCTGATGCAGCTCAGCTCTTATTATTGAGGCTAAGACGTTAATCCCAAAGTGTTGGCCGAGAGGGAAGTTTTATCTTGTTAAACATCAGACAAATAGAGTAGTTTTATCAGGCACACTGGTTACCACTAAGGAGCAATAAAGATATCCTCTTGCTCTGAGTAGAGGATTAACAACAGATACGGGTTTGTCACAGTCACTCAACAGCAGGCCATTCCTCTCAGGGACGATTTATGCCGTCCAGTGAGTCCCTGACTTCACTCTCCGGCATTAACACTCAGGCCGTCTCCAACTGGCTGCTGATTGCTGAGAAATCCATAGAAAAGATTCCACTCTGCAACTCATTACAGTATTGCCTCATCAGCTCCTTCTCTTGCATTTCTCATCTTCCATCATTGGCTCATGGACAGGGACTGCGCGCTGGCGGGGCTCCCGGGCTCGGACAAGTGTCATCAGAGTGCGCCTGAGCAAGGGATGCATGAAAAGGACTGAAACAACAAGATTTGAAATTCCTGTTTACTGCGGCAGAAGCTGCACAGTCTGCTGTGTTGCCGTCCTGTTAGACAAAACAGACGTCCCTACCCAAAACCAGAGCGCTTCATTTGCATTTGGGCCTCTCCGTAAGAATCTGTCCACTTCTCCATTCTCTTTCACCCTTTGTTTTTTCCCCTCCTTCCGTATAACTCTCTGAAGCTGGCCTTTTGACTTATTATGGATTCACTATGAGGATTTGAGTTCTGAAGTTGATAGGCTCAGCCCTCCAACAAAGGGAATACTTACGCTTTGAAACCAGAGGTAGAGCAGTCCTGGTGGGAACAGGACCGACAGAGAAACATTCTTTGACAGAATATTTGAGCACTTCAGATCAAACCTATGAATCATTGCGTCGGTGATTATCAGTGGACAGAGGTGGAGCTAACCACGGGTTCTTTCTTTAAAGTGGAAGTTTTCACTGTTTCAGCACTATGGGTTAAAAGAGAATGAAAACTAAATTAAGCCCAGCATATGATGCAGCGACAGTGCAAAGACTTTGAGTGTTTTCCTATATCCAAATTTGAAAGTGTCAGCTTTAGAGCTGCATCTAATTAGAAGAAAAAGATCCACTAATCAATACATCGTAATGAGTAAAGGGAATAAAAGCACCGGGTCTGAAAATAAAGAGAGACTGTTAGAAAAATCCCCCTTTGCCTCGAGGAAGCACCCTACACTGACCTCAGCAGCCTTCGGCAAGAACATATTGAGTCGGAGGAAACTCGCCACAGACTTCCTGAGCACAGTCTTCCATCTTCCTTTCACAAAAGTATCCCTTCTCTGTGTTTTTTGCTGACGCATAGGTAGCCTCGCATTTGCATGAAAGAGCACCTTGCAGATTTATTTCGAATGGTGAGCAATATATTAGCATCTCATTTCTTTGGGGCATGAGTTATCTCTGGTACAGTCGGGCCTCCTGACAATTAGGGCTTAGCTGAAATTTATCCTTGTAAAAAAAATCAGCGCTGCAGTCAGGGTCATATATTTTAGTGTATCTCCAGTCACCAAGAGTTTCACACTTTCAGATAAACTTTGTGGGCAGAGTACGTATGCGCTAATGAAACGTGGCCTAAGGGGAGATAAGAGAGCTGAGGCCTAATTATTACACCAAAAATGGGAGTGCGGAGCAAACAGTCAAGCTTTCCAATACACTCGAGGGTTCATACTGGTACTTTTCTTATTATCAGTGGTTTGCTGTGACATTAATCAACAATTTGAATTTGAAAATTAACAGTTTGTTATGAATATTACTAACTGGGAGTAAAAAAAAAACTAATAATCAAAAAGTATACAATTACATTTCACTGTGAACAAGTAAGTCAATCCTCCAGTTACTGTATCTGTTTTTAGCTTTGCCAAGGAGGTTATGTTTTCACTTGGGGCTGCTTGTTTATTTGTTTGTTTCACCACTAATCTTGGTGGAGGTATAAATGTATAAGATCTGGTGTGGATCCAGATCAGGGGGAGGATGACATTTCTTCTATTTTTCAAGGCAATAATTCACGGCTCTGGATGAAAAACATCAGGTATATTTAGATATCAGTCCCCCATATCTATGAGTGTGTGTAATTTGGTGCAGCATGATTGGATTTAAGGAGACTGTTGGGCCTTGGTGAAGGTATGTGCTTGACTGAGTGCGTTTCTAGTTTATTTACCTTTGTTCAGGTTCAGGGAAAACAATGCAGATTCACACACCCAAATTTCATATCAGTCATTGTTGTGGCGGATGTGCACACTCAGATTTTGTGCATGCTCCTTGAAGGTCATGGAATTATGCCTGCCTTTTTTTATTAATAAAAAAGATGGAAAAGAAAGCATTTCTGGGTGTGGTGGGGAAATTGTTCGGCATGCAGCAAAAACAACTTTCAATTTATAGCTAGAAAGCCTCATAAATCATGTTAAGGGGCTCTGTAAGTTCATGAAAAATAAAAAATAATAAATACAGCACAGACGATTTATTATTTTGTGGCATTAATAAGACATTTCCTGTAAACAACTATACATCCTTGGAGACGTGAACCTCATTATGTAAACTCAGGGCTGCTCTGGAGGTCTGATTACTTTAAATCATGTGTGCTTTAGCCAAACTATTACCTTAATCCTGTTATTAACACTGTCTTCCTTATGCATGTCAGTCCAAATACGCCTGAGTATGTGTGTTTTAAAATACAACCAGCACATGCAGAATGTGCAGCACAGTCCACATCCTCTTTTACCGCTGTGAATAGCTTCAGGAAACATGTGCCTGCGCATAAATGTTCTTTAAACAAATGTATGTTATTCAATGGAGAGCAGAGCTGGCTCTCCCCGCAGGCCGTGCAGACAATCAGCAGGAGACACATGCTCAGGAGAGAGGCAGTGAAGAGGAGCACAGGGCCAGGGAGAATGTGTCAGACTCCGTTCACAGCTTTTCCATTTCCATCATTAAAACCTGGAGCCTAATCCCTCCAACTACTTTAATCTCCTAATTCTGGGCCCTTTTCTCGCTGCACACAGCGCACTCACATTCTCTCTCTCTCTCTCTCTCCCTCACTGATATAAAATCACACATTTCTATACGTCACACTTCCATTGTAGGGTCACTTTACATGCTTTTAAATCCTTTGAATGAATGTGCCTGCATGTGATAACTGTGCACGGAGGGCGTTGTGCAGCATGTTTCTGCCATCTTCATGATCCTTGTCAAGCCTTGCACATGATTAATGATATGTAAGAGGACACACAGAAGCGTCATGGGTAGTGCTGAATAATGGCAGGGAAGCAGGCATGTGGAGATGAGCAGTAGCATGAAGTAGATGGAAAGATTAGATGACTCGATTACAATGTGTCACATTAAAGAGTGAATTTGTGGGATGGCGCGGCAGATGGCCTGATAGTCTGATCCGAGAGCCAAGTGCCTGGCCCGTCACAGCTCTCTGTGGAAAATATGACATGGCCTGTCTGAAAGCAAGGCACATTGCATTGGTGCAGCGAGATTGGAACAACCCCTTTTGCTGTGTAAGAATTATCATGAACAAAATATAGAAACAGATTTCAAACAGACCGAGCTTCCTGCAGGAGAATAATATAAATAAGAACTTCTAAATGTGGAGGCAGTGGAGATATGTTACAGAACATCATTTCAACTCATTAAAATGCAGCCATTTTCATTTTGACAGTCGTCCCAAGATGCTCTGTTGCTCATTAATGCTTGTTCTGACTACAAATCCCTGCCCTGTGTTCGATAGTACGCCTCGGCTTTTGCAGATAGTCGCATTTTTATGCAAAGCAACGGGTGCCCTGCTGACATGTCGCCCTGCAGGCCACACGCTGTCAACGTGGAGAGGAGTTTAGCAGCGAATGCAGCCTGACACAAATGTAAGCTGCAGCCGACTCGTCGGGTTTGTGGTCTGTGCCGTGCTCTGACTGGTCTCAGGATCTGTGGTTTATGAACCGTCGTGGGATAGTAACTCAGTGTCATGATGGAGGATGTAAGCTGTAGAGATATCGCTGCATCAGGAGCACAAATGAGACAGAGCGTCCTGTCCGTGGAGCTTGTTTGGCGGATGCCTCCCTGATGGTGTCGGAAACACCAGGCTTTCTGCTGATGATCATGATGTAGACTATGTTTACATACAAAGGCAAAAAGTGCAATATTCCAGTGGTGGTTGAAGTACATTATGTTTGAAAAAAGTTGAATTGCGAAGCCACTTACTTTGCATAATTGTTTGATCTGCCAGTTGAACTTGACCTTGATAAAGTTATTTGTCCGTAAAACTCCTTGCAGACAGCGCTAGCAGTGGACAAGACTCACATGACATCTCTTAATCCTATTTGACATGACTTCACCTTTAACCACATTTTTAAGACTGTTAAAACTCGCCTGCAAGGTCCCTGTTAGCTGCAGTCTTATCTGTCGGTCAACAACAACACGAACAATCCTGTTTCCTCACCGCATCATGAGAGGATTTGACTTCCTCAGTGTCACTCGCTGCATTTTACTCAGGTTGAGTATCACTTCCTGTGAGAAATGTATTGCCAATAAAACTTTCAGTGGAATTAAAAACCAGCATTAACTCATACTTTTGCCACATTCGGCCCACATACTTCACGGAATGATGGACCCTGGGCGGCCCGTTACTGTTTGTCAGATCTGGGCCACAGGTAAGCCATAGTAATACCGCATGTAGACCAAAGGTGAAATAGGTGGCCATAATTAGTTTTGTGCTATTTGGGCGATATTCACCATTTACCACATGGGAAACATCCAGATTACACTGACTGGCGCATGTTGACCAAAAAAAGACCCACAATTTGTTTTAGAGTATTTGGGCCACATTCGTCAAAGTGGACAACTTTAGGCTCACATCTATTTTGTTCGGGCCACAAGACGGTCAGAAGTGCTGCATCATTGCCTGAAGTGATCGGCATCCGTATGCTACCTAGGTATGGTGGCAGTGCAGTTGTTCATTTATATATTGAGCAGTGAAGGTGCAACAGTTGGAGTCATTTTTAGACATGTGTTTTATTCCAATATTTAATCTCTTTAAGCTCGGCTTTTGGTCTCCGCCAACCTCTGAGGGAAATATGTGGTTCTTAACCCGTTATGTGCTTCAATATGTTCACCATCTTGAGACTAACTTTGTGAAATTCATTTTTAATGACTTTTATCAAAAACTAAAGTCTACTCACGCAGACTCATTTGCAGCACATCTGCTTCCTTCATCAATAATCTCCACCTCGCTTTGCTATCTCCTGCATGTGTTCTGTAGCTGATAAAACACCAAAAGAATCCATAATTATTCTTTCCCTCATTAACTTTTCATTCCTGTGCTACGAAGTGTATCATGACCATAAAACAATTTATGTGGGATGTAAATACTGTACACTTGTGTTGTTATTGTATAAAATGGAACATTAAATCTACCCAGAGGCAGAAATCATGCATTTTTTATTTGGCCTTGGACAATTTCAGTCCAAATATTCTAGAGACAAACAACTGTGAGAAGAGATTGTTAGAAAACATTGCCTGTAGCTGCAGCATCACTCTGGATACTGATCTCATTGTCTAAAGAAACTCCCCAATGTGCAACACTGACATTATTAAAACTATATTAAAAGAATTCCTATTAAAATGTGAGACAAGGTGAATCTCTCAGACTTGCTCTCCAGGGGCTCTTGTTGCTGTCATTCCTTCATGTCTTTAATTTATTCTCCTCCCTTCATACCCTGAGGTGATAATTCCAAATGTTGAACCTCTTGTGAAATTGTTATTGATATTATCATTAATGTTTTGGAGGTCTGCAGGACCCCATGTGTTTCTTTGTCTTATTTAGCACAGCATGATTAAAGTTTATTAGCATCTTTGTCTTTGGGTTACAAGGAGGAGACAAACTCTCAGAGCTGAAAATGTTCTATATTCAGGGGTGCAAACAGCAGATAGATCATATCAAACAACAAACAACATTATCATTAACAACAGATCCAGGGCGTCTTTGGAAGCTGCAAAGCCTGCAAACAGATCCTGGCAGAGGAGGAGTTGTGGTGCACCGGGAGCTGATATCATTTCCCTCGGCCCTGCACTCCCGCTGTGTCAGCCTGAGTCACCGATGCCTCTCCTGGCATGTACTGCTGAGGAGACTCCTCAACTACGCCGAGGCTGTAGATCATCATCACTCCTGTGTGTCTGTGTGTGTCTGCGCGTCTCCCACGAGGCTCTGCTGACTCCTGACTGAGCAACAACCAAACACTGCGGCAACAACACATTGCTGAGTCCCCCGTTGTTTCCAAATAAGCTATAAGAGCATCACTGGCTTCCTTTCTCTTTGCATACAAATGGGTTGTGTTTGTTAGTGATGCCACTCACACAACGCTACACTAGAAGTTCACAGCTCAAATAATAATCCTGGAAAAAATAACATTCCCACTCACAAATATGGACTTTAGTGAGTTCTTTTTTGACATTTAATGGCTTTATATTAACACCTTCTTTGTGAACGGAGTTGCCAAAGAAACAAACCCACAGAGAGTTATCAGCCTCGAAGGAATCTCTTGCACTTCCACCCCTAAGCAAACAGAGCTAGGTGCTCTGAGAATAGATCAATATGATAGGAACGGTTCGACAGGCTTCTCAACATTTAAAAGAGCCCACAATTTGCCAGGGTCCACAGGAAAAGATCACCTGACTCAGTGTTCAGCATCATTCGGCTTTCTAGCTTTCAGTTTCAGTCTTTTGGTTGGTTCTCACTGCATTCATCATCTTTAGCTCGAATTCACTGAATGCCACCTATCCAGCACCAAGAACAACGAGCACAAACTCCCTTTAAACAGGAAGAAGCTCGTCCAACAGAACCAGACCTTCTGACGCGTAAATACACTGCACTTTCACCAAACTGACTCCAAAAGGCGAAACTATGTCTGTGTTTCTTCTGCCCCAAAAGTGGCAAAAACATCAATTAATGCTAATCCACAGATTTTGTACATGAAGTTCCATGAACTTGTTAAGGGGAGAACCGGAGGGAACTTTTAGAAGTTTCACTGTCACTGTGATGGCCTAAGTTTTATCTTACATTTGCATTAACAGTTATACTTTTTAACTAATGACCTGTGTTAAACACTTGGACACTTTGGAAAGACGAGACGGGGATGTGGGTCCAACATCTTTGCCACTAAATGGTCCATTAAATGGTAATTTAGTGGCAAAGATGGCTCTGACTCAGAATCGTTGTAACATCCCTAGTAATTACCCTTTTCCTCTGTAAGCTCTGCCAAGTATGTATGCACATCTAAAAAAAAGTTGACAAATAAGACTGACAACATTGCAGAACATGTGGTCATGACTGGCATGTAATCACAGTTTTGCTTATGAATGTATTTTCTAATTCCAGCAGCAGCAACAGTCTCTGGTAGGTGGCCTCCCGTCTTATTGAAGGTGTCTAAGGAATAATTACCTTCAAATTAATTGGAAGGGAGGAACAATGCACCTCAGAGTAGACTGGCCTTGTGTCATCCTTTAAGCAGAGGCCGACTTTGAAGTGATCTTCCCACTGCTGTATTCTTCTCCCAGAGTCTTGTGAAGTCTCTATTATGGCCTTTGGCTGTGTCTCTGTCTTTGACACATCAAGGTGAACAAAGAGAGTGCACGTCCCTGTAGCCATGGTTATTACAACGTACAGACAAAATTCAATTAAAAAACGCCACTAACCCAACATGTTGGAGTTATTGAGATTTAATCGGGGGACTGTCGCACACGGAAACACTCGAGCTGAATGCCAACAACTAATGGAAGACTAAATGAATGGATCACTGAGGGCTGAAAGAGCAAAATGCTAATTCTTGCCTGTTACACACCAATATTCTCAGAACTGCAGTTTAGAGCTGGGGTATTGTTGTAAACCTCTAAATGGGAATGCATTTGAGCTTTTCATTTTTGGTTTTCAGATTATAAATAGGTGAACAATCCACACTTCAGGGTTCATACCAGATTATGGTCATTGGCAAATGACTTCGTCATTGTTATTTATATAAAACAGACTCTTATGCATAATATATTACAGCACTATAACACCAATTGATCCAATGAATGGTTAAAACCTCAATGTACCCACTGGGATAGTAAAGCTGCCATGTGCAGTTTGCTGTGTTCACCGGACTTTATGGAAACTTAGGAAACAGCATCCATAAACAATACAGTGTGTGTGTGTGTGTATACATTTTTGTTACCTCTATAGGACCTTTACCGGGGTAAACACTGACATTGCCAAGACCAGTAGACCTAATGGGGACCAAAGCCCTGTCCTAATGAGGCTGTCCACAAAGAAAGACTAATAAGGACAGCTACACGTATGTGTGGGTTTGTGTGTGTGTTTAACTCGTAATTATATCTTTGTGTAGACCATTTTGAGCATACACCTTACGGAGTGAAGACATTTTGGGAGGGTGAGGACATTTTGGCAGGTCCTCACTCTTTAAAGGGCTGTTAAAGGGTTTAGATTTGGTTTAATTTCAGGTTAGGATAAGGTTTAGGTTTAGGGTGAGGTTAGAGTAAGTATTATGGTTTGGCATTTGGTCGTGATGGGTAAGATTAGGGTAAAGGGCTAGGGAACAGACCTCTTGTGTGAGCTGCTGCCAGTGTTGGGAAGGATACTTTCAAAACGTATTCCATTACAGAATACAGAATACATGCCAAAAAATGTAATCTGTAACGTATTCCATTACATTAACTAATCTGAGTAACCTATTCTGAATACTTGGAATACCGCCACATTGTATTGCATTTTTTAAGTGTAGGATTGCGGCGTTGTTATAGTCAGTGGAGCAGCAGCAGTTTAAACTCTCTCTCCGCCGATGCGGCGGGCCAGCTGGATGTCCGGCTCGACGCGAAACACACTGAAAAATGATTTTAAACGATATTGATGACATGTTTTATGATATAAATGATAAAGTATGCATCCCATAGTTTGTATTCCCCTTCTGTTGTCCTGGAGTTTTAATTTGACCAATTTTACCAATCACATTATTAAATGCCCCCCTCTGCCCATCCATACAGACACACAAGCAGTCATAAAGATAAAAAGAGAGAGGGGGGGGCTCCCCATAGGCTTGAGTGGAGAATACGTCATTTACCCTCGACACCCGACATTGAACGGAGCAAACAGCGAATAAGTTCTTGAAGATGGATGATATTAAATGATAAAGTGGAGAAGTATAGTGAGCTGTATGATCCTCGGCACATGTTGTATAAAGACATCTAAAAGGACACATGTTGGGACGCTGTTGCAGTTAATGTTGGAGCAACAAGTCACCATATGCTTTTACAGAGGTGTGGACTCGAGTCACATGACTTGGACTCGAGTCAGACTCGAGTCATGAATTTGATGACTTTAGACTCGACTTGACAAAATGTAAAGAGACTTGCGACTCGACTTGGACTTGAACATCAATGACTCGTGACTTCACTTGGACTTGAGCCTTTTGCCTTGATAAGTCTTGCTCCTTTCCCCAAAACACAAAGATTAAAAAGTATGTTATTAAGGAACGCTCTGTATCCTTCATTGTGTATTTGTGTGTGTGTGAACGGGCTGTAAATTCACTGTTAACGTTACATTGCACACACGGTAATCTATTGCGTCCACTGCGAGTTCACTCCCTTATTCATCACCGGTGAGATGATGAGCTCCGTCACCCCGGAGCTCACGAGCTAACGCTAGCTCCGGCGTTAGCTCGTGAGCTAACAACAGCTCCGGGGGCTCCGGGGAGACAACACGATCCACCGTGGATGGCGCGTCTCCCCGGGGATAGAGTCTCCGCGGTCTCCACCTCGACGATCGGCATGTTTATCGGCCACTTAGATGTCTGATGGGTTGCGAGCTAGGGTTAGCTTGTGAGCTAACTGCCACAAGTGATGTCACCTTTTAAGTGATTTGTTTAAAGCAGGGTTGTATGAGGTACTTATACATAACGTTAGTCAGTGTATAACACACACAGTAGACGGTGGTCAGCAGCAACGCATATTTTAGCCACCTACAAAGAGGCAAACCTAATCAAATCAAGGTCAGTTTAAATGTACGCTATATTAAGAATATGTGTACCGTTTTAACTTTCTGTCCGACGGACTGTTCCGACAGGAAAACGTAGTTACACTGCTCGTTGTTCTCACTCTCCAGCAGTCAATTGACAAAAACAGCAAGTTTACCTCGCAGCACAAGTGAGTTGCTGGTCTACGTGCTGCAAGGTAAAATTGAGAGAGTGAATTAACAAGCATATAATTTCAGTTTCTTGACAGAATGAGCTGTCGTGACGGCATCTAGTTAAAATGCAAAATACAATGTTTGCACTTTTGTACAAATAATTACAGTTGCACTTGTTTTTTCAAATGTGTTCATTCTTTAAAGGAGTGGTTTAAAATGAAGAATATTCTCGCAAAATATGAGTTAAATGTTAAAAATGACTGGTTTATAGTGCAATAAGGAAGTGCAATGTCAGCACAATTTTTTTTCTGCAATTTCAATTGCACTTGTTTTAATAAATAAATACAGATTTTAAAAGCATAAATGATCTGTGTAAATATATTATTACTGTGATCAAAAGGACTCGAAACTCCAACTGCAGGACTTGGACTTGACTCGGGACTTGCCTGTCTTGACTTGGGACTTGACTCGGGACTTGAGGGCAAAGACTTGAGACTTATTTGGGACTTGCAAAAAAATGACTTGGTCCCACCTCTGTGCTTTTATACTACTGGGTCAACGGGTGATATTATTAGCGCTGCCCGGCGCTTCAGCGTCCGGTGTGAACCAGGCGTGCCTCGCTGGTCTCCTGCAGAGCCATGACAGCGGAGCTCTGGAAGCGCAGGTCGGTCTTCTCTCACCAGGCGCTGGAAGGGCAGCTTGCGGATCAGCAGCTCCGTTAGTAGCGACGGAACTCTCTCAGAGCCTCGGTCCCGGGCCTGTAACGGTCCCGAGCCAGTAGCGGTGAGGCTTCTTCACGCCGCTGGGGGCCGGGGCGCTCTTACGGCAGCCCTGGTCTCCAGCTGCTTCCTGGGGGCTCTGCCTCCGGTGGATTTACAAGAGTGAATAAACTTTTGAAACAGAGAAATACCGTCATGTAATCCACTGATTTCAACAATGTAACTGTATTCCTAATACCATCTATTTAATTTGTAACTGTAACGGAATACAGTTACTCATAATTTGTATTCTAAATACGTAACGCCGGTACATGTATTCCGTTACTCCCCAACACTGGCTGCTGCCTTATAGGAAAATATGTGAACGTGCCAAATTTCTAATGCTGAGAAGATATCGAGTTGTTGTCTGAGCCGTCACTGCTCCGTCCAATTAATTCCTCTCACTCCAGTGTGGAGCAGCTCGTCTATACTTTATCAGTTTGTAGAATGCAAATCAGAAAAAAAAAGTCAATCAAAAAAAACCAGTCTCTCTGCTTAAAAAAAAACCATTGTCAACATGGTATAAACTCAAAGTTTGCTTCAACTCAGCCTCTGGTTTGTTACTTGCATCACTGCATCGGCACCTAAAGCTTCTCAGTGCTGTGCAGTGTGTCCCAGAATGTTTCAGCCTTTTCACAAGACATTTTTCCCACCACAGACTCTCCCACAAAGGACACATCATTCAAGCCTCTCTGCACCTTCTTATCATCTCAGCGAATGTGACCTTGATCTACTGATTCTTATCTCGAGTCATTCAGAAACGTTTCAAAAGGCCCACTGACTCATGTCAGTCATTTGAATATCACAGTTCTCCTGTGGATTTAGTTTGGTTTTTGGCCATGTCCAGATAATTGAATTTCCTAACCTCAGACTGGCAACACTAGCAGAGAGGTTTGAGGGAAATTAAAATCTTCCCTGTGCAGTGAATCAATATTAAAACAATCCTACCCCCCTGTCACTCTTGAAATGTGCTAGACATGCACAGAAAAGCAATTAACCCACTGCAGGAATTGATTTGGTCCACTTCAGCTTATCTCTTTTGGAATGGCCAGGCTTTTACATACCCGCTGGGAAGATCAAAAGTTTTTTTTCCTTGTTTCAAAACCTGACAACATTCCAGGATTAGCACTGATTTTTATCTTCACCAAGCAATTACCTGCTATGGTAATCAATGCAGTGCTGCTGTCTTTAATAGTCCGTGGTATCGCCTCCTCTGCAGGCTGCACAAATTACAGTGATTCATCACAGCGCCCCACTGCACTGCCAGCAATGCTGAATCCATTCAGTGTGTACACACACACTCACACACACTCACACAGACACACACGACTTAACATTGCTGCTGCTGCTACAGTGGTGTCTAACAAGCTCTCTGTATCCTGGTGGAGAGGACACTTGGTCTTGTAAAGGGAAACAATTTCATCAAGAAGATTTTAAACTGGGAATTCATCAATTAACAGGAAGAAGGGAGGCTTTCACAAGGTTTCTATCGCACACAAGCAGAACCACAGACTCACAAGCTGCCAACAGTGGTAAACCATCACGGCGAAGCAGATGTCAGAGTTCCCAACAATCATATTTAAAATTAAATGTGTTAAATAACTTTTTTGGCACCATAATTTCACTGCTCGTCTTGGTGTTGCAGTCTGCACGGGGTAAGGTTCAGTGGAGATGATGGTATCTACAGTCCTTTTTCAGACAGAAAATGTTATAATATCTTGTAACAATAGGGTCTCCTGAGTTTTCCATTAAAATATATAAGAGTGCAGCGGGGATTGACAGAGTCAGACTGGTTCACACAACAGGAAAATCTATAGAGTGTTCAGGTGAGGGGGGGCATGCAGAATGTGTTTTTGTTTACAGCACATTGACACCGGTGCCGGTTCTTATCACCAAAAGCTTCCGAGTCCCTTTGTCTTTCCAAGTTGATATCTTCTATGTGTATGGCACCTTTCTTAAACTTTAAGATATTTGTATTATTTTTGTTTTTTCCAGTTTTTGTGTCTGTTGTGTGTTAGAATCCCCATCAACACACTCAGCTACTCAGGTTAAATTCTCCAGTCACTGTCCTGCTGTGTTCTCACATTTGCTGACATTTTTCTTGTGTACTGGCAGGAAAAGTTCAAGCAACTGACTTGGACATTTACACTCTCTGCCTCTATTTCAGGAGAATATCCGCTGGTTAATGTGAATGTGAGCGTAAATGGGAGTAAGTAATCAATGGATGGATATTCAGTGCTCAGCTGGAGCAAATGTGCCCTAAATTCCACTATAATTACGGAGGTAGAATAATGAAGTGAAGGAAAACTGTGTGCAATTATCCCCTGCAGAGCAAAACTGGTCTGCATTTCAGGATTAGTCTTCAGGAGGTGGAGGGAATCAAAGAGGACGGCCTCTGCCTGGCTGGACAGGGACGGAGGTCAGCGCAGCAGCCTCGGAGAAACTGATGAACTCCAGGAGGATGAGAGCTTCTGCTCCATTGATCTGCAATGACCACATCTGCCCATTCTCTCTCTTCCACTAACTCTTTTATGCACATGCAGCAGCTCAAGGAGAAAATCAATAGCAATCACACCTGTTTCTATCTCCAGGCAACACCTGACAAATCATGCATTGTACAGTACATCCCAGAACATCTCACATGAAGACATTGTTATAATAACCCACTGATAATGACTGTTTGGAGTGAGTTGAACAGGATTAATTGCAGAGGTAATGAAGGCTGAGTCAGCAGGGGGGAGAAGCTGATGTCAGGTGAAGCCGGAGGCCGGGAGACGTTGAGCAGCAGGGAGGAAGGCAGGATGAGGTAAGAGCTCAATACAAGAAAGACAAAATTAGGTGCTAGGATTCGCACAACTAAGGTGTGTGTAAACTGAAGGGGCTTTCACACCAACCTAGTTTGGTTTGGACCTTCAGACCTTTCAGTTTAGTCCGAACGATGATAACAGATGTGAAAGGTGCCTCAGACCAAGATCCGGACCATTTTTTGGGATAGTTCCGACTTTCGGACAAATTGCAGGAAGTTGAGATGGAATTAAACAGCAGAAGAAGAAAAAGAAACGCTGACAGGATCGCTTGCAGTCTTCAACTCATAATGATATTATAATAGAAACAAAAAAAGAACGATATGTGAACCTGTTCATCCTCATTTCAACATGGTGACATCAGACGCACGCCCATCTACAAACCAATCAATGTCTAGTGTAGGTAGATGCAGCCCACGTAGGTGATGATGACAGGATGTAATACAAAAGTCTTCTCCCTGAATTGCAATGTGAAATCCAAATATCAGATGTCAGTGATCAGATGTAAACAACGTGAACATTGGTTCAGACCAAGGTCCAGACTTTAAATGTGAAAATGCTCAAAGCGTTAAATGACGATAGAACGGAGGCTTAAAAGCCACATGCTGCTCTGCACGTTAGCTGCGTGATGCAGTCAGGAGGAAGAGGAGAGTGGAGCAGATGAGGGGAGACACACAACCAGCCACAGACAATCACTGGAAACACAAATAGAGAAGGAGACACCATGACAGATAATTTAGACAAACATGCATCGGCTGAGCAGTGCGTGACAGGAAGGAGCGGAGACAGGAAAAATCAAAACAGGAAAAGATCTGTAAAGCTCCATAACTGACAGGCTGGATACACACCAGGGAAAACAAGAGGGGGGGTGCAGAGAGAGTGGTCTTTGGGAACAGGACAGGAGGGCGGGACCAGGTCATTTCCTCTTCTGTGTTACATTATTATCTCAAGTGGCTTGTTTACAAAACACCAACAGCATTGTATTGTACTGTGAGTCAGGGGGGAATATAAGATTTGAACAAATATATTTATACATTTCATATCAGAATGATATATTGCATTGTATGCTATTTAACCCTTATTTGTGTTGTATTGCAGAATATTTGGGAACCATTCTCTTGGACAGTGTGAAGGTTTTGGGTTTATTGCTTCATGTTTGCCATCAAGCCAGTAAGAGCAAATATATAAACAATGTTTGAGTTTTATGACTTAAGGCTGAATACAAGCGTGTGCTTTAAGCCCCTTTACAGAAGAAGGCCAGTCAGTAAAAAATGTACATCTGGCACCAATCATTAAAACATTTATTAAGTATTTATATCGGTGAGCAGTAAAGGTTATTACATTACAATAAACTTGCTGCGTCTCCTCCTTCGACAGTTCTCTATCTTATCTTATCTCACATATGGTATCCTCCTTAAACACTGCACTTTGAGATGACTTTCAGATGTGTATGTGCACAGTAAATCTGAATGGACAGTAATTCTTCTAAATCAATTGTATTTATATCCAGTGTCAAATATGAAGAGTACAAAGTTATGTGATGTCATATTAGAGGAACACTTTTGTGGATTAACTAAAAGTGCCAAGCCACAATATTGTTCAAATAATACAAAAAAAGATTGCACTCAGAAAGTTGTGAAATGTTGATTCTTTAAATTACATTTTTTCTGTATTGACAAAATAAAATGGGACAAAAATAGTTTTTAAATGACAATTATCATGAAAACTTAACTTGAATTCAACCATGTGCCATTTTTTCTCTTTCATATCTACAAACTTGAAAAAGTCTCAGACAGCAGTGACCCCACAATGTGTCCTGACTGTGTTGGTGGATTACATGTGGAGTCCTGTCTCCCTCTGTGTGCTGAGTATACACACAGAGATCTATGAGCTCTGTTCCCCTCGACAGGGAATAGTATCTGAAAAACATCATCTATTCAATATTCCGAGCATATTGGTCGACAAACACTCCCCCAGACTAAATCCACAGCTCACAATTGCAACACATTCCCTGGTTCAGGTCCCAGGGGCGAGGGATCAGCTGCGTGTGCATCAGCAGCCAAACCTGAGGATTCTCACAGGTTGTAATTCTTAGTATCACGTCCAAAAACCAGAGAATGAGAAGAGGAGCTGGTTTGTTAGTGTCAGTGCGTTACGTTGAGACATAAATGAGTCTCGTGGTTGCAGTTAAATTGAAAATGATGTTGTTATGATCAAGTGCAGCTGCATTAGCAGAATGTACCTTCACTTCCTGGAACACAGATTCAACATTGGATTAATCAGAGTAATGGTGCAGCAACAACCCACACATGGATTTAATGAACAGACCGTAATGGAAGATGTTTTTGGTAAATCCGACACTATGCAGCACTAGGTACTGCCTCATCCACTGTTTACTAGGCCAATAATGAACCTCATCATGTAGAATACCAATTAGTACCTCCGCCAAGGAGGTTATGTTTCATCTGGGATTGTGTGTTTGTTTATGAGATAGAAGGATTATGCAAAAACTACTTTAAAAGATTGGCATGAAACTTGGAATTATGTGGTTTGGGTCAGAGAAGGAGCCATTAAATGTCGGTGCAGAAGCAGATCAGGGGGCGGATCCAGTCGTTTGTTAATCACTTTCTTTAACATCGTGTGATCGCATCACAATTTATGGATCTCCCTGAATAAAGGCGGTGAGTTTAAGGAACTGATATTTATGAGTGTGTGATATTTGGTCCAGATCCAAATAAAAATCCAGCTCTAGTGAATCTGAATAGGGTTTCATCAGGGGACCATTGACGGAGGAATGCGCTTGTGTGCCATTCTAGTTACATTAATAATATATTCCGGATAAATTCACATGAAAGCAGTGTTTTATTGTTGCAGCTGGTCGACCTGATTTCACCCAGGTGCACCACATACATGTTGGAAAGCCTGAACTATAACAATTCGTCATCCTATTTTTATTTCATAAATCTCTCATTCAGAATTAGGAAACCAAATGTAAATGTTTGGTGGCACTGTGGTTCAGTGGTTAGTACTGTCACCTCACAGCAAGTCGTTTCTGGGTTAAACCCTGCAGTTCAGCTCTGGTCTTTCTGGACTCTGATTGATTCTCCTCGTGTCTAACAGGCTCATTGGTGTGAATGTGAGTGTGACAGGTTGTGATAGACCTGTCCTGTCCAGGGTGTTTCCCTGGGTCAATCATTTCACAAGCACAACACAGGTGCCCTTTTTCTTCTAGTGTGTCTGCTGAGGTGAAACTATAATGGTGCATCGCTTACATGTCCCAGCCTCAAGGAGACGATATTATCTCCTTCACTGGATATTGGATACTGATAATGATAGAGAAAGCTGATTTTAGTTTGTTCAAACTAATCATCACTGTTTCTTGTGGTGTCACATCAGTAAATCTGATCTGCAGCAGTTCTTCAACACAAACTGGAACTTTGAACAATTTTCCTTTGTCTGGTTCAACAAGGATCTTTCACAAATTCTCCTGCTGAATAAAGTTTAAGCTTCTCAGACATTAGCTCACTCACCAGAAAACGTAAACACTTACATTGTCTTTATTAGACACAAACTCCACAAAAGAGCTTTTATTCTTATTAAGAATTGTGATGGGAATTTTGTATTTAGACATGTTCAAATGTAACAGATTACATTTATATAGAAAGAAGTTTACTGAAAGATGTATTTTGGTGGTTCAAGACTCATAGTCAGAGTTTAGCTCAAGTTAACACTATGCATAATACTCTTGAAGGCCTATAGACGTGGCCTTCTCAGTCTAGTGTGAACAAAAGGTTTCTCAACAGGGGCCAATTAAGTCTTCTGCAGCAGGGAGCTTCAAAGGCTAATAGGTGTGACCTGCAGAGACAGGAGATCTCTGAGAAACTCACAGGGTCTGGAACAAGATGCGTTTAGCATCTTGTTCAAACCTCAAAGAGACCGCCAGAGACCAATGTCTGGTCTTCCTGTAAACGACATGGAGAGAAGCTGATTGGACAAATGTATTTTACTGTGGAGAGGAGGGATCTGATTGTATAAATGGAGTGTACTTTTGAGAGCTCATTGCCATTGCCCTCATATCTGTCACCGTGATGTTTGAGCTCTGTGCCATTGAGGTCAAGTCTGTTGTCGTGACTTGACCTTTGTAAACCGTCCGCAGACGGTTTGAATTAAACATCCAGAATTGATAATTGCTTGTTGTGTCATGATATGTAATAATTTTCCCATTACATTTGGCTGTTGTTGGCAGTGACATCCACGTGAGCGACTCTGGCTCTCGGTGCTGAGGGTAGGTAATTGCGCCGGGGCAGTACGTTTGGAACTAAACCTTTATTATTTCAGTGGGCCTGATGTTCTGAGAATCCGGAGTGCTCACTGAGGTGGGCTAAAGAACCGACTGGGACAGGCAAGCAGTTTCATTCTGGTAAAGTATAATTCTTGTTTTTAGATCTTTTAAGGAAAAAGGTCCAAAGAAATTCACTCATTCAGGGAAGTGAGTTACGGACGCGTATGCATTAAGGAGGTCTTAGAGACCGGTATAGGATTCACAATAAGCTTAATAGGTTAAGATTCTTTTCAAAAAAAGATCAAAATGTTAAACAGGGTTTAGCGAAAGAGTTTAATGCTAAATTACTTTAATATTGGGCGCTGCGGCATGCTCATAGTTATTGTAAACAAGCAGAAGAGTAGAATATAAATATATAATAGTATTATTATTTTGAAATGGAGGAAAAGCTGTGACAGAGAGACCTAGGCCAGGTCTGTATCGTCTCAGCATAGCTAATCTGTTTGAAAATCTGATAAATTCCCATACATTTTATACCTGCATGTGTCTTGTTTAAGAGAAATGTGAAATTAAGTTTTCTCTAAGGCGATTTGATTCATGCAGAGTTTTAGAATTGTATTAGAGGAATTAAAATTAAAACTTAGTAATTACAAGAGGTGATTACAGTGGCAATATTATAACTGAAGGGGTTTTTCTCATTGTCTCTTAAAAAGTGTTTTGAAGGTGAAAGGTTACTATCAACGTTACACAAATGTTGATGATTTGATACAAGTAACATGCATGATTTGATGAGACTAATCTGAGAATTACAGCTGAAAAAGAAAAAGTGAGGAGTGAGTGAGAGAGGATTTCCTGGAATTCTCAACACTGGAATAAGGTGAGTATAATTTCAATCATATTTGGGATATATGTGTAAGTTTTAAAGGCTTATATCAAAAGAAAAAGAAAAAGATTCAGATCAATCTTAAAACGAATTTGAAAATAGACGTTTTTTAAGAAATAGGAAAATAATTGGCTTTAGAAATTAATTCTGAAACATTAGGGTCTTTTCCATATCAGTAGAACTTAAATTCCCAAAAGATTCGTATTCTACTGAATAAATCAGAGTTTAAATTGATAAACAACCATTACAGAGATGAATTTACCACAGATTTCTTCTCCTACAGTTCAAGATATGGTTCTGAAGTATGGTCATTATAGTGTTACACAGTTTGGCTTGTGGGTAAAAAACTATGATTTTCCAAACACAGGGAACATAACTTTAAATCAGTTGAAGCAACTTAAGATCAAATTGCTCATTGAACAAGAACGAAGCAAAGAAGCAACAAGAGGGAGAGATGTGGAGCTATTTGTGCCAGACTGGAGAGCATTTGAGTGTTGGTTGACTGAAGTCAACATAAGAGACAGAATACAGGATGCTGTAACCGAAATAATCTCCAGGTATCAGTCTCTCCAAATAGGTTCTGATCTGGATACATTTCCACTGAGAGGGAGATCATGGAGACAGAGCAGCCATCAAGAGCAGACCATGATGGAGAGAGAGAAGTTCAACAAAACTTCATATAAGTAAGAACACAGCTGCAGACACCATGTGAATTAATGTTACACATAAAGCATATGGTTAACATTATTATAGTTAAATTAGAAATCAATAAAACTAATTGCTAAAAACACACAAATTAAATCTATTTTTAGGTTCAGGAACTAAAAGCACCAGTAAATATGTGTGAATAGTGTGATATTACTTTTAGAATGAATGTTATATAGCTCATAATGATAGAAAAACATATGCAAAAGTTGTAGATAGATCCATTTTTATCATTGGGGTTTAATAATGTGGTTAGAGGCTAAATGCAAGACAAACATTTATCTCTGTTGTCACTTTACTGCTGGGTAAAATTTAGGGGGAAGATAGAATAGTATGCTAAATTTTAAAACAGCAGGGCAGTAGTGGAAGACAGAGTTGAATAACATCTGCATTTATTTAAACGAGAAAGGGGGATCTGACACAAGCGTATCAATGGATGATCCGAGACAAATTTCTCACCTCTAAATTAACATCCTCTTGCAAAGAGCAAGGGGAGAGATCAAATTAGAGCACAAATGGTATTTACTTAGATTTATCTAAACACTTGGTAAGACAAATTTAGTTTAAAAGGTTATATAGTAAGTAAATTAAGGATAAAATAAGTTTGGTTGCATTTACAATAGTAAATACGGTGTTGTCTCAGTAGTTTTTGATAGATACATTGGCTATAAGAAAAGAAAATACATTTAATCAAATTAAAAGATTTTAAAAGGAAGGTTTAAAGTTAATCGCAAACGATTTTCTTTCATGCTAAATCACATTGGGGTTTCTGAACACATTTCTGCATGAAAATGTATTTCTTTGATGTAATTGATTGACATTTTTAGTTTGTTGTAAACATTATTGATTTTTCTGAGTTGATAACAGGTACTATCATGTTTGTGAAACGGACACATATATGATTTTGGTCTGATCAGAAGAGCAGACGCAATAGAAAAGAATATCTGAAATCTTCTTGTGGAATATGAGTAATCTTTTGTTTAAACAGAAAAACTTTTTCCTTTAGGGGAAAAGCAACAGATGCAAAGTTTCAAGCAAGTCTCAGAGCAATGGCAGCTTCTGAGAGAACAGAATAATGTGATATGTGTGATACTTTGAAATAAGACTCTACTAGTGTCATATGCTGTAACAATGATATTTGCTTGAGAAAATAACATTCACTTTTCAACAGCTAGGAGGTTCAGCTATGATGCAGTATTGTTTTGGATGATAGACATTACTATTTACAAATAGAAAGTTTTTAACTAGGAAACTCTTAACTTTATCAGTAGAGCAGATTTAAATGGTTAACAGCTGATTACTGTGAAACTGAAGTGTTTGATGACAGGTTTTCAGCATCACAGTGTGATAACGAATGACAGAGGGGTTTTACGACTCTGTTTGAAACAAAGGAAAACCGTCCCCATCATTACATGCATGAACCAAAGAGATGCAAATATGCTAGTGGCGAGAGTGTCAAGATTTACACTGATAGCTTGTTTGCATGGGGGTTCTGCATGTGATTTGGGCTGAAGAAGAAATTCATGAGATTGACTTCACACCATTGTCTTGCCTTGACTGTGTTACTGGTTGCAAACAGTATGCAGTCTGTAGAGGACATGGAAGGCATTTGAATGATTCTTAACACTGACATTTAATGTGGGTTACAGGAGCGGTTAGCAAGACTACATCAAACTAAATTTTTTTAGAATGCAGATTTGGGTTTATTAGTTTAGGAATTAAGTAGTCTTGATAGACTGTGTTTTGTTTGGTGGTCGATGGACTTTTGATGTGGGATATGGATGATTTTGTTCAACCTGTGTACGTTTTCTCATTAGGTTGGATTGACACATGACTGGAGTCAGTGTGTCAAGAGAGAGGAGTAACATATGCTGGATATAGATGAATTGGGTTATTGGGTGTACACAAGAAACACTCTAAATAATATTCAATAAAACTTTTTTAACAGAGTTATGTAATTTGAGTTACAAATAAAATAAGGACATCCAGATTCTACAAGATTGACATCCACCTCAAAACAAACGGTTTAATCATTTATAGAGAGGTTTAATAAAGATTAAGTTAAATAAAGTAGGTTAGGGAAATAAATAAATACTGTTTTGTTTTATGACATGATTTCTATGCAAGCAGAAGTGTTTCCCAAACATCTAAACAGGATTCTCCAGCGGTGAAACAGATACTGTTCGGAGAACTCATTCCATGATGGAAGATTTCAAAAGGATGTCCGCTGACAAGGGTAACATATTCATAAGTATAGCATTATGGATACTGGTGAGTATGAGTATCAACACAAGGCAACATCATGCCACATCCCGCCAGGGATGGGACAGTGGAGAGAGAAGGAAGTAAAAAACAAACATAACAAACACATTGAAAAACACATTGAAAAACAAACTGGTAGATATTGTTTTAAACTGTTTCCTGTACTCTTTAAAATCCACAGGCAGACGAGGAGATTCTATCTAAATCCATGGAGAGAGGACTGCGTGACCTGAAACCAGGAGACTGGATTGTGCTTAAGGACGTGCGGATGGAACGAGTGCAAGCCAAATGCCTCTCAACACAGATGACAGGAAGGTCGCAGAGGTCAACCTGGAGATGAGGGCCAACGCAGGAGGATTTCCAGAGCCAGGGGTGGATCTACAGGACGGGAAGTGCTTTGTGCGAGTGTGTGAGCTTCAGTCTGAAATTTTTAGGTGTTGCAAGGAGAGTCAACACATTTGAAGAGCTACACGCTGAACACAACCGCACCAACAGGAGATCAGCAACACATGATTATACGACTGAGAAGCATTCAAGGGAAAAGAGATGGTTTCCCTGCTCACGAATGCTTGGCAGGAACAACATCAAATTTCTGATCATCAAAGTCAGAGCATACAAGATGTCTCTGAAACAAGATGTTCTTCAACAAGGAGGTGTTCGACACACGATCAGGACGAAGTGTGGCACCAATACAGTGAACATTTTGAGAATATGATGATCATCATGTTAATAATTGTAAAATACGTTATTGAAGTTTGTAGAAACTGATCATTTTCAATTGTGTAACTCTGTTGTATTGTTTTTGCACTAAGACTAGTGTTACTTCTTTAATTAAGATCAATTTTTGAAATTCACATATCCTGGAAAATTCCCAATCTAAATGATGAGATGTTATAAAGATGTTGATCCCAGATGGATAAACAGGGAGGAATTGTGATGGGAATTTTGTATTTAGACATGTTCAAATGTAACAGATTACATTTATATAGAAAGAAGTTTACTGAAAGATGTATTTTGGTGGTTCAAGACTCATAGTCAGAGTTTAGCTCAAGTTAACACTATGCATAATACTCTTGAAGGCCTATAGACGTGGCCTTCTCAGTCTAGTGTGAACAAAAGGTTTCTCAACAGGGGCCAATTAAGTCTTCTGCAGCAGGGAGCTTCAAAGGCTAATAGGTGTGACCTGCAGAGACAGGAGATCTCTGAGAAACTCACAGGGTCTGGAACAAGATGCGTTTAGCATCTTGTTCAAACCTCAAAGAGACCGCCAGAGACCAATGTCTGGTCTTCCTGTAAACGACATGGAGAGAAGCTGATTGGACAAATGTATTTTACTGTGGAGAGGAGGGATCTGATTGTATAAATGGAGTGTACTTTTGAGAGCTCATTGCCATTGCCCTCATATCTGTCACCGTGATGTTTGAGCTCTGTGCCATTGAGG